>NC_089580.1:98636647-99008337 GCF_019320115.1 Miscanthus floridulus | reverse complement strand
AGCCACTCATCGGCCTGCAGTGGTTCCTCAGCCACCTTGAAGATCAGAGGCTTCATGTCCAGAAACTCCTTGAATGAACTGTGCTGATTTGGCTCGGCCCCTGGTTGTTGTGGGTGGCCACGAGCAGTGTTTTGCGCGATGAGGCGCAAAGCTTCTTCCATTGTCCTCTGGCTACCCAAGAACTGGGTAAAGAATTCCTAAGCAGATGGTGGCGGTGGGGGTGGCAAGTCATCATGGTTGCCATCCTGGCTGCTGCTAGCTCCTGCACGGGTGCGCGTCATCTGCGAAGTTGCAACAATAAGCGATTATTGGTCGATGCCAAGAGATTGCAGACGAATTAGGTACTCATGCCAAACTGAAATTACTGGAGAAAATTCTCAAAAGCACAATAAAAACAGAGGCATAATAATTCATTCTCGCAACATGACATCGCCAATTTGACCACTTATCATGCTCATAACGCATGCAATTTAAAGCGTGATGACCGACAAGGAACTGGAATTGCATTGACGTTTACCTAAACGTGCGATTTAACATTACATGATAGTCTGGTTACTAATGCCAAATTCAAACTATAGGTCCATTACATAAATAAAGGTGATACATTAGTCTTCCCACTACACGCTAAGCGATCTAATCCTCATCATGATCACTATCGAGGTCAGACGCAGAATCATCTCCTTCCCCAGGTTCTACTTCTTCTTTAGGTGCCACTTCTTCTTCTTCCTCGTACCCCTCTAGACCCATTTCTGCGGCTCCAGGTGGTATATAAGGGTGGAGCTGATTGTGCAGTAGGTGAACCTCTTCATGCAGATTATCATTGTATCCCTCCGCATTGGCCAGCTGCTGTTCTAGCTCAAACTGTCGAGCTCTTAGGACATCTTCCCTGGACCAAGCTGCATTTCGCTGGTGAGTTAACTGAGTCATTTCTTCAGTGAGCCTCTCTATCTTGGCATCGTGCTCCCTCTGAAGCTGACGTCGGTCTTCGCGGGCATGACCAAGAGCACCAGACACACGTCTAAGGCTACCTTCAACTCCATCTAACACTCTCATCACTGCGAACATGGCGCCCATGGTAGGGTTATCGCTGTTCTGCCTTTCTGCTGCACCAATCTCCAAAGGTCTTCCTCTTGCCTGCTGCCATGCGTCAGTGGAGGGATTACCTCTTGGAAAGACTCCAACCATAGCGGCTGCTAGCTCCTGAGGAAAACGATCCATGATATCCCTTAGGATCCCAAAGGCTGCCCTGCCAGCTGCTTCTTCAGCAGTCCTGCCAGTCGACTCATAACACCAACCTGTCCACTCAGAATCGTCACCTCGGGGACGGACAATGGCCTCCACAGTAACTAAGAGACCTTCTCCCAACCGCTCATTTGCCCAAAAGTAGCGGGGTTCCATTCCATCGGGATAACCTACATAGCTGAGCACTCTCCACAAGAGGGTAGGCATCCCAAACTCTCCAAGGAACGTGTGACATTGACGGGTACGTGGAGCAAGCTGACGGCTAGGAGCTCTACCTCCGGTGGACTTGCGAGCAGTCTGCTTGGTGCGTGCCATCTGCACCATCAACATGTACCCTTTTGTGAGACAATGCCATAATGGATAAGAGTTACATAATCGAGTAAGAATTTTATCAGGGGAGGAACAAATGTGATTATGTGAATGGTGTTTAACATGATGCATGCTCGTGCCGTACGTCCTCACAAACTTAGGAAAAATTTGTTTCTAACGGTAGACACGGTGGCATACATACGTTCTCTCATATAGATCGTAACTAGTCGAACTACACGTTTCGTTGTCAGTGTACCTGCATAAAATTTCATTTCAGCCCTAAACCCATAATGAAATATGCAGAATGTAATTGTAAATACTTTCATATATGTATCCCCATACATATACTTCCGTATCAATCTACCCAACAATAATTTAAACCCACAATTAAATACGTACCATGTACACATGCAAGCATGCATACCTAGCCGTACCAATGCTAACTCTTCCCGACCGCACACTCGCATCTTGCGGTCATACACTCATCTTACCTTGGCGTAGAGGCATTTGATCCATACATTACCACTCAAGTGAATGGCATCCATACTATAGCACGCCGTATGGACGACGAAGTAAAAACCCCCATGTTAGTACTTAAATAGCCACCTAATAGTCCTTAATCTAGGCATAAGGAAAGTGATCATTGGCACACTTTAGATTTCAAATACCTATTATATAACTAATAGTTGCTAGGGAAGGGTTTTTGGAAAACAAAAACTTTTTTTTAAATACACTTGTGACAATTAACGTTGAATCCTGCTCTGATACCAGCTGTCGCAGAACCGACCAATTTATAAGAATACAAGTATAATGGCAATCCGCAAGCGGTCACACTGTCATACTTGAACCCATATAAACCCGGTAGTCCGTCGAGTACCACAACGGTCTCGATAAACGATTTACCACAACCAAGATCGTACAAGATTCAACATACATGCCACATATTACATAAAGTTCACAAATACTTTTCATCATCAGAGTACGAATAGAAAGTTATTACAAACCAAGTTTGATAATTAAAGCGGAAGCAAATAAGTTTGAAGATAAGTTTCCAACGTAGTTTGATACAGTGCCAAACCAGATCACGATCCACAAAAGCAAAGATAGGAATTACTAAGGAAGCCTGCCCAAGGCTTACTCCTCATCCACAGCGGGATAGAAGCAACTCTTGCAATAACCATGATACATAGTGCCATCTGCAACAATGGGGAAATAAACCCTGAGTACGAGAAGGTACTTAGCTAGACTTACCCGTCATGAACCAGAAATAATATGACTCCAAGGATTATGCAAGGCTGTATAAGTGGACGTAACTTGACAACATTTTGCGAAAAAGGCAATTAACCGTTGTACAATTGTGATTCTTTCATCAAATTAATTATAACTATCCATTTCTAGATTAGCAACTATCCTATGCCAAACATGTGGTATATTATTTAGAATCATACAATAGTAACCATAGCAGGTATTGTAATTCCATATTCATTTGAACCATCATGTTTCATAATATAGTTGCTACGATGTTGGGACTAGCCAAGTTTCTCACTATCCGGGAGAGACGGCGATTCGAATCGATTTCAACCAGCTGGGAAATTTATTCCTAACACAAACCCAGATCTATCAGCCACGATAGTCTTAGGTCACCTTTGGTACAACTCAGGTACACATTTCGCGGGTCCATACTGCGCCGCACAATCTGGAACACCAGATGCCAGGATGCTTAGGCCAAGCCTGCCCTTGGGCTTAGTCTGATCGTTCCCTGGAAGGAGCGCACAACAAAACAGGTCCTGGCCTGAGTTGAATTACTCGGCTTCGCGATCGGAACGAGTTATCCGGCCAGCTAAGTGAGAGGCATGCGTTCAATCTTGTCAGAAGCACCAACAATGGTACGGTCCTTAATCGACACAGACGGGGATAAGTCCACACCTAAGACCTCCTTGCCTTGTTGCTTCCCTATCGACTTCCCGTCCGGTCTCAATTTACTTTTACCTCATGGTTCTGTTCCACGATAGCAGATATAGCCAACCGTGCTCCGGTATCCACCTATATCTCGCAGGTGATAGGACATCACCCGACTTCTACCGGTCTAAGCATGGCTAAGCATATATTCGATCCTGGACTTATACCGGTTAAAGGGTTAATATCTGGACAAGGAATGTACATGCATCAAGTGGTTTCATTCAACTCTTATAACCTAATGCATCAATCATAAATACGTAAGTAAACATTTGTAAATTACTGGGAGACTTATAATACTCCGGGGCTTGCCTCGCAGAAAGGAAGTAGGGCGATGGTCAGGGCACTCTGGAAGCTCTTCAGGGTTCTGCTCCACGCCTTCGGGAGCAGCGGCTTGCGGATTCTCCTGCAGGTTCCCTTCCTCTGCTTCTTCGAATTCCAGCAATGTGATCTCTTCCTCTGATCCTAGATGCATGAGTATGGTATGAGTATTACGAATGCATAATGTTAACAAGTGCATCGCGTTGTTTGAGTAGGTGCATATCTCTTCTCGATTACTACTTAACTATTTCTACAATGCATCGACTACACCATAACCAGCAGCTACTTGTTTCACTCATAACTGGAGTTCTACAAATTCAAAAATAGTGATCCTAGACTTTCTGGAAAGCTTATCAAATTCTCTACAACTTTGTTATTAACCATTTTTACAGTCTACACTTGTTTCAACATGTAACTCATTACACTCTAGAATCAGTCCAGAAACTACTTCACATGCAATATAAAGTAATAACACTTCTACTTCAGGTAATTATTCAAAATTTGACAACCTAGAACCTACCAACAGTTTCAGCATACCAAATACAGTTAAGATGATATAATGGTGAAGCCCAAACTATTTATTAAATTGCCTTTATTATTTTATTTAGATATCTAGGTTAAATAATAAATATATATCAAATTTGCTTAATAAATTCTCAAAATTTTACAGAGTCTTACTAATGCTATCAAAGGACTACTATAAAAATTTCATGTCATTTTACTAAGTAGAACATCCTATACAAAAATGATAAGGAAGCAAGGCTTGAAATAGCATAAATGGAAAATCCTATTGAAAAGTGTCAAGCAACAGATTTCTTATTTTTCCTAACATCCATATGGTACTAGTATCACCTCCAATAAATTTCATGAATTTTGGACTCATAATTAATTTATAAAAATTCATGCAAGGATTAACTATTTATAAAAGAAAAATTTATAACTATAGATCTACACATGCACTGGTCTTCAAATTTTTATCCAAGCTCATATATGCTAAGACTAGCTTACCACAAAAATTTCATAATTTTTGGAGCACAGGAACTCTAGATATAAAATAAACAAATTTAAATACATTCAAAAGCACATTTCAAATCCCTATTTAAATCTCCAAAAATATCTACTGTACAAGTCAAGAACATATTTTTCCTAGATACTACTCTTCCTCAAGAACACTCACAAATTTATTTCACAAATTTAGGAGCTATCAGACTAAAGATACAAAAATAACAAGATACATGAAATCAGGGTTCAAATCTATGAAAATGAGCTAGCTTTCTATTTAACTGACACTGACAGGCGGGACCCTCCAGCCAGTTGGGCCCACATGTCATTGAGACGGAACAGAGCAACGGCGTGGGGATGACGTGGGAACGGCGGAGCTCGCCGACGGTGAGGTTGCCGGCGGTGAGGTCATCACGACGTGCTCTAAGTGACCTAGCGCGTCTATTGAGCCACTTGGCCGACCCTATCGTCGACGGTAAGGACGACGGCGGCGGCAATGGCGGAGCGGCGGGGCTGGACCACGGCAAAACGCCAGTGATGTCCTCGGTGGCCCGATCTAAGGCTCGGACGAGCACCGGGGTACTACGGTGGACCTAGCGCGCTAGCTAACGCATGGAGAGGTGGACTGTGGTGCTCCGGCCACGGTGACGGGGCTTGTGGCGGAGCTCCGGCGAGCTGAAACGCGCGGCGATGGCTTACCAAGCTAGGTCAGCGAGCACGGGAGGGAGTAGTGGTTCGCTGGGGAGACGGAGGAGCTATGGTGGTGGTGCTGGAGTGGCTAGGCGCGGACTGCACGCGGCTATGGCGACGACGGGGCTCTGAGAGCTCGGCGGCTGCTGCTGCGAGGAAGAAAAGGCGCCGGGAGCGAAATGGGAGCGCGGGATGGCTCGGGCGGGCGCTGGCGACGTTAAGGCCGCGCTTGGGCGCGGCGTGGCCTGCGCGGTCAGGGCAACGGCGATGTGCGGCCGTCGCCGTGGACACGCGGCGCGCTGGTTCTGCCGTCGGTCGGCCACTGAACGCGTCGTTCAGTTTCGTCAGAAACGTGATGGCCGAGCCTGACGACGAGTTTTGTCGCTGATTTTCCCGCTAATCCGTCGCTCCAAAGCATAAGACGTCTAAACAAAATTTATAGCCCTATGTACCAGCTTCAACTTTGGTTAAGGAAGTATGTTCAAATTCACAACCAAAAACAAGTAATGTCATCCCCAAGATGGGCTTGTCAGGCTGCCGGTGGAACCAAGACTTAGAAAAAAATTTTAAGTGTTGAAAGGTTTGTTTTGCTGATTCTTGTGATCCAATTTCAAGCATGATAGGAGCTGAATCAGTCCATGACATAAAAATAAAAGTTGTTCCTTATGTCAAACACTACAACTTTGCTATAGTGTACTCCTCCATGCAAGGTCCCTAACACCTAGTTCAACTTTAGTCAAACATGTCACTTTGAAATCATGATACACATTCAAACCATGGCTAAATGACCAAACTAGCCCTAGCACTAAATACCAAAGTTGTTCATGATGATACTCTAAGCATGTTAAAACAATTTGCAAGGTCATTTAAGCATTTCATGTAGTAGTCACTCATATAGCTATTGAAAGTAATCACATGAAATATTACTTGAGTGCTTGGTCATGAAATGTGGCCTTCATGAACAAGGTTCCTTTTGTTAACCTAAGTGTAGCTAAGGTGTTGTAGTGACTAGCACTACCCCCTTGCATTCATTTGCACATGATCATATGCATATGTTCTAAGAAACACGAGATAACAAGCAATGTTTCATATGTTTCGATCAAATGTTTCAATTGTAAATGATGATTTATGAATGCTTGATGCTCATGCTTATGTTATGCAAGTCAAGTTATGCAAGGCTAACACCCGAGGTGTTACAATATTTGATGATAAATGATTGAGAATATAAATTCTAAAGTTGAAAGTTTATCCTCCTTCGTTAAGAATCAATTAAGTTTTAATAAAATGATTGAAACTCAAATTGCCCAAATAGCTGTCGCTATTCCAGTCAACAACACAGGGAAAATCCTAGGGCAACCCGAGAATTCACCCGAGTTTGTTAATGAAGCTGCAGAGCAATAAGGGAGGAGAAGTCTTGCTGATAGACTATAAAAGTCGATCCCATGCTGAAGGTAAATTGGTAGTTATCTTGTAAAAATTCAAAAAAAAATTCAAAATTTCAGATTTTTAAAATTCAAAATTTAAAATTTTGCTTGAAAATAAACTTTTTAGAAAAATAAAATAAAAATCATTTTATGATAGTTTAGATTTTCCTATCATTTCTCATTTTCAAATATTTATGAAAATTCAAAATATAATAAATTTTTGTGGAAAATCATTTCTAAGAAGATGGGACTTAAAAAATTTGCAAAACCCCAACGGCTAGAACTCAGAGAGACGTTGGGAGCAACCGACCAAACGGGGACCGAGTGGGCCCACCTCTGGTGCGAGCAAACGAGGGGTGTGGCCGCACCCTGACCGGTGCCGCTGTGGCTACAGCTTCTCCAATGGCTAGGAGTCATTGGTCCTACTCCTCTCAGCTAGTGCTTCGCACTATAAATAAGAGAGCTCAGGTTTGAGCCCTCGCACACCACTCTCAAATTTTCACTCCCTCTCACTCTCTTTGCTTCACCACTTGCAAAAAAAATTTCCACAAAGCTTGAGAGCAAGGAAGCTCTGCAGAAAATTCCTAGGCTTAGGACCACCAAGCCAAGTTCGTGAGTTGTTCAATTTATTTTTGCTAACGTAACCCCATTTTTGAGCTTGTTGTGTTGTTTTTGCCATGGGCAAGTTTAGTAGCAAGCTTGTCGACACTTTCAAGAAGGCCATGGGAGCAAGCTCAAGTCGCTCCCACTGAAGCTCAAGCGTGCGCTACACTAATCCTGAAGAGAGTCCGATGCATGAAGATGAAGAAACCAAGCCAACGGAAGAGCAAGAACAACCGATGGAGGAAGGTGATGACGATCCCCACCTCAACTTGGAAGGAGACTAGGAGACGTAGGCATACAACCTCATCAAGAACCATGAGTTCATCCACATGCCTGCGTATGATCCTGACCTTCTCCAAAAGATTGGTATGGACATCGAATTCACCACCATCTAGAAAGTCGTTGGATGGGAGAACTTTGCTCCCATTGACGAGTAATGTTCTCGCCTCCGAACAATTTAGTTTTTATGCTCTTTGCAAGAAGTTAAGGGTGGGATTACTTTCCATCTTTGTGAACGAGAATATTATCTTACATGGAGGAATGTCAATTCTCATTTAGGCTTTAGTACAAAATGCTCAATTGACTTAGATCATGCTCTCAAAGGTTTTAATCGCCATGAATTTTGGAGAGTAATTTCGGGTCAAAATGTAGTTGGCAAGTTTCAACCTCAAAATATGAATATTCATTAGCCTTGACTTTGTTTGCCAGATAGGACATTCGATTTGTTTACCATGTAGAAATGCAAATTCTCTATGCCATGCTTAAAAATATTAAAATTGCTCCTATGAAAGAAATTTTTAAACATTGGTTAGAAACATTCAATGCTTCTACATCTATCTCATGCACATCCCTTGTGACTCGTATTGGCACTAGTATTGGTGCAATGGATGGATAAGATGTGACATACATCTCTACTCCATGCATCAGTATTGATGAGCACTACTTGATGCAAGGGCATGATTTGAAATATAATGATGCAGGGAACCTTGTGTTTTCTTCCTAGAGTATACAAACGATATTCCATTACCTAACCTAGAACTCTCTTTGTATAAGTCTATGGAGCTAACCTTCACTCTTGTCAAGCAAGAGGAAGCACGCATGAGTTCTATTTCTCGCAGGGCAACAAAGAGCAAGACTAGGAACAAAGCAGGCAGCTCACAATAGCCGCCACCGACACTGACAACCCTTGTGCCTCAAGCGTACCACATGGAGTGGTTCCTAGCCATGCAGACGCATGGGTTCACACCTGGGTACCAGCCTGGCTGGGGGCACACCCTGCAACCACATGAGGCTAATGGATCGGAATGGCATGAGGCTGAAGTTATAGCATGGAGACATGCTCACTCCTCCGACTCTAAGGGACTACCACCACCCATCCCGCCATGATAGTCTACTTTGGATCGTCATGAGCTAGACAACATCAACACCCGCCTCGAAGGACTAGAGATCCGCATAGGTAAAATACAAAATACACTTAACACTCATGTGCAGGAACAACAAGCTACTGAAATACAAAATACAATTAACACTCATGTGCACAGGTGAAATATAAAATACACTTAACCCAGTGGCAGCTTTAGCAGCAACAACAAGCTGCTGAAGCAACAACAAGACATGTAGGTGGCCTACTGGCGGTCCATGGGATACAATCCTAGGCCATAGGCCATGAGCTAGCTTGGGGGAGGACACTGCAAGGGTAAATTGTACCTTTTATTTTTTCACATTTTTCGCATTTATTTTCTGCATTTATCTAAATTATTAACATTTAAAAAAACAAAAAAATTAAAATTGAAAATACCAAAAAATGAAATATGATAAAAACCCCAAAAACATGAATTTCCACTCTCATATGTGTTTTAAGAATGTTTAGTTTCTCCTAAGTTGAAATGATGAATAATTGCTCTGTCTATAATTCATCTGTGCCTAGGCTATAACTTAGTATTCCCCAAAATTTAAGTTTGTTGGCTAAAAATGTCTCATCCTAAAAACTTGAAAACTTGTGGGTTGCAAATGCATGCTCCTTTTCTAAGTTGTTGCTAGTTATGATATGGTACAAATAGAATTTGCTATAATTTTGTTCTAAGAGAAACTAGACATCCGAAGTTTTTCAATTTTAAAAATGATAAAATCCAAAGTTCCTCAATGATTATGAATACCTACCAAGGCCATATGACATGATATACATGCAAAACTTTAGTCATATGCTACTTCTTTGAGCATTGAGCTTTGTCAAATACCCTTGTTGAGATTCTTGTCATGTGCCCATGATCAAGACACATGTACACCCACAAATGAACTGTTGACTCTTACGCTGAGAGTTACACAAAAACATGCTTATTTCGTCCACCAAATAATTACTCCATTCGTTTATCATGAATCTATCTTTCTAAAGTTTCATATGCCAAAAAGAATAGTACATGCTATGCTAAAAAACAAGGAAAAGAAAAATATCCATGCCAAAAGGCATGAGAAAAAAATGCATGCCAAAGAGCATGAAGAAAAGAAAAAGAAAGAAAAAGAAAATGCATGCCAAAGGTGGTGATAGCCATGTCCATCCCTTGTAATCCCCCATGTTCGGGTATTGTGTAGTCGTGTTAAAGTCTCTCGCGCTTGCTAGCAGACCAATGCTCAGAGATCTCCCTGTCCATCTTACACTTTGTTCTAACTCTAGTCATGTATCTTGTATGACCATCAACTGTTCTTTGCATGGCTATATTAGAACATGCCTGCTCCACTTAGGAACATTCTTTTATTCTTTGTTTTCCTTTTATCCTTGAGGTTAGCCCAAGTGTGTGTCCACTATCCTTGAAATACCATTTTTACCCCTATCATGAACTTTGGTTCACTATGCAAGTATGTAATCTTGTTCATATCCATGCTAGACTCTTTACACCTTGCCCTCCTTATGGAAAATATAAATAACAAAACCTTGAATACTTCCTTGTGAAATGCTACAACGATAGATCCGTGCGTTTGTGGATATTTTCTGTAATCATTAAGAGCTATTGTAGTTGGTGTTTCTTGGCGGCGGCGCTAAGGTTTACTAAATCTTAGTGATAGTGCTAAGAATTACCAACATCCATTTCTGGCTTCACTGCCAGTGATGGATTCCATCTCCAAACTTGGTAGTGACGTTAAGAAATTCCAACAAGCATTTTTGGTGCCATTGCCAGGGATGGATTCCATCTCTAAACTTGGTAGTGACGTTAAGAAATGCCAAGAATGACCTAGGAAGCTACGGATCCCTTTTATGTTCACTGGGGCTGGTGGTTGCCTGATAACCTCGATTTTAGCCTTATCTACCTCAATCCCCCTCTCGGACACAAGATGTCCAAGAACGATGCTCTCACGGACCATAAAGTGGGACTTTTCCCAGTTAAGTACCAGGTCCTTTTCTTGGCACCTCTACAAGACTTTGTCTATTTTCTCTAGATAGTGATCAATGGTTTTGCCATAGACTAGAAAGTCGTCCATGAAAACCTCCATAATTTCTTCTGTCATGTCTGAGAAAAATACATCATGCACCATTGGAATGCAGCGGGTGCATTACACAACCCGAATGACATTCTATGATAAGCATTCCATATGGGCATGTAAAAATTGTCTTGCTTTGATCATCAGGGTGGATGGGAATCTGATGATACCCTGAGTACCCATCGAGAAAATAGAAGAAAGAATGCTTCGCAAACCGCTCTAACATTTCATCAATGAAAGGCAGTGGGAAGTGGTCTTTCTTTGTTGTCGCATTGAGCTTTCGGTAATCAATACACATTCTCCACCCCATGACGGTACATTTTGGGATTAGCTCATTTTTTTATTTTTAATGACCGTCATTCCTCCTTTCTTTGGAACCACTTGGACGGGGCTAACCTAGTCACTATGTGGTATGAGATAGATTATCCTAGCATGAAGAAGTTTGAGGACTTCCTTCTCCATGACTTCCCACAACACATTGAGCCTACGTTGAGGCTCCAATTGGAATGCGATGGGTATAGAGAGTTGGGATAATCCCCTTGAGATCTTGCATGGAATACCCAAAGATTGACCTATGTTTCTCTAAGATGGTGATGAGTTTGGACGTCTCCTTGTCAGACAACTTATCACTAATGATGATAGGAGTTTCTTTGTCGCCATTAAGGAAAGCATAACGTAGGCTAGTGGGTACGGGGTTTAGCTCAACCAGAGGTTGTGCTGGTACTTCCTCTTGGGGAAGATCAATGGTTTCTCCTAAGTTGTCCTCTTCTACTACAAAGAGTTTTGCATCCTTTTCTAAGGATGATTCAGGAGTATCAAAGGGCAAGACTAACATGACTTCATTGGGCAGTTTTGGATTAGGGAGAGATTCTACCACCGAGTTTTTGGCTCGTGTGATTGGAATGGAAAAGGTGTCTCTCCATAACTTTATGTCAAGATCCCCTATTTTTGATGGGTCTATGAAAAGTTTTTCTAGGGGATGCCCTGTCATGATATCTATTTACACCAAAATTTAGGAAGAAGAACGCAAGAACTCGAAGCTTCCAAGATTATGTCATCAAGGAATCGATTACATAAGGGTCGATATCAGCTAATTTAGTTGCAGCACTAGAATCAGCTCTCTTCAGATGATGTTAGCAGATAACGCTAATGAGCTATGATTGGCATCGGGAAAGACATGTCAGACTCTACAAAAAGGGAAACATTAGGGTCCACATTATCTTAAATTAGGAATGTTTTCTCTTAATACCAAAAGTTGTAATGAGTCATACTTGAGTAGGATTCATGCTTTGGTTCTAGGTATAAATATTGAACCCTGACTATTGTAAAGAGGACATCCAATCAATCAATACAAATTACTTTTTTGGCTTTACGCCAACCCTTAGGAGTAGGAGTAGTGTAGATCTCGATGAGTTCTTCAACAAGCAGGGCTGCATCAGTCTAGCTAACCTCTGGCTTGTTTGTAAGTACCATCATGGCTTATGCTTTGGTTTGTAAGGCTACATCGGTTAAGTTTGGCCTCCACTGCGAGCTCTAGCATAAGCTAGTTATCGATTCTTATCTAGTTCAAGTACGGCTGCATTGGTTAAGTTCGACCTCCACTGCTCGAATTAGATTAAGGTCAAGTTATTAGCTCTACCTAAGAGTGGCATGCTTTGGGTAGATTCATTAAGTTATTGATCTTGCTGATGTTCTTATTGCCATTAGTTTCAGCAACATCAACCTGCCCGATCGAGATCAATCTAGATTGGCTTCACATCCTTTAGTTCGTCGTTTGCTTTGTTACAATACGATGTTTCTTACTTTGAGCGACGGGTTATGTTTCATCGGCTGTTCTACTTTGATCTTGATCATGCATAGTACGCAGTTAAGGTATGTATAATCTTGAGGAGGTTCCAAGTGCCATTAGTGGGGATCGACCGGATCATTACAGCCATAATAGCGAACTGTACGCCGTTTTGTCGATTTTTCCCGTCTGGCTACTCCCGAAGTGGCACACTTGGAACCATCTAGGCAAACCCAGCATGTTCCATCCTAAATTACTGATAAACTTTCTCTCCTTGTCAGTTACAGGTCAAATTGACTAACACGCCTCGAGAGGAATTCACAGAATTGGCTAACCTTGTGTTGAAGCGAAGTGGATCTCTAGCCTTGCTCCATCAAGCAGATCCTTCCGGCTTGCCATGTGCTAGGCGCATCGACATGTTTTTGTGCCAACACAAATTCTAGCATGCCTAGTGGGACACCACAATCATCATGGCAGCTCACAACAACAGTGACATCCTTATGGTGCCTTATGAAGGCCTACTTGATGAAGATAAAGATGTCATCTGCAAAGCTATAGAAGAATTTCTGAACAAGTGTTTGTTGTCCTACACTAAGACACATGACAATAAAGTTGTTTAGAAATATCCACTACCAAGAGTTTTGTTGCATGGGCAGTTAGATACAGACAAAGCTAAGGATAGGCATTTCTTCATGGAGGCTGTAAATAAATCTATTCATGATGCCATATTGAACCATAATATAGTTTTCTTGAACACATTCCACAACACCATGAAAGAGGTGTTTCATGGATTTCCAATTGATTAGGTTGGGCTGGCTTATTACAACATTCCACATCCATCGACTCTGGGACTAATCAAGCTGGTACTAGCAATCAAGAAGTAGCACTAACTGGTAATGATGGTGTCCAGGCAATTTAGAGTTCATCTGAGAAAATTCAAGGTACCACCACCAATCAAGTACAAAATAATCATGGATCAGCGGTGTAGTATGTGTAATAGCCAACGAGGCAAGGTCAAAACCAGATGGTTAATTTTGGCACATTAGGCCAAATACTGTCATTGGCTCAAAAAATAGCACCATCAGTTCAAAGGATTCGTAGAGATATAGATCCTAACATTTATAACCAGAGACTTCAAGTAGCAAACCAACAAAGGACCCATCAGATAGAGATTTGACAAGGGTATCATTATGGCATAGATTACAAACACCCATATCTCTTAGAGTGACCGATGGATATCAAGGTACCTAAAATTTTTATCCACGGATGGGTCAACAATTGTAGAGAAATCCATATTCAAGTGCTGATGATTTACTGCTTAGAGTGACCGAGATGATGAAAAATCAGTTCAGTTTGAAGCCAAAAGGGTAGACCTTCTCGTACAAACACCCATATCTAGAGTAGAATGATTTGGTCGCTCTTCCTACAAATTACAGGCTCCAAGAGTTTGCTAAGTTCACTGGCTAAGATAGCACAAGCACAATAGAACATGTCAGTCGGTATCTTACACAGCTAGGCAAAATATCCATTGAAGAGGCCCATCGAGTTTGTTTCTTCTCCTTGTCCCTGTCAGGATCAGCCTTCACTTGGTTTTCATCGCTGCCAGTTAACTCCATCACCAATTGGGCTGACCTAGAGAAGAAGTTTCATACATATTTTTATACTAGGACAAAAGAGAAGAAAATTACCGATTTGACAACTATAAGATAGAGACCTAATAAATCGAGCACCAAATTTCTTCAGAGGTTCCAAGTGACCAAAAATTTGTGCTTCTCATTGAACTTGACTGATGATCAGCTAGCTGCTTTGGCCATTCAAGGAATGTTGCCAACATGGAGAGAGAAGCTGCTAGGGCAAGAGTTTGACAAATTAGGTCAGTTGACTCAATGAGTGGCAGCGCTTAATAGCCAATTCTAGAATATGTGCAGAGATACCTGATTCCAGAGGAGTGCCATAATTGCCAAAACCTATAATCCATATCCAGTCGATGACGGTTATTAGGACGATGAAGAAGAAGAGGTTGTCGTGGCTAAATGGAATTGGGGTAAGAAGACAGTAATGATGTCAAGTCTTTGGGGAAGAGGAGTCAAAGAGAGCTATGATTTCATCATCACAAAATCAGACAAGCTCTTTGATTTCTTGCTTGAGAAGGGATGGATCAAGTTGCCTAATAATCATGTTATGTTGCCTCCTAATCAATTGAAGAATAAAAAGTTATGCAAATTTCATGACACCACTTCTCGTTCTATTAATGAGTGCAGAGTTTTTTGGCAACATATATAGAGGGCTATTCAGCAAGAAAGGCTCAAATTTGATACACCTCAGAAGGTAAAAGTTGATGATAATCCTTTCCCAAGAGATCATAACATAGTTGATGCTAGGTTGCTCAAAGGGAAGACCAAAGTCCTAACATCAACTAGGGCCAAAGATGCCAGGGCCATCAACCCAAAGATGCAAATATCAGCTGATGAATACAGAGAGATTAAAAGGCATTGTGACCAATAGAAGAGCCAATATAAGCTGGGAGAGATGTCAAGGGATGGGTGGCAAGGCCACATGTTACATCTCGAATTTTGTTGAATAAATGGCATCGATAGAAGGAAAAGGGTTATTAGCGTTGTTTAGAAGAGAAAGAATTCCAACATCAACAAGAGAAAGAGAGGTGTGAAAGAAAGCAAGCTGAATCACATTGGAATTGTCCTTTCTTTAGATATTGTTGGGATGAAGGTTTAAAATTGCCTACTAGAAATAATTGCCCGGAGTGGAGTGAGCAATATTGGGAGTTTAGGCAATCTCAAGCCAACCATCGGTTTATCCATGCTCAAGATGAGTATCATCATAATATGGATCGGCGCTTAAAAAATAGAAGTGTTCATGAACGGCTAGGAAAGCGAGTTGTTGATCAAAACTGGGCTGATTATGAAGAACAAAATAATGAAGAAGAATGTATTTGGTAGGAAGGGCAATGGTGTCTAGGAGGTTTAACATGAAGCCAAAAGAGAAGGGTACAACACATAAGAAATAGAGAGCTAGAATAGGCTAAGGTATTTGGTAGACCTCAGGTGTGGCATGCTAAACAAACAACCGATAGGGGGCAACCATCGACTAATATTCAAATGGCTTTTCTATTGCCGTCAGAATTTAGGGCTCTAGCAGAGGAAGAAGTCTATTTAGATTTCAATGAATTGGAGTATGAGGAGATAGTTGCCAAGTTGACAATGATATAGCAGGTTATATTCAATAAACCAGTCAAGCATCAGCACTTATAGGATTTATATGTAAAAGGTTTTGTTGATGGGAAGCCAATGAGCAAGATGTTGGTGGATGGAGGTGCTTCTGTCAATCTTATGCCTTACACCACTTTTCGTAAACTTGGCAAGGGACTAGGAGATTTGATTGAGACTGACATGATGCTTAAGGATTTTGGAGCTAATGCATCCAAGACTAGGGGGCAATGAACATCGAATTAACAATCGGAAGTAAAACTTTGCTCACCACATTCTTCGTCATTGATGGAAAAGGGTCATACAGTTTACTCCTTGGTCATGATTGGATTCATGCAAATTGTTGTGTACCATCGACCATGAATCAATGCTTGATTCAGTGGCATGGAGACGATGTTTAGCTAGTTCATGCTGATGATTCTGTAAGTATCATGACAGCTAATCCAATGTATTGGGAGCTAAAAGACTTCAAGTGTTTTTCTGGCAAGCTATGGGAAGGAGGCTTCATTAAAGTCAATGATGAAAGCCAACAACTGATCCAAGCAGTTAGCTTTGAGAATTTATTTTAATGGATAATCCAATA
Organism: Miscanthus floridulus; assembly: GCF_019320115.1. NCBI lineage: Eukaryota > Viridiplantae > Streptophyta > Magnoliopsida > Poales > Poaceae > Miscanthus > Miscanthus floridulus. Next base: position 98,991,723 of record NC_089580.1, on the reverse strand, counting down.
GATGGTACAGACAGTAAACTAGGACATGGCTTTACGTTGGCCAATGATCCAGAAGAGATAGATATTGGTTCTGGAGATAGGCCTAGGCTGTCATATGTAAGTGCCAAGTTGGATCCTGAGTATAAGCAAGAGTTAGTGGATTTATTAAAGGAATTTAAAGATTGTTTTTCTTGGGAATACTATGAGATGCCTGGTCTAGACCGATCAATTGTTGAACATCGGTTGCCAATCACACCTGGATATCAGCCCTTTAAACAAGCTCCGAGGAGATTCAACCCAAATGTTCTTTATGATATAAAAAAGGAGACTGAAAGGTTGCTAGAAGCAAAATTTATCTGACCATGCTGATATGCAGAATGGATATCGAATGTTGTTCCTGTGTATAAGAAAAATGGGAAGTTGAGAGTTTGCATCGACTTTAGAGATCTAAACAAGGCTACAACCATGGATGGTTATTCAATGTCGATAGCCGATATGTTGGTAGATGTAGCAGCTGGGCACAAGGTTATTAGTTTTATGGATGGCAATGCAGGATATAATCATTTTTTATGGCTAAAGGAGACATAGCAAAAAGGATGGCAATGCAGGATGTAATCAATTTTTTATGGCTAAGGGAGACATAGCAAAAACAACTTTTAGATGCCCTGGTGCAATCGGTTTATGTGAATGGGTTGTGATGACCTTTGGTTTGAAGAATGTCAGTGCAACTTATCAGAGGGCAATGAATTATATTTTTCATAAGTTGATCAGCAAGATTGTTGAAATCTACATTGACGATGTGATGGTAAAATCTAAGGGGTACAAGGAACATCTAGTTGATTTGCGGGAAACTCTAGAGTGCACGAGAAGACATGGTCTAAAGATGAATCCCAATAAATGTTCCTTTGGAGTATCAGTTGGACAATTTTTGGGTTTCATGGTCCATGAGAGAGGAATCAAAATTGATCAAAAAACTATGAAAGTAATTGATGACGTAGTGCCCCCGACTACTAAAATAGAGTTACAGTCTTTGCTTGCTAAGATTAATTTTATCAGGAGGTTTATTTCAAATTTGTCAGAAAGAGTTCTGTCGTTTTCTCCCTTATTGAAGTTGAAAAATGATCAAGAATTTAAATGGGGTGACATACAACAAAAGGCATTTGAGGAGATAAAAGAATACTTGAAATGTCCACCTATGCTGGTCTGTCCTCAGCAAGGTAAGCCTTTTAAGTTGTACGTATTGGCCGATGACCAAACGATTGGATCGTCTTTGATGCAAGAGTTTGAAGGGAAAGAACAAGTTGTTTTCTATCTAAGTAGAAGGCTTTTGGATCCAGAAACAAGATATTCTCCCATCAAAAAGTTATGCTTGTGCTTATATTTCTCTTGCACTAAGTTGCGACATTACTTGTTATCGACTGAGTGTATAGTTGTTTCCAAGGCTGATGTGATCAAGCACATGCTACCAATGCCAATATTAAATGGAAGAATGGGGAAGTGGATTCTTGCGTTGTTGGAGTTTGACTTGAGGTACGAATTGGCTAAAGCAGTCAAAGGGCAAGTAATAGCCAATTTTGTCACCCTACATCATAAGCAAGTATTGGCTATGTAGAACCAATACCTTGGGCGTTGTTCTTTGATGGGTCATCATGCAAGCAAGGTGGTGGCATTGGTATTGTTATTATTTCACCTTGGGGGGCAAGTTTTGAGTTTGCTTTTCCAACTGAACCAATGATTACAAACATCCAAGCAGAATATGAAGCTATTCTTAAGGGGCTTCAACTTCTTCATGAAGTAAAGGCTGGGGCAATTGAAGTATTTGGAGATTCACAATTAATTATTAATCAGTTGATCGGCCTATATGAATGTAAAGAAGATACTCTGAGGGGGTACTATGATGAGTGCCAAAGGTTGCTCAAGGAATTTCCTCATGTTTCTCTTTAGCATATTCTGAGAGCACAAAATCAAGAGACTAATCATTTAGCTCAAAGTGCATCAGGTTATCGAGTGTCTCAAGAGGTCTAAAGTAGTGAGACCTCGAATAATGATTGGAGAGTTGAAATAGCCAATTACCTTAAGAATCCATCATACAAGGTTACCAGAAAATTAAGGTATAAATCAACTAAGTATGTTTTGCTAGATGATCAGCTATATTACAAGACAGTCGATAGGGTGTTGCTTAAATGCTTAAATCAAGAAGAAGCTAAGGTGTTGATGGGTGAACTACATGAAGGGATATGTGGAGCTCATCAGTCGGCTTATAAGATGAAATGGATTATTCGCAGGACTGGATATTTTTGGCCAACAATACTAGAAGATTGTTTTGAATATTATAAGGGGCGTCAGAATTGTCAACATTTTGGTAATATTCAGAAATCGCCCGCATCGGCTATGAATCCAATAATCAAACCATGGCCATTTCAAGGTTAGGAAATTGATTTAATTGGCCAGATTTTTTGACCTTCAAGCAAAGGACATAAGTTTATATTGGTAGCAACATATTACTTAACTAAGTGGGTTAAGGCAATTCCTTTGAAGATGATAACCTCAAAGAACATGATGGACTTTGTCAAGGAGAATATTGTGTATCATTTTGGGATTCCTCAAACTATTACTACTGACCAAGGGACAATGTTCACATCAGAAAAGTTCAGAGATTTTGCTGCTAGTATGAGAATTAAGTTGTTAAATTCTTCTCCTTACTATGCTTAGGCTAATGGCTAGGCAGATGCGTCCAATCAAATTATGATTAAGCTAATCAAGAAAAAGATTGAAGAGTAGCCAAGGAAGTGGTATTCAACGCTTAATGAGGCACTATGGGCGTATAAAATGGCCTATCATGGATCGATTAAAACATCACCTTATGAACTTGTGTATGGTCATAATGCAGCCCTTCCTTTGTAGATTCAAACTGGATCGAGGTGTGTCACATTGCAAAATGATTTGTCAGTCGAAGTCTACAAGAATCTTATGATAGACGACTTAGAGGACTTGAGTTGCCATCGGCTGCATGCTCTTGAGAATATCGAAGCCAATAAATTGAGGATTGCGAAGTATTACAATAAAAAGGTCAAGAACAAACAATTTTCTAAAGGAGACTTAGTTTGGAAAGTGAAATTGCCAATCGGGTCAAAGGACAGCAAGTTCGGCAAATGGTCACCTAATTGGGAAGGACCTTATCAGATTAAACGTTGTGCGCCTAGCAATGCTTATATTTTGGAAACACTAGGAGGAGAAGAAGAGTTTGATAGAGCAATCAATGGAAAATATCTAAAGAAAGCGAGGTGACACTTCACCTCCTATTAATTGTGGTTGCCTTTTGCACAACCCGAGGAGTCCACCGCTTCATTCTATGGCTTCAAATACCGGCCGAGAGCTCTGGCATTGAACACATCCACACTTGCAACTGTTCCTATTTCTTTGCTTTTCTCCACCCTCGCACAACTCTATAGTGGCCTTTCTCTCTTCCTATAGATTTGATCAACTTCATCGCCGGCAAGGAGAACCGTGACAAACACGTGGCGGAGGAGGTCCTAGAGGAGAACATGCCGATGAACCAGCGCCTCTAACACATGAGATAAGATTGACATCCTCTATTCATGATGATGATTTGTTCTGACTCACCTATAGGTTCATCTTAAATGATAGTCTTCATCCCCTCCCTAGGGCCAGCAAGCCCTCTAACGCTGCATCTTTCACGCCGACCTCATCGTCGGATTCTTCTAACTTGTATAATGGCAACGATGCTCGGTGCTTCTTTAGAGAATGGAGGGCAGCCGAGGACTACTATTTTGAGGCAATTTGGAAAAACGGCCAGCTTGAGATTCGTCTAGGGGTCTTCCAAGCGGCCCTTAATGCGGCTAAGGAGGAGGCCAGTGCTATTCGAGCGCGGGTGGTTGAGTCTAATGCCGTGATGGTAGGTAAGATGAGTTCCATGAATGCTTCTATTCTAGTTTCCACTATCTTTGTCTTGATAGTTTTCTGTGATCGCCAGCCTAGATGGTCCAGTTAGAGTCTCTCCAACTGGCGGTGAACGTGGCCATGGATGCCATCAATCCTTGGGGTTCCCTCATTAATGCTCGTCTCCAAGACATCCTGGCTCGTGTTCAGGAGATCTCCCTCCATGGCGTTCATCACAGTGCGTCAGTGGCGCTAACCATGGCGTAAGTTCAAACAGGGTATGAGCTCCGTGCCATGGAGACTGGCTTCCTAATGGGTGATGGTCCTGAGGAACATGAGGACCTACTCAAAGAATTCATCGTTGCCACAGAGACCATTGTGGACATTACGTCTGCTTAGGATGTAGTGAACAAGGTCTACGATTAGTTTGTACTTAGGGTAAACCAATGAACAAAGACTCCTATTCTTTTAGGAATGTGTTTCAGTGCAATGCCCTTGTATGTGTCATGAATGTTTTTGTTTTTATTCTTTGCTCTAGAGGCGATACATATCGTATCAGCTTTTATGTCTTCGAATATTTTCATTTTAGATTTTCATTTTTTGAACTAAAGGTGATACCTTCTCTGATGCCGGCTATCAAAGCCGATGACTAAACAAATTGGCTATCAAGTATTGATCAAATGGTAGGATAACATTCCTTTAAATATTTTTCGTCGATCACCATTGATAGGTTGCACTAGAACTCTTCAAACCAAAGGTCAAACGATTGATTGATTCAGAGCAAGCACCTCATCAAGTGCAACAAAACTTCTTTTAAGAAATCTATCACTTCTTACTCACACTTAGGATTCCATTTAGCATTCATACATCGACCTAAACCCATATTCAAAACTAATGCTTATTTTCCCTTATTCCAATGGCCGACGTGAAGCCATGACTACTAACTAAAACAAACTCTCAGAGCCAATTGCTTACATCGGCTATTGGCTTTCATTGTTGATCTTAATGAAGCCTCCTTCCCACAACTTGCTAGAAAAGCATTTGAAATCTCCTAGCTCCCAAAAGACTAGATTGGCTGTTGCGATGCTCATAGATTCATCAGCATGAACCAGCTCGACATCATCTCCATGCCATTGAATCAAACACTGATGTATGGTTGATGGTACATGATAGTTCACATGAATCCAATCACGACCAAGGAGCAAACTATATGACCCTTTTCCATCGATGACGAAGAACATGGTGAGCAAAGTCTTACTCCCGATTGTTAGTTCAACATTCATTGCCACCCGGGTCTTAGATGCATTACCCCAAAGTCTTTAAGCATCATGTTGGTCTCAATCAGATCTCCTAGTCCCTTGCCAAGCTTACAAAAAGTGGTGTAAGGTATGAGATTGACAGAAGCACCTCCATCCACCAACATCTTGTTCATCGGCTTCCCATCAACCAAACCTTTTACATATAAAGCCTTTAGGTGCCGATGCTTGACTGGTTTATCAAATATTGCTTGTTGTATAATCGTTAACTTGGCAACCATCTCCTCATACTCCAATTCATCAAAATCTGAATAAACTTCTTGACCTACCAGAGCTCTGAACTCTAATGGCAACAGAAAAGCCATTTGAATATTAGCCGATGGTTGCTTTCTATCGGTTGTTTGCTTAGTACGCCATAGTTGAGGTTTACCGGATGCCTGAGCCTATTCCAATTCTCTGCTCCTTAGGCATTGCACCCTTCTCTTTTGGCTTCTTGTCAAACCTCCTGGATACCATTGGCCTTCCTACCAAACATATTCTCTCTTGTTGCCTTCTTCCTAATCAGCCCAATCTTGATCGACAACTCTTTTCCCCAGCCAATTATGAATACTTCCATTTTTTAGGCACTGATCCATGTTATTATGGTGATATGCATCTTGAGTATGGATAGACCGGTGGTTGGCTTGAGATTGCCTAAACTCCCAATACTGATTGCTACACTCTAGACAGTTACTCTTGGTAGGCAACTTCAAACCTTCGTTCTAGCAATGTCTGAAGAAAGGAAAATTCCAATTTGATTCGGCTTGTTTCCTTTCATACCTCTCTTTTTCCAGTTGACGCTGGTATTCTTGATCCTTTAACCAACGCTGCTAATCCTTTTCCTTCTATCACTGCCATTTATTCAATAGAATTCAAGATGTAACCCGCAACTTTGTCACCCCTGCTTTTGACGTTTCCCCCTGCTCATACCAGCTCTTTTGCTTATCACAACGTCTCTTAATTTCCCTATATTCGTTGGTCGATATTTGCATCTTGGGATCGACTATTCTAGCTTCTCTTGATTTGGTTGATGTTAGGACCTTAGTCTTTCCCTTGAGCAGCCTAGCATCAACCATGTTTTGATTGTCACAGAACCGACCAATTTATAAGAGCACAAGTACAAAAACAATCGCCGAAACGATCAAATTCTCGCACTTGAGCCCATATAAACCCGGTAGTCAACTGAAACCACGAAGGATTTCAAATCAACTTGCATACAACCAAGATCACAGTAATTCAACATAACACATCGTACGTTACAACATTTTACAAACAGTTTGCAGATAGATTACAACACATCAGAGTCATAGTTATTACAAATCAAGTCTTGTAAAGTAGCGGAAGCAAATAGTTTAACTCACACACCCGAGTTCAAATACAAGTACCAGCTTGCTGATCACATCCCACAAAAGCATTCGGATAAGATAAATAGAGATCATGCCTGTGATCTAGTCTTCATCACCCGCCGGGTGGAGACAATACTTACAGAAGCCCTGATAAAGAAGGTCATTTGCAACAAGAGGGAATAAACCCTGAGTACAAGAATGTACTCAACTAGACTTACCCATCAGAAACCAAAACAAATGACACCAAGGATCATGCATAGCTTAATTTAGTGGATCTGGTTGACACTTCCTTTTTGCGAAAAAGCATAAGTAATAATGATCAACTCTTAACCTGAGCCAGCAGTGACTTTTAGCCATTAACCTATCATCTATATTAGCACCTGTACTAAGCAATCATTTGATTAAGATGCAAACATTAATAACCATAGCAGGTATAAATCGTGGCAACATTATCATCATCCATTTAACCATATCGTTAAATTAATTGAATCTACGTTGCTACTGCTCAGTCAAGTTCTCACTATCCGGGAGAGACGACGATTCGAATTGATTCCTATCCAGCTAGATGGGTATTCCTAAACAAAAACCCTACTTCCCCCATCAGGGTCGCAATCAAGTCACCTTTGGCACAACTCTGGAGTCATGAGTCCGAACAGATTGGCATTCTTAGAAAACCACTCTGCCAAGGTTGATCGGGACTCTAACCCGCCTTGGGCTTATGCCAATGGCTCTCCACACATCCTTACTACCTCTAGAATGTGCACCACTACTCGCGTTCCCGACCTGAGTCAAGCTACTAGGCTTCGCGGTCGGAACGAGTTATCTGGCCAGCTAAGTGTTAGGCTGCGTTCAACATGACATGAGGACGTATAGCGTATCGGTCCTTAAACGACACAGACGGAGTCACTATGTCCAACCCTAGACAAGACTCCACCCGGTCTTCATTCATTATTAACATGGTTCTTTTCCACGATAGCAAATATAGCTAACCGTGATCCACCTCATCCTAAAGCTCGTAGGTGATAGGAAATCACCTGACTTCTACCGCACTAAGCATGGCTAAGCATTTAACCTATTCCTGAACTTAATTAGGATTCAAGTGCGATATCTAGACAAGGATAGATATATAATGCAACAATTTGTTCCAACCAATTCCTATACTTAATGCATCATCAACAATAAAAGATACTCAAGAAATTTGTAAAAACATGGGAGGCTTAGAATGCTCTGGGGCTTGCCTTTCAGGAAAGAGGATGGGCGGTGGTTAGGGCACTCGGGCAACTCCTGCTCGGCGGCTGCTTCGTCGATTGCCTAGTCCTCGGGCTCCTCCTCCTGGCTTGCTCCCTTGAACTCCAGAAGCATCACTCCCTCTGGCACACCTATTGCATGTATGCGCAAAGATAAATATCATGGATGCACATGAACAAAGTTAGGAATGCTCGGGGAATGCACATGCTTACTGCAGTCCGCATTTTCCAACTTAAGCTCTATTCAAATCACTTTAACTTACCAAGTGTATACAACCTAATGTACAATTGCTCATCTTCAGTTAAGGACCTAGCACCTGCACCTAAGCATGTTCTCAAGTTAGGCTAGCACCTAAACAATCAACAAGAACATTGCAACAAAGCATACACACAAACATTCGTATTTCAGCAAAACAGGAACTATGCAATGGTAAAGTAACTAATCATAACCGGAGATCTACAAATTGAAATGACAGGCAACAAGACAATCTGGAAAGATTATGAAATTGCCTACAATTCATTTTCAGACCTCAAGGCATGATTCCAACCTTTACCAGGTCAAATTTATAGAACCACATAATCAGGTCCAAACAAGACAGAGAGCAAGCAAAACTGTGATCCAACTTTGAATGACTGTAGCTCCTAAACTACCAGGCCAAATGCCACCAAATTTTTATAGGAGCTAGATACATAAGTTATCTACAACTTTTGTATTCACCACTTTCCCAGCAAACCAAATTATCATGGTGAACTTTGCAAAGTTCCCAGAACTGTCTAGAAAGACATAATGCAAGGGAATAATTATTAACTTACGTTGTAAACATATAAATGGACAAAACCAACTTTACTCACTTATCATACATATCACAAGAACACCAGAAAGTAAAGTGTTCACCACCAATTCATTTCTTTTAATGCCTTTCTTAATTTATTTAATTATTTAAGAGGAATGATAAACATATATGACAAATGCACCATTTAATCTACAAAAATTACAGTAGATACTACATGCTCCAAGTAGGCTACTGTAAAAATTTCACATCATTTGAACAATTATAACGTCCTACACAAAAATGACAAGGCATAAAGGCTTAAAATGACATAAATAGGAAACCATAGTGAAAAGTGTCAAGCAACAGATTGTAGATTTTTCTTAGCATCCATAAGGTACTAGGACAACCTCCAATAAATTTCATGGTCATTGGATTCATAAATAAATTACTAAAATTCACACAAGGATCATCCAATGATAAAAGGAAAATCTATAACTCAAAAACCATACATGCACTGACTCTCAAATTTTTACCAGAGCTTCTGCTCATCAAGAAGAGCTCACCATCAAAATTTAATAATTTTTGGAGCAAAGGAACACAAGATATAAATTAAACAAGTTTGCATTCATTTAAAAACACATTTCAAGTTTCAATTTAATTCTTCCAGAAATTCTACTACAAGTGTTCATGTTATATTTTTCCTAAATACTACACTTCACCATGATACTAACAAAATTGGAACCACCGAATTTGGATGTACAAAACTGGAGATACAAATTTTACAAAACAGCATTCAAAACTAAACAAATGAACTATCCTTCTAATATTCAGTCACTGACAGGCGGGACCCATCGGTTAGTAGGGCCCGCATGTCAGTGAAACGAAAACAGGGGAGGCAGCTTGCTCGACGCGGAACCGGTGGAGCTCGTCAATGTAGGCGTCACCGGCGACAAGGAGGGTACCTCCATGTTCACCATGACTTCCCACACCAATTGACACCCTAACCCCAAACCCTACTGGCCCCTAAGTACCCTGGCCATGGAGCTCGGTGGCTCGGCCATGGCGCACGGCGGCGCGCGGCCGTGTTCCGGCTTGGCTGGACTGGCGTTGATGGTGGCATATTCACCCAAGCATCTACATGTGATGGAGAAGTCTAGATGAGAGCTAGGGAAGGAGAGAAGCAGTGTTGTGCTGGCCACAGAGAGCACAACTCCGGCGAGGTCCGGACTGATGAGGACATCACTCCTTTAGATGTACTAGTTGATCCTCCAACCGTCATGCAAGGTCCAATGACTCAGGCTCGAATGCGTCAACTCAATTTACAGGTGAGCTCATTCTTAAGTGATCCTTTTCATACTTTTGAGAATAGACTACTACCTAATGATGTTATCTTACTTAGGAACATTGCGTGCTGTTTTTAATGCCTTACGTGATGCACGTTTATTTGGTAACCTTGAGAAGTGCATCTTTTGCACAGATCGAGTTTCTTTTCTTGGCTATGTTGTAACTCCACAGGGAATTGAGGTGGACAAGATGAAAATTGAAGCCATAAAGAGCTGGCCGGTTGCCCAAACCGTCACATAGGTGAGGAGTTTTCTTGGTCTTGCAGGATTCTACCGCCGCTTCGTCAAAGATTTTAGCACCATTGCTGCCCCATTGCATGAGTTGACGAAGAGAGGAGTGGTGTTTCATTGGGGAGAGGCACATGAGGAGTCCTTTGACACTTTGAAGGACAAGCTTACACACGCACCATTGCTGCAACTTCCAAATTTTGGTAAGACTTTTGAGCTAGAATATGATGCTAGTGGAGTTGGCATTGGTGGTGTTTTGATGCAAGATGGTAAACCTGTTGCTTACTTTAGTGAAAAATTGCATGGTCCTATTCTTAATTATTCCACGTATGATAAAGAATTGTATGCACTTGTTCGTTCTTTAGAGATGTGGCGTCATTATTTGTGGCCTAAAGAATTTGTTATTCATTCTGATCATGAATCGCTTAAGTATCTTCGCTCTCAAAATAATCTGAATCATAGGCATGCTAAATGGGTTGAATTTATTGAATCTTTTCCTTATATTATCAAACACAAGAAAGGGAAGGATAATGTGATTGCTGATGCTTTGTCTAGAAGATATACATTGCTGTCCCAACTTGATTGCTGGATTTTTGGTCTTCAATCCATTAAAGAACAATATGCACTTGATCCTGATTTTAAGGATGTGCTGCTTAATTGTAGAGAGGGACGCACATGGAATAAGTTTATGATCAGTGATGGGTTTTTGTTTAGAGCTAACCGCCTATGCATTCCAGTTGGTTCCGTTCATCTTTTGTTGTTGCAAGAGGCACATGGAGGTGGATTGATGGGACATTTTGGTGCCAAGAAGACGGAGGAGGTGTTGTCCACATACTTCTTTTGGCCAAGGATGAGGCGAGATATAGAGCGATATGTGGCTCGGTGTGCCACATGTCAAAAAGCTAAGTCGCGATTGAACCCACATGGTTTGTATATGCCTCTTCCTATTCCTTCTACTCCTTGGGCAGATATATCTATGGATTTTGTGTTGGGATTGCCAAGGACTAAGAGGGGGAGGGATAGTATTTTTATGGTGGTTGATCCTTTTTCTAAGATGGCATATTTTATTCCTTGTCATAAGAGCGACGATGCTGTTCATATTGCTGACCTTTTCTTTCAAGAAATTGTTTGCTTGCATGGTATGTCTTCTACTATTGTTTCAGATCGCGATGCAAAATTCTTGAGTCATTTTTGGCGCACGTTGTGGAATAAATTGGGGACCAAGCTGCTGTTTTCTACAACATGTCATCCCCAAACTGATGGGCAAACTGAGGTTGTGAATTGAACATTGTTGACCATGTTGAGAGCCATTTTGAAGCGCAATTTGAAGATGTGGGAAGAGTGTTTGCCACATGTGGAGTTTGCATATAACAGGGCGGAACATTCCACCACCAAGGTAAGTCCTTTTCAGGTAGTGTATGGTTTTAACCCCCATGCTCCTATTGATCTTTTGCCTTTACCTACCACTGAGAGAATACATAGTGATGCTAGAGAGCATGCTAATTTTATTCATAAGTTGCATGAAACAACTAAAGCAAATATTGAAAGCATGAATGAAAAGTATAGAATTGCTGGTAGTAAAGGTAGAAAAGAGATTAAACTTGAACTGGGTGATTTGGTTTGGTTACATTTAAGAAAAGATAGATTTCCTAAGCTATGTAAGTCTAAATTAATGCCAAGAGCAGCTGGTCCTTATAAGATTATTGAGAAAATAAATGATAATGCATACAAACTTGAGTTACCACCCGAGTTCTGGGTTAGTTCCACATTTAACATTGTAGATTTGAAACATTATTTGGGAGAAGAAGATGAGCTTGAGTCGAGGACGACTCCAATTCAAGAGGGGGAGGATGATGAGGACATCACTCCTTCAGATGTACCAGCTGATCCTCCAACCGTCATGCAAGGTCCAATGACCCAGACTCAAATGCGTCAACTCAATTTACAGGTGAGCTCGTTCTTAAGTGATCCTTTTCATACTTTTGAGAATAGACTACTACCTAATGATGTTATCTTGCTTAGGAACATTGGAGAGGGTCAAGAGGGACTAAGAGGACGTGGAGGAGGTGATGATGACCAGCAAGGACGTCCAACATAAGCCGGAGGCCCAGTCCAACAAGAATTCGAGTCTACCTCGGCCTCCAGGACCAGTCTGCCTTAAACTGGTCGCCTAGGACGCATCCAGACTCCATTTTCAATGATCCACCTATGGATGGAAAGCTAATTTGATACGGAAGCCAATCCAAGTGGTTTCACGTCAAAAGCTATTTGGAATCAACAGGAATCATCGAAACAAGTCAGCGTCTAGAATCTGTCAGGGTGCTGCGACACCGTCTTTTGGTCCGTTGGACCATGTATCGAGTTTGGGCCCATTAGGGGCATGTCCAGGGGTCTTGCATGACCCTAGAGTCTTCATAAACAGCCGCCGCCCGTCCATTAGGGTTTGGGTTTTGCTTAGATTATTCTATCAAGAAACAGTTTCATTGTTCTTTGGTTTGTGAGACCCCAACTCGTGAGATTAATCTTTCATCTGCAATTTGGTTGCGTTCTTTCTTGTTCTTGCTTGTGTTCTTCATTGCGCAGGCAAGGATTATCCTTCTTGGCAAGGTCAACCTGGTCCGTGACTTGGTTGATAACCATAGGAGCTATGGTGCTAAGATTGGAGGGTTCGATCTTTCGATCTGAAGCTGGATCGGTGTGTCACTCTCTGCCACAACAATAGTTACCATCACCTGACGGAACATCGGGATCCCTGTCTCCATTACGAACGGCGGCAGAAATGAAAATATGGCCACTACCTTGGTTCTTCGGCTCAACAGCGAGGTGGACGAGCTAGAGGAGGCTACGGTGGAGTTGTGGGTTAGCTAGAGGCAACAATTTTGCTGTGGCAAGGGAGCTAGGCGACGGTGGCATGCTCGGCAGCAATGGTGGAGGCAGTGGCCGTTGCGGCTGCTGCGGGAAGCGAAGGAGGAGACGGACTAAGGAAATGAGACGCTGGGAGGGCAGAAGGACGTTGCCTCTTGCGGTGGACAGTGGGCAGCGGCGCCAAGCTGGCCACAGCGTGTGGCGGCCACGTGGCGGCAGAGGCCTGCGGTCGGTCGGCACTGTAGCTGTCTAAAATTTTCGTTTTAGTGTTCAATGGTGTCGACTGACAGCACAATTTCCTTGATCCATATCTTTCAAACCGTGATGATCTAGCTCATGGCATAGTTGACAAAGTTGGAGATCTACATGAGGGCTACAACTTTTACAATTGGAGCTCAAGCTGGTTCGGCTTGATTTCGGAGATACAAGGCTCCAAACATTGACACATGAAACTAAAAACCAGTTCCAAGACTTAGAAAATTTTAGAGTTTCTTAATAGATCTCAAAACTGACTTGTGGGCCCTTTTTGAGCATGTTTTGCACATTTTCATGAGATAGTCATAAAATAACTTTTGTTCCTTATAAAATTTTCTACAACTTTGCTTTATGTTGCTCAGACATGCAAATAATCTAATCTATACTTTTTAAATAGTCAAACAAAGGAGTTCTAGGGTCAACACAAGTCAAACTATCACTTGGAGACATAATTAGGCAAAATGATCAACATGAACATTGTTCCTAATGACATTCTAAGTGTAGCTAAGTTGTTTAAGAGGATAATTAGCCACACCACACATTGATCACACCAAAATCAAGCATCACATGCATGGTACTAGCTAACCATGTTTCACTAAAGTGAGTTGCACATGTTGCACTTGAGTGTTGCACACTATTCATTTCCTAAAACAAACACACATGGAATATAAACACATGTTGCAATGTTTCAAGAGCATGTTCCAAACAATCCAAGCTCATGAATGGATGAATGATGCTCATGTTTATGAAATGCAAGTGCAAATGTGGAAGCCAAACACCTAGGGTGTTACAACCCTCCCCCCTTATAAAAATCTCATCCCGAGATTTGACAAGCATACCATTGTTGATAGAATTCCTTATAACCTTCCATCAAATAATCTTCTCTTTCCCATGTTGCATCACGTTCGCTACCCTGATTACTCCACATGACCTTGTAAAACTTGACCACCCGACTCCAAGTCACTCGCTCACGAGTGTCAATTACTCGGACCAGTTTTTCTTCAAAAGTCAAATTAGATTCTAACTTGATATCCCCTAGTGGAACTCTCTCTTCAGGGACGTGAAGATATTTCTTCAACTGAGATACATGAAAGACATTGAAGATAGCACTCATCTCAGGAGGTAATTGGATCTTGTATGCTACTTTACCACTCTGTCCTATAATTTGAAATGGACCGACATATCTCGGCGCAAGCTTTCGCTTCACACCAAAGCGTTGGACACTCTTCATGGGTGAGACTTTTAGATAAATGAAGTCTCCAACTTCAAACTCGATAGGTTTTCTATGGCGATCAGCATAACTTTTCTACCTAGCCTGAGCTATGGCCATATGGGTTTGGATAGTATGGACTTGTTCTTCGGTTTCTTGAACAAAATCAATTCCATAATATCTCCTTTCACTGGCTTCAACCCAATTCAATGGGGTTCTACACTTTCAGCCGTACAAAGCTTCAAACGGTGCCATCTTGATACTCTCTTGATAACTATTATTATAAGAGAATTCAGCTAGGGGCAACCACTTTTCCCATGAACCCTTAGATGAGATGACACACGCTCTCAACATATCTTCTAAGATTTGATTCACTCGCTCAGTTTGCCCATTGGTTTGTGGATGATAGGCAAAGCTTCATACTAACTTATTTCCCAATAATCTATGTAGGTGCTCCCAAAAGCGAGCAGTGAACTGTGGTCCTCTATCAAAGACAATAGTGTGAGGTATCCCATGGAGTCGGACTATCTGATTGAAGTACAACTTCGCATAGTCAGTTGGACGGAAATCTATGTGGATAGGAATGAAGTGTGTAGACTTGGTCAGACGGTCTACAATCACCCAAATAGAGTTAAAATTCCTCTGAGTAGTAGGGAGTCCAACAATAAAATCCATACTTATCTCCTCCCATTTCCAACCTGGAATAGAGAGTGGCTGAAGCAATCCAGCCTTCATGTGTACAGCTTTAACTCAACAATAAGTGTCACACCTAGCCACATAAGCGACTATCTCTATCTTCATCTTGGTCCACCAAAAGCGAGGCTTCAAATCATGATATATTTTGCTACTACTAGGATAAATAGATAATTTCAAGGAATGTGCTTCGGATATGATTTGATTTCTAAGCTCTCTATCCTTTAGAACCACTAACCTATCCTTGAACCATAGCACGTCACTCTCATCTACATAAAAATGCTTGGTTTCTTGCTCTTTCATCTTGTGCTTGATGTGGAACACACCTGGATCTGTCTTCTATAGCTCAATAATTCAACTCTATAGAGTACAACTAACAGTGATGTTGTGAAGGACTATAGGATGTAGGAGTTTTGACAAATAGAGGTCACTTTCAATTAAAGAGTGGCAATGAGATTTCCTGCTTAAGGCATCCGCAATGATGTTTGCCTTGCCAGGATGATAGTGCACTTGGAGGTTATAATCCTTGAACAACTCAAGCCATCTTCTCTGATGTATATTCAACTCAGGTTGAGTGAAGATGTACTTAAGACTTTTATGATCAGTGTAGATGTTGCACACATTGCCAAGCAAATAATGTCTCTAGGCTTTCAAGGCATGAACAACTGTAGCGAGTTCTAAGTCATGCGTCAGATAGTTCACCTCATGCTTCTGAAGTTGGCGAGAGGTATAAGCAATGACTCTACCCTCCTGCATAAGAACACCTCCTAAACCTGTGTCTAATGCATCACAAAACACATCAAAAGGTTTCTCGATATTCAGTTGCACCAGAATCGGAGCCGAAGTTAGAAGGGTTCGCAGGGTGTGAAAAGCCACATCACACTCGGAAGTCCAGACAAACCTCATGTCTTTTTGCAGCAACCGAGTCATAGGCTTGGCTATTTTAGAGAAATCTAGGATGAAGCAGAGATAATAGCCAGCCAATCCTAAAAAACTCTGAACCTCGTGCACTGAGATTGGAGCCTTCTAGTCCAACACTTCTTGCACCTTGGTGGGATCCACCATAATTCCACCATCAGACAACACATGCCCGAGAAAAGGTAACTCACGAGGCTAGAATTCACACTTGCTGAACTTTGCATAAAGCTTGTGTTCACGCAATCTAGTGAGAACCACTCACAAATGTTCAACATGATCTTCTTCATTCTCATAATAGACTAAGATATCATCTATAAATACCACCACAAATTTGTCTAACTCGAGCATAAACATCGAATTCATCAAATACATGAAGTGTGCGGGGGCATTGGTCAATCCAAAAGACATAACAAGATACTCATACAGATCGTATCTTTTAGAGAATGCAGTTTTTGGAACATCCTCAGGTCGGATTTTGATTTGATGATAACCAGATCTCAAATCAATCTTGGAAAAGACTTTTGCCTTAGACAACTAATCAAATAAGATATTTTTGCATGATAGAGGGTACTTATTCTTGATTGTGACTGCATTCAAAGGCCTATAATCTACACACATGCAGTGATTGATCCTTCTTCTTCACAAAGATAGCTGGACACCCCCATGGAGATGAACTAGGACAGATAAGGCCTTTCTTTCGAAGTTCATTCAACTAGGTCTTAAGTTTGGCTAGTTCGTTGGGAGGCATTCTATAAGGCCTTCTAGAGATGGGCGCTGTACTAGGTAGCAACTCTATCTTGAACTCCACATCCTAATCTGGGGGCAACCTAGGCAAATCATCGGGAAAAACATCCGGAAAATCACACACTACATGGATATCTGCCATAACCTTTGCTTGCACTACATTAGCCGCACAAGAAAGATTGATGTCCCTAGGTAGCTACACTAGAAAACCTTCCTGATTACAAGGATCTCTGAGCATGACTACTCTAGTCAATGTATCAATAAGCACCCCATGACTACTCATCTAGTTCATTCCCAATATCAAGTCAATACCTAGCCCTGGTAAAACTACCAGACCAACCTAATAACTTTGTCCCTCTATCTCAAGTTGCATGTCCCCGACTATGAGCTTGGTTGGGATAGTACCACTGGCAGCCCTAATACAATAACCCTCACCCTCAATAGTGTATGTTTTCTACATAAACTTGGATGCAAATGTGGGACTAATAAAAGAATGCAAAGCACCCAAATCAAATAGTACAATTGTGGGGTGTTGATCAACTAGAAACTTACCAGCCGTTACTACCTCTCCTGATGGAATATCCACAATATTAGTGTGGTTCATCTGCCCCTGATAGCCACCTTGGTAGTTATTCTTCTTATAGTAAGGGCACTCCCTTGCCCAGTGACCTGTCTTATTGCAGTTCCAGCATGGTATGTTGCTTGGAGGAACCTTGGAGCTGCCTTGACTAGTAGTGCCCTTTGGAAGAGCAACTGTAAAAGCCTTACAAAATCCAGTCCTACCTGGATTCTTCTTCTGTAGTGGGTGGAACTTAGCAGCTGATGCCAGAGGACAGAATGGAGCCTTATGTGTGACCAGAGCCTTGGATTGTGAGGCACCCGCCTCATAGGCTCTCTTGCGATTCTTTGAAGCAGCATATACAACATGGTTGTTCTCTTGAGATAAAGCATCACTCACAAACTCATTAAAATAAGCACACTTACAATTCCCCATAGTCTTAATCAATTTGGGGCTAAGTCCTCGCTTGAAACTAGCGATCTTCTTGGCATCAGTGTTAACAAACTCAATAGCATACCTTGCAAGGTTATTGAAAGCATGTAGGTATTCATTCAAGCTCTTATTCCCCTATGTTAGCTTCATAAATTCAGTGTGCTTGATTGCCATGAGACTAGGAGGAATATAATTTTCCCTGAAAGTAGACTCGAACTGATCCCAAGTGATTTGGGCATTAGCAGGCATAGTGGACCGATAATGACTCCAGCAAATACCAGCTGGCCCATGCAGTTGGTGAGAGGCATATTTAGTCTTTAGCACTTCTATCAAGTGAAGCAGACGGAATTTTCTGCTTAAGGGTGTTTAGCCACTCATCAGCTTGGTGGGGCTCATCAGCCTCCTTAAAGATTGGTGGTTTAGTGTTAAGAAAATCTTTGAAGTCGCTATACTGATTTGGTTCCAGTCCTTGGCGTGCACCACGACCATCATGATTTGTAATCGTGTGGAGAGCCTTAGCCATAGTGCGCTGTCCTTCAGCAAGAATTGCCATCAATTCCATTGGTGTGGGTGGTGGTTGTGGTGGAAGATCATCATCATCACCAGCCGCACCAGTGGAACGAGTGCGAGGCATCTACAACAATGCGCAACCAGCAAGTATTGGTGATGTTAGCACATTGGAAAGGAACAATGTAATTATGCCAAACTGAATTTACTAGAGAGAATGTAAAATTCATGCAATAAAATAGAGGCAATAATTCATTCTCCAATCTCCACATCATCAATTGATTACTAGCGCCATTCGCTGTGCATTCCAACATGACAAGTTTTAAACTTAACCAACAAGATAAGCATCCTGAAGGGAGCAGATTAAGGTACATTACATGCCAAGTTTGAATTAAAAGGTACATCCAACATCTGCCACAGTGCTTGGTCCATTACACAAATGGCTGCAAAAGCTTAAACTAGTGAGACTTGCTAGCTAACTACTCATCGAAGTGGTCACTGTCCACATCGAAAACGCCCTAGACTTCTTTAGGATCTTCCTCTTCTTCTTCATTTGCAGGTTCAGCTGCATTGACATCCATCTGCATGTCCTCTTCTTCTTCATTGGCCTCAATCACTTGATGTCCACCCACATCAGGATACCTTGGAATGGGGTGAGGAATAGGAAATAGATGGTTGTTCAGTTGATGGTACTCAACCTAAAGCTCCTCAAGCTGCTCTTGGAGCTCATGCTCCCTTTGGAAAGCATTATGGTTAGCCATGATCTAGCCCTGACGCCTTTCTTCTGTGAACTCTAAGGCTGCATCTCTATGATGGGTCATGCGGTCCAACTCCTGTACTGCCTCATCTCTCTCTATGGTGAGGTTCATAAGCTGGTTATGAAGCTCATCTCTCTCGCATGTTGCTTGCCTCCACTGCTGCAGGCGATAATTTGCAATGCCCCAAATCTCATCTACTTCCAGCTAAGCTTGCCCACATGCCTCTGCCCTATGGCGATACTTGCGGGCACGCAACCTAAACTTGTGTTGGGCTGCCATTGCCTTGCCAGCTTCTTCTAACACTCTAGAGAGGGTGTCCTGCCTAACTCAACAAAGCTTCAAGATGGCCATCATAGCACTCATTCCCACATTGTTGCTCTGAACACACTCACCACAGCCTCGAACCAAGGCCTAGCCAGCTTCTTGAGTCCACTCAGCATTTGTAGGAGCCACTCGAGGAATGGATGAAGCTGGTCCACCCACTAATTCATCTCTAAAACTCTATGTTATGTCCATAAGCACATCAAGGGCAGCAACTTGTGCGGCTTCCCATGGGCTTTGCCCATCAGACTTGGTGCTCCACCCACGCCACAATGGTCTCATGGGGTTCTGCGGCACCACCAAGGTCACATTGTACCATGGCACATCTCCAAATGGCACTGTCTACACCCACTGTAACTGGGTGCCTTCGGGTACCCAACTGAGCTTAGCACCCTCCAGAGCAAGGTAGGCGTGCCAAACTGGTCCAAAAAGGTGCTGCTACTAGGAGGAAACACGGGCGTGGCCATCTGTATCAAAAAGGAATGCAACTCTCATGAGAGGATTATTTTGTTGAGAGATGGAACTTAATAATTGGGATAAGCAATTATAAGGGAGGGAGTAATGCAATATGAATGACATGAGCAAATATGATGCATGCTCATTCCGTACGTCCTCATAAACCTAAGAAAAGTTAAGTTCTAGCAGAATATACGGTGGCATACACATGTACTCTCAAATAGCAGTAACTAGTCGATCTACACGGTGCGTTGTTAGCGTACCTGCAGAAAATTTCATTGCAGCCCAATCCAACAAGATATAATGCTAACAATGAAAATAGTAAACTAAGATACTCTCCATATATACATCCCCGGATATATATACTTTGGTATCCAAAACTACCCAACAGATATACCCACAATTAAGTACCTTCATATGTACATGTATGCACATGTAAATATTCTAGTAACCACAACTAACTCTCCCCTAGACCGACAGTTGGACGGTCATACTCTCACAACTCACACTTACCTTGGCATAGAGGCAATTGATCCATACATTACCATTCAAGCGAATGACACCCATGCAATAGCACGCCGCATGGACAACAAAATAGAAACAATCACTTTCCCCCAAGTTAGTAATTATATAAGCTACCTAAAAGTCCTTATGTGGGCTACAAGGGATGTGATCACCAGCACACTATAAAATTTTAGATTTTTAAACACTTATATATAACTATAAGTTGGAAAACCATTTTTGCAACAAAAGCTTTTGTTTTTAAATACTTGTATGACATGTTTAGTGTTGAATCTAGCTCTTATGCCAGCTGTCACAGAATCGACCAATTTATAAGAGCACAAGTACAAAAACAATTGCCGAAATGATCAAATTCTCGCACTTGAGCCCATATAAACCCGGTAGTCAATTGAAACCACGAAGGATTTCAAACCAACTTGCATACAACCAAGATCACAGTAATTCAACATAACACATCGTACGTTACAACATTTTACAAATAGTTTGTAGATAGATTACAATACATCAGAGTCATAGTTATTACAAACCAAGTCTTGTAAAGTAGAGGAAGTAAATAGTTTAACTCACACACCCGAGTTCAAATACAAGTACCAGCTTGCTGATCACATCCCACAAAAGCATTCGGATAAGATAAACAGAGATCATGCCCGTGATCTAGTCTTCGTCACCCACCGGATGGAGACAATACTTATAGAAGCCCTGATAAAGAAGGTCACCTGCAACAAGAGAGAATAAATCCTGAGTACGAGAATGTACTCAGCTATACTTACTATTAGAAACCAAAACAAATGACACCAAGGATCATGCATAGCTTAATTTAGTGGATCTGGCTGACACTTCCTTTTTGCGAAAAAGCATAAGTAATAATGATCAACTCTTAACCTGAGCTAGCAGTGACTTTTAGCCATTAACCTGTCATCTATATTAGCACCTGTACTAAGCAATCATTTGATTAAGATGCAAACATTAATAACCATGGCAGGTATAAATCATGGCAGCATTATCATCATCCATTTAACCATACTGTTAAATTAATTGAATCTATGTTGTCGCTGCTCAGTCAAGTTCTCATTATCCAAGAGAGATGGCAATTCGAATCGATTCCTATCCAGCTGGAGGGGTATTCCTAAACACAAACCCTGCTTCCCTCGTCAGGGTCACAATCAAGTCACCTTTGGCACAACTCCGGAGTCACGAGTCCGAACAGATCGGCATTCTTAGAGAAGCACTCTGCTAAGGTTGATTGGGACTCTAACCCGCCATGGGCTTATGCCAATGGCTCTCTGCACATCCTTACTACCTCCAGAATGCACGCCACTGCTCGCGTTCCCGGCCTGAGTCGAGCTACTAGGATTCACGGTCGGAATAAGTTATCTAGCCAGCTAAGTGTTAGGCTGCGTTCAACATGACATGAGGACACACAGCGTATCGGTCCTTAAACGACACAGATAGAGTCACTATATCCAACCCTACACAAGACTCCGCCCAGTCTTCATTCATTATTAACATGGTTCTTTTCCACGATAGCAAATATAGCCAACCGTGATCCACCTCATCCTAAAGCTCGTAGGTGATAGGAAATCACCTGACTTCTACCGCACTAAGCATGACTAAGCATTTAACCCATTCCTAAACTTAATTAGGATTCAAGTGCAATATCTGGACAAGGATAGATATATAATGCAACAATTGGTTCCAACCAATTCCTATACTTAATGCATCATCAACAATAAAAGATACTCAAGAAATTTGTAAAAACATGGGAGACTTAGAATGCTCCGGGGCTTGCCTTTCAGGAAAGAGGATGGGCGGTGGTCAGGGCACTCAGGCAACTCCTGCTCGACGGCTGCTTCGTCGATTGCCTTGACCTCAGGCTCCTCCTCCTAGCTCGCTCCCTTGAACTCCATAAGCATCACTCCCTCTGGCACACCTATTGCATGTATGCGCAAGATAAATATCATGGATGCTCATGAACGAAGTTAGGAATGCTCGGGGAATGTACAAGCTTACTGCAGTCCGCATTTTCCGACTTAAGCTCTATTCAAATCACTTTAACTTACCAAGTGTATACAACCTAATGTACAATTGCCTATCTTTAGTTAAGGACCTAGCACCTACACCTAAGCATGTTCTCAAGTTAGGCTGGCACCTAAACAATCAACAAGAACATTGCAACAAAGCATACACACAAACATTCGTATTTCGGCAAAACACGAACTATGCAGTGGTACAGTAAACTGATCATAACCGGAGATCTACAAATCAAAATGATAGGCAACAAGACAATCTGGAAAGCATATGAAATTGCCTACAATTCATTTTCAGACCTCAAGGAATGATTCCAACCTTTACCAGGTCGAATTTACCGAACCACATAATCAGTTCCAAACAAGACAAAGAGCAAGCAAAACTGTGATCCAACTTTGAATGACTGTAGCTTCTAAAGTACTTGGCCAAATGCCACCAAATTTTGGCAGGAGCTAGATACATAAGTTATCTACAACTTTTGTATTCACCACTTTCCCAGCAAACCAAATTATCATGGTGAACTTTGCAAAGTTCCCAGAACTGTCTAGGAAGACATAATGCAAGGGAATAATTATTAACTTATGTTGTAAACATATAAATGGACAAAACCAACTTTACTCACTTATCACACATATCACAAGAACACCAGAAAGTAAAGTGGTCACCACCAATTCATTTCTTTTAATGCCTTTCTTAATTTATTTAATTATTTAAGAGGAATGATAAACATATATGAAAAATGCACCATTTAATCTACCAAAATTACAGTCGATACTACATGCTCCAAGTAGGCTAGTGTAAAAATTTCACATCATTAGAACAAGTATAGCATCCTACACAAAAAATGACAAGGCATAAAGGCTTAAAATGACATAAATAGGAAACCCTAGTGAAAGGTGTCAAGCAACAGATTTTACATTTTTCTTAGCATCCATAAGGTACTAGAACAACCTCCAATAAATTTCATGGTCATTGGATTCATAGATAAATTACTAAAATTCACACAAGGAACATCCAATGATAAGAGGAAAATCTATAACTCAAAAACCATACATGCACTGATTCTCAAATTTTTACCAGAGCTTCTACTCTTCAAGAAGAGCTCACCATCAAAATTTCATAATTTTTGGAACACAGGAACTCAAGATATAAATTAAACAAGTTTGCATTCATTTAAAAACACATTTCAAGTTTCAATTTAATTCTTCCAGAAATTCTACTACAAGTGTTCATGTTATATTTTTTCTAAATACTACACTTGACCATGATACTAACAAAATTGGAACCACTCAATTTGGATCTACAAAACTAGAGATACAAATTTTACAAAACAGCATTCAAAACTAAACAAATGAACTATCCTTCTAATATTCAGTCACTCATAGGCAGGACCCATCGGTTAGTAGGGCCGGCATGTCAGTGAAACGAAAACAGGGGAGGTGGCTTGCTCGACGCGGAACCGGCGGAGCTCACCAACGGCGGCGTCTCCAGCGACGAGGAGGGTACCTCCGTGTTCACCATGACTTCCCGCACCGATTGACACCCTAACCCCAAACCCTACTGGCCCCTAAGTACCTCGGCCATGGAGCTCGGCGGCTCGGCCATGGCGCACGGCGGCACGCGGCCGTGTTCTGGCTCGACTAGACTAGCGTTGATGGTGGCATCTTCACCCAAGCATCTACACATGATGGAGAAGTCTAGACAAGAGCTAGGGATGGAGGAGAGAAGCAGTGTTGTGCTGGCCATAGAGAGCACAACTCCGCGCGAGGTTCGGACGGCGATGGAAATGAAAATGTGTCCACTACCTTGGTTCTTTGGCTCAATGGCGAGGTGGATGAGTTAGAGGAGGCTACAGTGGAGTTATGGGTTAGCTAGAGGTAGTGATTTTGTGGTGGCGAGGGAGCTAGGCGATGGTGGCATGCTCGGCAGCAATGGCGGAGGCGGTGGCCGTTGCGGCTGCTGCTGGAAGCGAAGGAGGAGACGGACTGAGGAAATGAGACGCTGGGAGGGCAGAAGGATGCGGCCTCTTGCGGTGGATAGTGGGCAGCGGCGCTAGGCCAGCCATGGCACGTGGCGGCCATGCGGTGGCAGAGGCCTATGGCCAGTCGGCACTGTAGCTGTCTAAAATTTTTGTTTCAGTGTTCAATGGTGCCAAATGACAGCGCAATTCCCTCGATCTATATCTTCCAAACTGTGATGATCTAGCTCATGGTGTAGTTGACAAAGTTGGAGATCTACATGAGGGCTACAACTTTTACAATTAGAGCTCAAGCTGGTTCGGCTTGATTTGGGAGATACAAGGCTCCAAACATTGACACATGAAACTAAAAACCAGTTCCAAGACTTAGAAAATTTTAGAGTTTCTAAATAGATCTCAAAAGTGACTGGTGGGCCCTTTTTAAGCATGTTCTGCACATTTTCATGAGATGGTCATAAAATAACTTTTGTTCCTTATAAAATTTGCTACAACATTGCTTTATGTTGCTTAGACATGCAAATAATCTAAGCTATACTTTTTAAACAGTCAAACAAAGGAGTTCTAGGGTCAACACAAGTCAAACTATCACTTGGAAACATAATTAGGCAAAATGATTAACATGAACATTGTTCCTAATGACATTCTAAGTGTAGCTAAGTTGTTTAAGAGGATAATTAGCCACACCACACATTGATCACACCAAAATCAAGCATCACATGCATTGAAACAAGGAAAAACAAGTGAATTGCTACTTTTGTTTCAAAGCCATGTTTCATATGTTTCATGAGTTTGTTGCATGGTACTTGCTAACCATGTTTCACTAAAGTGAGTTGCACATGTTGCACTTGAGTGTTGCACACTATTCATTTCCTAAAACAAACACACATGGAATATAAACACATGTTGTAATGTTTCAAGAGCATGTTCCAAACAATCCAAGGTCATGAATGGATGAATGATGCTCATGTTTATGAAATGCAAGTGCAAATGTGGGAGCCAAACACCTGGGGTGTTACATTGATCTCCTAGGAAAGGATTATCGTCAACTTTCATTTTCTGAGGTGTATCAAACTTGAGCCTTCCTTGCTGAATAGCCCTCTATATATGCTATCGGAAAATTCTGCATTCATTTGTGGAATGAGTAATAGCGTTATGGAACTTGTAGAACTTCTTATTCTTCAACTGATCAGGGGCAACATAACATGATTATCGAGCAACTTAATATGCCCCTTCTCAAGCAAGAAATTGAAGAGCATGTCTGATTTTGTGACATCAATGTCATAGCTCTCCTCAACTCCTCTTCCCTAAGGATTTGGCACCATTACTGTCTTTTTGCCCCAATTCCATTCAGCTGCAACAACCTATTCTTCTTCATCTTCATAGCCATCATCGACTGAGTATGGATTATAAGATTCGACCACTGTGGTACTCTTTTGAAATCGGTTATCTCTGCGCATACTCAAGAATTGGCTATTAAGCGCTGCCACTCGTTGAGCCAATTGACCCAAGTTGTCAAATTCTTGTCGCAACAGTTTTTCCTTCCACATGGGTAGCATTCCTTGAATGGCTAAAGCAGCTAGCTGATCATCAACCAAGTTTAATGAGAAGCATAAGTTCCTAGTTTCTTGGCACCTCTAAAGAAACTCAGTGCCTGATTCACTAGTATTCTACCTTATAGTTGTCAGATCAGTTATCTTCTTTTCTCTAGTCCTAGTGTAAAAATATGTATGAAACTTCTTCTCTAGGTCAGCCCAATTGGCGATGGAATTGACTGCAGTGATAAAAACCAAGTGAAGGCTGGCCCTAACAGGGACAGGGAGAAGAAACGAACTCGATGGGCCTCTTGAACAGATGCCTCGCCCAATTGTGTGAGATATCGACTGACATGTTCTATCATGCTTGTACTGTCTTGGCTAGTGAACTTAGCAAACTCTAGAAACCTATAATTTATGGGAAGAGCGACGAAATCATACCATTCTAGATATGGGCATTTGTACGAAAAGGTCAACCCTTTTGCCTTTAGACCAAACTGATTCTTCATCATCTCGGTCACCTTTAGCAACAACTCATTAGCATGTGAATTTGGATTTCCCTACACCAGCTGACCCATCTATGCATTGAAATCTCGTGTGCCTTGATACCCTAGATTTGGAATCATGTGAAGGGTGTTATAATATGTGCCATAATGATAACCCTATGGAATCTCTATCTACTGGGTCCTTTGCTGGCTTCCTGCTTGAAGTCTCCGATTGTAGACATGAGGATCTATATCTCTATGGATCCTTTGAATTGAGGGTGCTATTTTTTGAGCTGACGACGGTATGTGGCCTGATGTGCCAAAATTGATCACCGAGTTCTGACCTTGCCCCGCTAGTTGCTGCACATGCTATACTAATGGTCCAGGATTATACTATATCTGATTCATAGTAGTTCCTTGAGCTTGTTTAGATGAACCATGAACTACCTAGACATCATCATTACTAGCTGGTACTCCTTCTTGATGGCTGGTACCAACTTGATTAGTCCCTTGGATCGATGAATGTGGAATGTTGTAATAAGCCAGCCTAGCTTGACCAACTGGAAACCCATGAACCGTCTCTTTCATGGCGTTGTGGAATGTGTCTAAGAAAGCTTCATTATGGCTTGATATGGCATCATGAACAGATTTGTCTAAAACTTTCGTAAAAAAATGCCTATCTTCAGCTTCAACTGTATCTATTTGCCCATGTAACAGAACTCTTGGTAGTGGAAATTTCTAAACAATTGTGTTTTCATGTGTTTTGGTGTAGGACAACAAACACTTGTTCTAAAATTCTTCTATAGCTTTGTCGATGACATCTTTATCTCCATCAGGTAGATCTTCATAATGCACCATAAGGATGTCGTTGTTGTTGTGAACCGCCATGACGATTGTGGGGTCCCACCGAGCATGCCAGAAACATGTGTTGGCCGAAATTTCATCTCATGCCGAGGGCACACGAGCAAGCCAGAAGGGTCCGCTTGATGGAGCTAGAGATCCACCTAGCCTCAGTGTAGGGATGGTCGATTCTACGCACTCCACCCGAGACGTGCCAGTCAATTTGACCCTATAATTGACAAGGAGAGAAAGTTTATCAATAATTTAGGGAGGAACATGCCAGTGTTGCCAGACAGTCCTGAATGTGCGGCTCTAAGAGCCGATATGAAAGGAGATTGACTAAATAGTCAATTCTAGCATATTCATAAGAATAAATTAGTTAAAGCTTGTGGGGTTGTGTAAGAAGAATCGGTTATCATTCAGGATGAATATCATTATTTAGACAAATATTGGTCAAGGCAAAAGGATGTCAACAATGATTAAATTATGCTAAGCCAATGACTACAAGTAATCAAACTCCTTTTTATATAAAAGAAATAGCTCATCATCATTCAACCATTTAATAAAGATAAATATAATGAACAATTAGATCTCATCTATCGCTATGACTAGTGGGGCATGAGGCAGAATCATGCAGGCCGTAGAAACAACAATACACTCGATGACCCTAACTTATTACTAATATCAGTGGGGCATGAGGCAGAATCATGCAAGCCATAATACAATAATAAGATCATGGAGCTAACACATCTTTCAACCTATCCCTACTTCAATAGTCTCATGACATGAACTATTCGTGGAAGCATTCGATATTGGCTAAAACAACCAATTCAGGCATAGCGCATAGTTAAGTTCATGCCCTATCAGGAATAGATCTTTCAAATAACGATCCCCACTCCATGGTGCTAATAGTGGGGTGTGAGGTAGAATCACACAGGCCATGATAATGGGCCATGGAACGGTTTTCACTAGTCAATAGATCTACTATCAGACATGCCTTAACCGCATGCTATGAACGATCAAGATTGATATAAAATAGTCGATAAAACATAACTCATTGTTTAAAGTGCAGATTAGATCAGTTTAGATTAGTAAACGATGGGTTAAACAAGATATAAGGCCGATCTAGATCAATCCCAATCGGGCAAAGTGATATTGCTGTAATTAAATAAATAATGAAAGCAATAAGCAATATCGGTAACTTAATGAATCTATCCAAAGGAACACCACCCTTAGATAGAGCCGATAACTTGACCTTAATCTAGTTCGAGCAGTGGAGGTCGACCATATCGATGCAGTCTTACTTGAACTAGACAAGAATCGATAACTAACTTATACCAGAGTCATAGTGGAGGTCGACCGGATCGATGCAGTCGTACGAATAGAAGTATAAGCCATGACAGTACTTACAAACAAGCAGTGGAGGTCGACCGGATCGATGTAGCCATACTCACTAAAGAACTCACTGAGATCTACTCTACTCTTACTCCTAAGGGGTGGCCAGAGCAAAAAAAGTAACTTGTATTGGATTGATTGTGTCTTTTACAATAGCCGAGGTTTGATATTTATACCTGGGACCTATGCATGACTCCTATCTAAGCACAACTCATCACAATCCTTGTCCCTAGACAAAACATTCCTAATCTAAGATAACTTGGACTCTAATCTTTCCCTTTTTGTAGAGTCCAACATTCCTTATCCCAGCGCCGATCGTAGCCTTTGTTGTTATCTGCTGGCGCTTTCTAAAGAAAGCCGATTCCAGTGTTGCATTCAAATCAGCTGATACTGACCTGCATGCGATTGATTCCTTGATGACATGATCTTGGGAGCTTTCAAGTCCCTACGATTCTTCTTCCAAATTTTGGTGTAAATAGTATGTTGAATCATGTACGATCTTGGTTGTATGTTGATGGCTAATCGAGACCGTTCATGGTACTCAATGGAATATCGGGTTTATATGGGCTCAAGTATGATAGTGTGACTGCTTGTAGGCTGCTATTGTACTTGTGCACTTATAAACTGGACGGTTCTGCTACAGCTAGCATCAGAGGAAGATTCAACATTAATTGCCACATGTGTATTTTAAACAAAGGTTTTTCTTTTCCAAAACAAGTTTTTAGCAACTTATAGCTATATAAGTAGGTGTTTAAATCTAAAGTGTGCCATTGTATGGATGTCATTCACTTGAGTGGTAATATATGGATCAATTACCTCTATGCCCAAGGTAAGATGCTGAGTGGCATGACCACAAGATGCGAGTGTGCGGTCGAAGGGGAGAGTTAGCTTTGATACTAAAGTATATATATGTCTCATATATATATATAGAGGTATTTAATTGTGGGTTAGTTTTGATATGGCTGTATATGCTTATTTAAATGTATATATGGGAGGTATTTACTTTTGGTAGCTTTGATACAGAAGTATATATATGGGTATATATATGGAAGTATTTAGCTTGCACCTTAGAGCCCAGATTTACATTCTGCATATATAATTGTGCGGTTGGGCTGAAATAAAATTCTTGTGCAGGTACACTAACAGTGAAACATGTAGCTCGACTAGCTATGTTATATATGAGAGAACGCATGTATGCCACCATGTATGCCATTAGAAGTTTTAATTTTCCTAAGTTTGTGAGGACATACAAAATGTGCATGCATCATGATAAATCATTCATTACATATTTGCATTGTTCCTCGCCTACCAGTTTCTTATTCGTTTAAGTAACTCTTTTCTATTATAATGTTGTTTTCATAAGAGTTGCACTATTTTGTTGGTACAGATGGCGGTATCAGCTAGGAGTGAGACTTTTTCTAGAGATGTTTGGTACCCCTACCCTCCTTTGGAGGGTCCTGCATTTTGTGGGGTATACCAAACCGCCCCTCTATTTCTAGAATGAGGAATACCTAGAGGGACAGCCATGGTATAAGGTGTACCTAACCATACATGCTTGTACCCAAGCACCCCTATGGTAGGAGTGGAAGGTGGATTCTGAAGGGAAACTCCTTGGGAAGCTACCCAAGTTGTGGCTTTTGAGGTGCTGAGTTAGATATGTCAGCAGCATGGGGATGAGCTTACAGGCAGTGCCGCTAGTACTTTTCCTCAGGTGGATCCATCTATAGCAGTTTGGGCACAGCGCAACCGCAATGCGTTGATCTAAGACCGAGATGAGCGGGCAGATAGTTCTAGTCCTGCTATGAGTGCAATGTTTGCCATGATGAAGATGTTTTATGCTCGTCAAGACATCTAGGACTTCTGGCAGGAGTCCTATACCACTTGCATGGATAGGCTCATGAGAGCTGAAGTTGCACAGTGTAAGTTGAGGAAGCATGTTCATAAGCACAAAAAGGTAGCAAGAGAGGCTCGTTGGGACACCGATCAAGCTTATGTAGCATTGGGAAATCTCCACACTCAGAAGGAACAGATCGATCAATAGAGAGCTGCCGCCCAAGCAGCAAGAGCTGATGATCAGACAGTGCTAATAGGACTATAGGAGCAGCTGGAGACTGCTCATGCCGAGGCATTCATAACTATGTGCCAACAAATCCAAGCAAAAAACCATGGAGCCCTGGCAAAAGCAGCACGAAATAGAGCCAAAGCCCTAACCATGTAGCAGGACCGTGTCAAGAGGGATTTGCACCAGCAGCTTACATAGACCTAGAACATGGTAGTTGATCTTCAGGATCTAGTGCATTATCTGAACAACCAACTGCACCCACTCCTTGATGAGGAAGAAGTGGATCTAGAGGATGAGGATGATGCTATCTTTGACCTTGACAGTGAGCATACTAAAGAGTAGAGTCGTTTAGTGAGTAGTTTGAAGCACTAGTTGTATCCCTGCTATATATGTAATAGACTTGTAGTTTGAACTTTAGTACTCATGACATAACTTCGGTGTAACATTGGTACTTTGCATGTTACTCCATGATGGGTTGAACTTTGATGAAATTCTAGTTTCGTTTTACTAGTGAAATATGACATGCATGCCTTCAACAATTTGTCCAGATGTGCCCCAAAGTTTGTCAACACAGAGGAAAAGAAAATAGAGAGCTTCAAGAGAGGCCTTGGCACAAAACTAATGAAGACTATGGCCAACTCAAGATGTGCTACATATATTGAGTTTGTCAACGATGCCCTAACCCAAGACAACTAGAATAATTTACATGCAGCAACAAAGGGCCACAAGAGAGCCGCTAAGGTAGGTGCCTCAAGATCATCTCAGCCCAAAGCTCTAGTGGTAGCTAGGCCACAATTTCATCCACCAGCACCTAAGTTTAGGCCTCCTTTGCTGAAAGCTCAGTCCAATCACCCTCAGAAGACATTTTGTAGGGCATTCACCATTGCCATACCCAAGGGAAACAAAGGGCAAGGAAGCTTAGCAGGACCAAGAAACAACCAGCCATGCTTTAACAACAATTAGTTAGGTGATTGGTCCAAGGAGTGCCCCATCCCAAGAAGGGTGGAAATCAAAACCAGCATAATCAGAAATAGGCTAATCCTAAAGCATGTCCTGGATACGTGCATTATACAGCCATGGAAGAAATTCCCATGGGAGAAGTTGTGATCACCGATATGTTTTTTGTTAACAAACATCCTGCCATTGTGTTATTTGATTCTAGAGCTTCTCATTCATTTATGAGCCAAACATTTGCATCTAAGCATCATTAGAAGATAATTGAGGTAGACAAAGGGTGGTTATAGTATAAGTTCAGCTAGGGCCACTATTTCTTCTAATCAATTAGTGAGAGGTGTGCTCATCTCTCTATAAGAGATGGAATACACTATGGATCTTATAATATTGCCAGGACTAGCAATAGATGGGATTTTAGGCATGAATTGGATGAGGGGTCTTGGAGTTCTCATTGACACTACCACTAGAACAATTATGTTGGGAGAACCAAAGGGGAGTCATGCTTTTCTAGTACCACTTCCCCAAAGTTTTGATCTCCAAAACTTGTCTTGTGCTATCCAAGCCACTACCCTTTGTGATATTCCAGTAGTTTGCGAGTTTTCTGATGTATTTCTAGATGAATTGCCGGGTTTACCACCTGATAGGGATGTGGAATTTAATATTGAGTTAGTGCCAAGTACAACACCTATCTCAAGAAGACCCTATAGGATGCCACCAAATGAGTTAGCCGAACTTAAAATCTAGCTACAATAACTTTTGGACAAAGGTCTCATTCGACCTAGTTTGTCTCCATGGACAAAGGTCTCATTCCCCAGCTGGGCAAGAATCAATTCGAATCATCGTCTCTCCCAAATAGTGAGACCTTGACTGAGCAGTGACAACATAGAGTAACTTAATGGAAACTTGTTGGTTATGGTGATGCTCAAATTATTCTTATAACCGGATATGGTTACTAATGCTTGTTAGCTTAATCAAGGATTGCTCTAGTATAAGTGCTAATCTAGAGATGCTTAATTGAATAGGTATCCAAATTGATGCTAGAGATATTAAATCTCCAAGTTATGTTACTTAAGATTTTATGCAAAATGTTGTCAAGCTAACTCCACCAATAAAGCCTTGCATACTCCTTGGTGTCATATTATTTCTAGTTTATGATGGGTAATAACTTGATTTGTAATAACTATATGAACTTCGATGTATGTGAGAAAATTGTGAACTATTTGTGAACTGTGATGTAACATGTGACTGGTTATGTTGAATCATGTACGATCTTGGTTTGTATGTTGGTTTGTTTGAAATCCCTCATGATTACACCGGACTACAGGGTTTATATGGGCTCAAGTATGATAGTTTGATTGCTTTGGCAATTGCTATTGTACTTGTGCTCTTATAAATTAGATGTTTCTGTTACATGAATGGCATCCATACAATAGCATGCCATATGGATGATGAAAATAAAAAAAACCCCGAAGTTAGTACTGAATTAGCCACCTAAAATCCTTAACTGGGCATAAAGGAAGTGATCACTAGCACACTCTAGATTCAAACTTTATATTTAAAAAACTATATATATAGCTATACGTTTCTAAAAACTGGTTTTGGAAAACAAAGCTAGCTGTGGTAGAACCATCCAATTTTTAAGAGCGCAAGAACAATGGTAGCCCACAAGCGGTCACACTATCATACTTGAGCCCATATAAACCCGGTAGTCCATTGAGTACCATGTACAGTCTCCATTAACCATCAACATACAACCAAGATTGTACATGATTCAACATAAATGTCACACATTACATAAAGTTCACAAATATAGTTCCATACATCACAGTAGATTAAAGTAATTACAAACCAACTTCAGATAAAATAGTAGCCGAAGCAAATAGATTTTGAAACTAACATCTCCATGATTGTTCAAATACGGTGCCAGCTCATGATCACAATTCCACAAAAGCGTAAGAGAGGGATTAACGAGAAATGCCTTGCCTAGGGCCCTACTCCTCGTCCATGGTAGGACAGAAGCAGTTCTTACAGTAACCATGATATATCATATTATTTAAAAAAATGGGAATAAACCCTGAGTACGAGAAGGTACTCAGCTAGACTTACCCGTTATAAATCAAAAATAAAGTGACTCCAAGTATTATGCAAGGCTGTATAAGTGGAGCTAGCTTGACAACATTTTGCATAAAAAGCTTACCAATTCTAGTATACAGTTATAATTTGGTCATCAAGTTAATTATAGCTATTCATCTCTAGATTAGCAACTAACCTATGCCAAACATGTGGTATATCATTTAATAGCATAACAATAATAACCATAGCCGATGTAGTAATTTGATGTTCTTGATAACCATCATTCCATAATACACTTACTACAATGTTGGAGCTAGCCAAGTTTCTCACTGTCCGGGAGAGATGGTGATTCAAATTGATTTCAACTAGCTAGGAATTTATTCCTAACACAAACCTAGGCAGACTAGATCAACGGTCACCTTAGGTCACCTTTGGTACAACTCAGGTCCACATTTTGCGAGTTTGACTAGCATCGCACAATCAGGGACAACCAGCTGCTAGGACATTTAGGCCTGCCCTTGGGCTCACATTTGGCTCCCCACACATCCTTACTACCATCCAGAGTGCGCA
The DNA here is from genome assembly GCF_019320115.1 of Miscanthus floridulus. Taxonomy (NCBI): domain Eukaryota; kingdom Viridiplantae; phylum Streptophyta; class Magnoliopsida; order Poales; family Poaceae; genus Miscanthus; species Miscanthus floridulus. The sequence continues at coordinate 98,957,455 of NC_089580.1, read as the reverse complement.
CTTTTATAGAATAGGGCCTGGCCTGAGTTGAGCTACTCAGCTTCATGGTCGAAACGAGTTATTCGGCCAACTAAGTGAGAGGCATGCGTTCAATCTCGACAGAAGTGCCAACAACGGCATGGTCCTTAACCAGCACAGATAGAATCACATGAGTAAACTTACACATAGACTCTACCTGGCCTCTAGTTACATTACCCCATGGTTCTATTCCACGATACCAAATATAGCCAACCGTGCTTCGGCATCCACCTATATCTCACAGGTGACAGGAAATCACCCGATTTCTATCGGTCTAAGCATGACTAAGCATATATTCGATCCTGGACTTACATAGGGTTAAAGGTATATATAGATATGGTCAAGGTAGTTCTATGCATCAAGTGTTTCCAATTAACTCTTATAACCTAATGCATCAAACATTAAGGACTCAAGTGATATTTTGTAAAACATGGGAGGCTTAAAATGCTCTGAGGCTTGCCTTTGATAACAGAAGTTGGCCTATGGTCTAGGCACTCAGGTAAATCTTCAAGAGTTTGCTCCTCTCCTTATAGAGCTATGGCCCGAGGTTCCTCCTATTGTTCCTCCGGTGCTTCTTTGAACTCCAACAGAGTTATCCCTTCAGACGATCTTATATGCATGAGCACGAAATAAGATATCATGGATGCATATATAATGACAAGTAGCATAGAATATAGTGTGATGAAATGCACCCTCATAAGTGTTCTCAGTAGCATTGCATTAAGGTGATAACAAGCTACATTTTCTTTTACAAAGTAGGTGCATATCTCTTCTCTAGTAACTTAAACAAACACTTATGTAAATCATTTTTTGGAAAACAAGGCAGCGGCCACTTGTTTTGACCATAACTGGAGTTATACAATTCAAAATAATATTGTTGTCAACATTCTAGAAATCTTATGAACTTGTCTACAACTTTCTTTTAATTATCTTAATGTGATTCAGCAGTTATCTAGGTCAAACAATTCAATCGTTTAGATCTATCTAGAGAGCAAGCATTTCAGATAGCAGACTTTTGACCACCATAATTCTCAAACCATAAAGCCTATGACTACGAAAATTTAACACAAGGTAGATAAGTAAGTTATATACAACTTTGTTATTAACCATATTTATAGAAAAGATCATTATCATCATGAAATCATCACCACAACAGAAACTACACATGTAGTCATCTAGTTGAATTATAAAGCAATAATTAGCTAGTTGCCTATAAACAAATACTTCTAAGCCTCACTAACTGTATCAATAGATTATATTCATCACACACACCACAAAAAAACATCATGGTTAAGCCTAACTAATTTATTTATATTCATTTCTTAATTTCCTTAGATAATAAGGTGATTTATAGAGTAAATATTTCTATTGCTCAATACATTCTGACAAAATTACAGTAGGCTACACATGACCCTAATAGTCTACTGTATAAATTTCATGTCATTTGGGTAAGTATACCTACCTCTACAAAAATGACAAGTTACATATGCTTATTTTACCAAAAATAGTTTAGCATAGTTAAAAGTGTCAAGCAACAGATTTAATATTTTTCTTACTTTCCTCCTAGCATGAGAATAGTGTGTAAAAATTTGTATGATCATATGTTATGTATTTTTACCTCAATTAATTTCACTAGAATCTAGCAATTAATTAAGATTAAAAGGAAGACCATATTACAATTATGTCTACCGTAGGTTTAGTATTTTTCCTACCTAGAGAATGTTAACACAAGACCAGCAAAATTGGAATCAAAATTTTATCACTTTCCTAGCTCAAGTTATGCATTTTATAAGATATAAGCTACTTTAAAAGCACTTATATTACTCAATTTAATTTCCTAGAAAAATACCCTAAGCAGTAGATTTAATATTTTTCTCAAATATTACTCTTCATTATGACTCCAACAAAATTTGGTTCACCTCATTTAGATACTCCTAGCTCTAGATATAATTTTAGCAATTTAGTATTCAAATATGTGAAAAATAAACAAAAACAACTAAACCCTAAATGCTAGGTGCCCTCGGTCTATACACCCTGCTGTGACTGACGCGCGGGTCCCGTAGTCAACCTGACCCCACTCGCTAGTGAGATAGAGGTAGGGCGTCGGCTTTGACTAACGAGGTCACCACTAACGTGTTCCCCTCCTTGTTCCGCACATTGTGAGCTAAGTGGGCAAACCCCTGATGGTGGTTGGCTATGGTGGCGGCACTATTGGTGGACGACGGCAGCACTGCAGTGGCACACCTATTGTTTCTGGCCACAGTATGCTCAGGTGAGCTTAGCTATAGTGTCCAAGTGGTGCAGCAGAGATCTAGGGTTAGGTTGGAGCTACGTTGGAGTGGCGGTGAAGCTTGGCCACGTGCGTGGCATGGCGGCGGTGAAAGCACGGTGGTGTGAAACCATGTTCTAGAGCTGGTGTGCCGGTGTTGGCTCAATAGCCAGTGGTGTGACCTAGACTTGACCCTAGGCTAACCTAAACAAGAGAAACACATGCACAAGATAGCTCGGTGGAGCATGGCCACGATGAATGGGAGCTCGATGGAGCTCCAACGATGGCCAAACAGTGGTGAACTCGAACAACGGCTTTACCTGAGCATGATTGGTATGGCTAGCGGATCGGGAAGGTGGAGGAGGGGATGGCAGAGTAGTGTGCACGAGCAATCAGACAATGGTGCTATGGTGGTAGTGAGTGAGTGCGGCAGAGGTCAGCAGTGATGGCGTGGTGCTGTGGTTTCGCTCTAGAGTGGCGCATCTGAGCGGGTGCGCACGACGTGGTGCTCTTTACTGCCCGCTCTGTCCTAACAGGTGGAGATGATGCCGGCATACGGCCACCACGCAACATGTGCGGCCTACGCTAGTCGGCCACGACGGCTATTGCCCTGGCTAATTTTGACAGGTGAAGGAGTTAAATGATAGCACATTTTTTAACCTCCAAATCTCCCAAACCTGGGTGAATTTTTTAAAACTTCATTAACACAAAGTCTAGAGCTACATGAGTACTACAAGATTGCTTAAACGAGTTTGGCCTAATTCCCAACGATTTTCAAACTATAGTGCTCCAAAGCAAGGTACTTTGAAACTAAAAACAAATTTAGGACTTAGCAAAAAATTTTAAGTTACACACAACATTTTGTTGATTTTTGTGAGCTTTGTTTGACTAAGTTAGACACTGATTTAGCTCATGACCTCTAAATAAAGTTGGTTACCCTTGATGTGAACTCCAACTTTTATTTTGATCACATAGCCATGCAAACAATCTAAGCTACTGTTCAACTTTGGTCAAACTAGCATCATGAAACTGATATTTCAAATTAAACCAGCACTTAGAAGAAAAATTGGTTCATGTCATGATACAAAAGTTGTTCCATTCACCATCCTAGATGTGTCTAAGGTATTGTAGTGACCTTACAACTATTTCACACATTGGTCATACATGATTACAAGCATAAGCATATATATATATAATAAACATTTCATGTGACAATGTATAAGAATGAGATGAAATTTCATATGCTCATGTTCATGAATGCTTGGATGATGCTTGTGCTTATCAAATGCAAGTGCCAAATGTAATGCTTAACATTAGGGTGTTACAGCCCCTCCCCCTTATAGAAATCTCACCCCGAGATTTGAAAGACCTACCATTTTTCATAAAAGGCAAGATAAACTTCACGCAAATAATCTTCTTGTTCCCAAGTAAGGATGGCAACAGGTCGGGTTCGGATCGGGTGGAGTCTCCGTGCACCCAAAACCGAAACCCGAAATCGAAACCCAAATCCACCCTGAAAACCGATTTAGGTGGAAATCCATCACCAAAACCAAACCCGCGGATACCCGAAACCCGAACGGATACCTAAAACCAGAATGGATACCCGAAACCCATGGATATATATACACATATTCACATGTATAAACAAGAGGCAACAAATAATAAATATTTTCATGAGTCAACTTTAAATAAATTTAATAATCTAAGTAAACAAATTATTATTAGTATATTATAAAACATGAGTTTTAATTCCAAATGATTTATTTCGGATATCCATTGGATATCCACGGGTGGAAAACCAAACCCGAAACCGAACCCAATTGGTTTCAGGGCCCCGAACCCGAAAACCGTGGGTGAAAAACCATCCCCAAACCCGAACCCGCAGAACCCGAAACCCATGGATATCTGCCCCAAACCCGATCCGTTGCCATCCTTATTCCCAAGTGGTATCTTGTTCACTGTGGTTATTCCACATGACCTTGTAGAACTTAATGACTTTGCTCCATGTTACTCTTTCAGTTTCTTCTAGCACTCGGATTGGATTCTCTTCATAAGTCAAATCCAATTGGAGCTTAATGTTGGTGGGTGCAATAGCTTCATCAGGTATGCGAAGACATCTTTTTAACTGGGAAACATGGAAGACATCGAATATATCACTCATCTCAGGAGGAAGTTGTAACTTGTAGGTGACATTTCCCTTCTATTCGATAATCTGGTATGGCCCTACATATCTAGGCGCTTCCTTTTTACTCCAAATCTCTACACTCCTTTCATGGGAAAAACCTTTAAGTACACATAGTCTCCCGCTTTGAAGGTTAATGGTCTTCTTCTCTTATCAGCATAACTCTTTTATTTGGACTGAGCTGCTTTCATATGCTGTTAGATAATGTGTACTTGCTCTTCAGCTTCTGTGACAAAGTCAATGCCATAATATCTTCTTTCTCTTGGCTCAATCCAATTCAAAGGAGTTCTACATTTCTAACCATGAAAGGCTTCAAAAGGAGCCATTTTGGTGCTCTCTTGATAACTATTGTTGTAGGAAAACTCGGCTAAAGGTAGCCACTTTTCCCATGAACCCTTGGAGGATATAACACAAGCTCTCAACATATCTTCTAAGATCTAGTTCACTCGCTCATTCTATCCCAAAGTTTGTGGATGATATGCTGAACTTCTGATTAGTTTAGTTCCCAAGGCCTAGTGCAAGTGTTCCTAGAAGCAAGCTATAAAGTGTGGTCCCTAATATGAGATTATGGTCCTTGGTACTCCATGTAGTCTCATGACCTGAGAAAAGTATAGCTTAGCATACTTCCCCACATGATACACTGTGTTAACCGGTATAAAATGCGCTGACTTGGTAAGGCGATCTATAATAACCCATATAGAATCGTGACCTTGTTGTGTTAGCGAGAGGCCTGTAATAAAGTCTATACTTATTTCCTCCCATTTCTAGCCTAGAATAGGCAATGACTAAAGTAATCTAGCAGATTTAAAATGAATGGCCTTGACTTTACTGCAATTATCACACCTAGCGACATAGGCGGTGATTTCCTTCTTCATATTGGTCCACCAAAAATGGTTTTCAAATCTTGATACATTTTGCTACTACCTAGATGGATAGACAACTTGGATGAATGAGCTTCATGTAAAATTTGATTTCTAAGTTCTAGGTCTTTCGGTACCACAAGTAGGTCCTCAAACCATAGCATATCTCTTTCATCCAACCTCAACTGCTTGGTTTCATGTTCTTTCATCTTTCGCTTGATGTGGAACACACCCACTTATGTCTTCTGTAGTTCTATTATTTTGCTCTCAAGTGAGCAAGTGATAGTGATATTGTGCAGCACAATAGGATGTAACAAATTAAATCCATCTTCCAACAAGGCTTCCAAGGTGTTACAATGAGATTTCCAACTAAGTGCATCTGCTACAACATTAGCTTTTCCTAGATGGTAGTTGTCAGGTTCTTAAAACCCGGGGTCCCTTGGGGACCGGCTTCCACATCAAGGCTCGGCCCAAGTAGATAGCATGTAACTCATGGGTCAGCCCAAGATTCTAAAATGATAGGCCAAAAGGGCGGCCCAATCAGTGACTGGAAGGTCTGGCCAAAGAGGAACAGCGCCCGCTCATTGGCTACTTCAGCCTACCTCTCTGACCAGAGCACTCACCTTGGACTCCAGCCGCCTATGGATGCCTCTTTGATCGAAAGGCCTGGCCTAGAACACTACTTCCAACTTTGACCCCACGTCTCCGATCAGGGTTCACAGGAAACCTTCTCATCGCTCTTCTCTGACCGGCACACTTAGAGCCGACTAGAGCCATCCAACTGGGGACTCCCACTCGGTAGGAACCAAGAGACGTGTTGAGAAAAGCAAGGCAAGGCTCACAAGTCAAAACCACTATACCAGGGGCCATACCCTGCATGGAATAGTACTCTACAGCCACCCTAACACAAACAGTATTGTAGGCGCTGACACCTCCCTCTACAGTATTGTAGGCGTCGCTAAACTCCCAAACGATAAGCCCCCCCACGTGCCTCTAGGCATCGATAGTGTTATGTGCGCTAGGATTTACCATATCAGGTGAACGTGGTGAAACTCCTCACATGCCTAAGGCATCAAATAGTATTTGCAGGTACTAATGTCTACCATCCCTAAAGAAGGCAGCACGACCTCCCAGATGCATCTGACATTCTATAGTGACATCAACAGTGTTGTAGGCACCTACCATTATCTTGTACCCACCGGCTTGGGCAACAAGGCTCGGTAGCATATGTACCCTCACCCTCTCACTTGTAAAGCCATCCCCTTTATTTATAAAAGGGGATGCGCCCCTTCCAACAAAGGAGAGCCCTTCTTGAAGATAACAAGCACCAATCAAGTTCACTAGCTCACAACCACAGAACCGCTGGGTTTGGACTCCAAGCACACGCTTGAACAATTACTCATAGCGTAGCTCCTGTCGCTCTTGGCCCTTTCGACCGGACCTAGGCTTAGGAATAAAGTCACTGCAAACTTTGAGCACCTAGGCTCAGGAATAAAGTCACTAACCGACCCAAACTGGATGTAGAGTACGTTGCGTGAACCAGTATAAATCCTATGTCATTGAGTGCTAGGCCACCTCCGATCACAACGTACGGCAAAACTACAAATATTCACTAGTTGGTCACTTTCTGCACCGATAGTTAGCGCCGTCCGAGGGGAAGATGCTGTACGTTCAACACTTTTTTGGTCATCGGATGGCCCACTTTTTTGCCACCCTCGCCGTGGCAGGCTTGAGCAATACGATTCGCTTTGGCTCGCTAGAGTTTCCCGCACTCTCACTGGCTGGGGTGCGGGCTACACCCATCTTTGAGCCATCCTAGGCCTTCCTCTTTGGAAGCCTAGACTTTGTCACCGACCGGCTTGACATACTACACCACCATGAGGAGGCTCACCTCCTAGTACCCGTCGGAGGAGCTACCTCCATCAACTCCAGGATGCATGGCTTCGACGACGTGGCATCTACGCTTCTTTCTGACCAAACTCTCTACTCAAACCCTGCTGTGAGTAATGTACATGCTGTTATTTACTTACTATTCTCTATCTTCCGCCGATTACCTAGAGGAACCCCGTTGTCCCTGATGCAACTACCGTACGACCGATTCCCCTATGGCCTCGCATCTTCCATAGACACATACACCCGGAGGCTCTGAAGGATGCCAGCGCCGCCCCCTCTTGCATCCGAATTCATGGGAATGGCAATCTATGCTCCCACCTATTTCCTCGACCTCATGGATGACGATGGCGAGAGTGACGGCTCTAGCATCAGTGACATGGTGCCTAGCCACCGTCTGTCCTAGGAGTGCGCCATGGCGAATGCTCTGGGACACCCACTGGCAGAAGCAGAGTCCTCATAGACTCGCACCTCACTGCGCTCTCATGTGGAGACCCCCAAGCTCACATGGGAGCACGGTGAGGCACTACAACAACAATGGCTACACTAGCCACCAACTACGCCGGCACGCCCGATGCACCACACTGCGCCTCGTGCGCATAGACCGGTGAGCGGTGCCTAGGGGCACACCCATCCAGTCTGGCACAACACCATGGATAGGGGGACCGATCCCCCATAGTTCGCTCGGGATGGTCAGAACATCGCCGTCGCGGCAATGCTTCTACACGGCCTATCCAAGCCAAACAACCCTTGTGAATAGGCGATCCATCGGAACCTTTGGGCACTAGTGGAGACCGCCACTGTTCAACAAGCGGAGTGCTCCATATCACAACGCCAACTCATGTCCTCGCTCTCTGCTAGGGGAACGAGGATGCAGGAGATGGGTCGCTCCACCCGATCACCGCTACAATCGCCGAGTGCGACACAGGAGGCTACACTGGCACCTCATCTTGACTCAATGACCACTCCGCACCAATTGCCTATATTTGCGCGGCTTGGACCGAACCAAGACACACGCAGTAGCGACCGGAGTCCCAGCCCTGATGGCCTAGGACCATAGACCTTTGTCCAAAACCCCCAACAAACGCCACTCCCGCTGCGCTCTGACGGAGGCTGAGGCAAGGGCAAGGCTAAGCGCTGGGATCAGGACAAAGGCCCCTCCACGCAGAGGGGAAAAAGAATAGAAAGAATCACCGCCGACCGGCCAACTCCGCGTTGGTCACCATGGTGGATCATGCGGGCACACAGCCGTAGCAGGGCCCTTTTGGCCACTTCCATGAGCTCATGGAGAGCCCATGCACCAACCACAACTACCCCATAAAACACCTCTACAAGGACTACCAGCTCCTCAAGCACCTTCTATGGTAGGCCGGTAGGCCAAAGGAAGAAAAAGGCAAGGAAGCAGCAACCAAGAAAGGGGGCGTAGCAGCCTAGGATCCGGATGACTAAAGGATGAAGTGATCCAACTAGACGCATACCGATCGAAGGATGACAACGACGCCCATCTCTTTGAATGACTGGAATAGCTATGTTGTTTTTTCCTAAGCTTCAATCTTACCATTGTTTACTTAGTATATGCTCCTGTAAAAGCACCCTGATCCGAACACTTTTTGGCCTAGGGCGCTCGAGGGCTCCACAAGGGTACACTACTACCATTATGCTTATTGACTACCTCCCTGTTTTGTTTACTATCATATGGTGAAATTCCTTCCTACCCAACCAATGGGATAGTTTGTTCCTTAGTTTTGCCTTATATAGCTTTGCTTTAAAAACATTCCAACCAATCGCACCGCGCCTTTCCCTACGGTTATGAGCAGCTGAGCCTCGTGGGCCATGCCTTGGGCTCCCAAGGTCACGGCCTATGGGACAAATGAGCAGGTATGAGAAAGAAAGAATAAAAAACAAAATTCTGCTAAGGGAAAATTGAGGAACGAAAGGGAACAGGCCTCCCCGAACAGAGCAATTCCATCACAGAAAACAAAACCGATGGTAGTTGTAACACCCCAGGTGTTTGGCTTCCACATTTGCACTTGCATTTCATAAACATGAGCATCATTCATCCATTCATGAGCTTATATTGCCTGACACATGTTTTTGAAACATTGCAACATATTGTTATATTTCATGTGTGTTTGTTTTATGAAATAAATAGTGTGCAACACTCAAGTGCAACATGTGCAACTCACTTTAGTGAAACATGGTTAGTTAGTACTATGCAACAAAATCATGAAACATGTGAAACATGGCTTTGAAACAAAGGCAACATTTCACTTGTTCTTCCTTATTCCAATGCTTGTGATACTTGATTTTGGTGTGACCAATGTGTGGTGTGGCTAATTATTCTCCTAAGAACCTTAGTTATACTTAGAATGTCATTAGGAACAATGTTCATGTTGATCATTTTGCCTAATTAGGTTCCCAAGGCATGGTTTGACCATTATGGACCCCTAGAGCTCCTGAGTTTCACTATTTAAAAAGTGTAGCTTAGAGTATTTCCATGTCTGAGCAACCTAAAGAAAAGTTGTAGCAACTTTTATAAGGAACAAACTTCATTTAGGAGCCAAGTCATGAAAATGAGCACAACATGCTCAAAAAGGTTCCACAAGTCAGTGTTGAGGGCTGATTCAGTACTTAGAAAAATTTCTAAGTATGAATTGCAATTACAGTTTGAAGGAGCTAACTTTGGCTTGATGTAACTCGTGATACTTTGAGAATTAGCAGATAATTTATAAAATATTGTTGTAGCCCTATCATAGCTCTACATTTTTGCTTCAAGCTGATTTTGCTAACTAGCCACCGTTTGGGAGTTGGGAGCTCATCAAGTAACGCTGTCAGGCGTCGATGACTTAACTGAAATGGTGCTACAGTGACCCGACCATCGTCAGGGTGTCGCTGCCGCATGTACGCCATGCATCGCCGGCTGTCTGACTGTGCTGGCCACATCAGGGCTGTCGCGCGCCAACACAGGCCCATGTTCCCAGCATCGCATTTCATCTCCTCCTTCGCCTCCACTCGCTCGCCGCAACCCCGAAGCAGCAGCGCAGCACCGTCGCCATTGCTCTGCCGAGCTCGTGCACACTCACCGTCGCGTCTTACTGCGCTCCAGCTAGCCCAAAGCTCTGCCGTGTCCTCCTCTACCTCCTCCTCCTCTTAGCTGAGCCTATCGAGTCGAGGTGAGGGCACATTTGCCACTTCCGCCGCCACCGCCATGAGCACGACCTCGTCGGAGTTCGAGGCCACCATGGTCGGGATAGCTAGGATCCCTCTCATCGTCCTTTTCCTTCTTTGCTAGCTCCGTTGTGATCTCGTGAAGCTCATACCGAGCTTGGAAGAGACAATGGAGGCTCGTCGTCGCTAGCACGGTCACCGGAGCTCCATCGAGCCGCCGTGCGCCATGGCCGCCCTACTTAGAGCCCGCTAGAGCTTAGGATGAGTAGGTCAATCGATGCGGGAGATCGAGGCGGTCACGAAGGTACCCTCCTCGTCGCCGGTGAAGCCTTCATTGGCGAGCTTCACCGCTGCCGCACCGTCGCAGCCGTCTCCCCTGTTTCCGTCTCACTAACATGCGGGCCCTACTAACATGTGGACCCCACGTGACAGTGACTGTGTATTCAAAAGCTAGTTCAAATTTTTAGATTTGGATGCTATTTTGTAAAATTTGTATCTCTAGTTTTGTAGATCCAAATTAGGTGGTTCCAATTTTGTTAGGATCATAGTGAAGTGTAGTATTTAGGAAAAATATGATATGAACACTTGTTGTGGAAATTTTGGATGAATTAAATAGGAACTTGAAATGTATTTTTAAATGCATGCAAACTTGTTTAAATTATATCTTGAGTTCCTCTGCTCCAAAAATTATGAAATTTTGTTGGTAAGCTATTCGTGCACAGTAGAAGCTCTGTTAAAAATTTGAGAGTCATTGCATGTATGGTTTTTGAGTTATAGATTTTCCTTTTATCATTGAATGATCCTTGTGTGAATTTTTGTAAATTATCTAGGAATCCAATGACCATGAAATTTTGTGGGGAGTATCCTAGTACCTTAAGGATGCTAGGAAAAAATATAAAATCTGTTGCTTGACACTTTTTACTAGGGTTTCCTAATTATGTCATTTTAAGCCATTATGTCTTATCATTTTTGTGTAGGCTGTTATACTTGCTCAAATGGTGTGAAATTTTTATAGTGGTCTACTTGGAGCATGTAGTACCCACTGTAATTTTAGTAGATTAAATGGTGTAGTCCTCATATATGTTTGTTATTTCTCTTAATTAATTAAATAAATTAAGAAAGGCGTTAAAATAAAAGAAATGATGGTGAACACCTTACTTTTTGGTGTTCTTGTGACATGTGTGATGAGTGAGTAAAGTTAGTTTTGTCCAATTATTTGTTTGCAATATAAGTTAATAATTATTTTTCTGCATTGTGTCTTTCAGGACATTTCTGGGGACTTTACAATGTTTCCCATGATCATTTGGTTTGCTGGGAATGTGGTGAAGACAAAAGTTGTAGATAACTTATGTATCTAGCTCCTGTCAAAATTTGGTGACATTTGGCCCAGCAGTTTAGGAGCTACAGCTGTTCAAAGTTGGATTCTAGAGTTGCTTGTTCTCTGTCTTGTTTGGACCAGATCATGTAATTCTGTAAATTCGACCTGGTAAAGTTTGGAATCATGCATTGAGGTCTAAAAATGAATTGTAGGTAATTTCATGAGCTTTCCAAATTGTCTTATTGCATGTCATTTGGAATTGGAGATCTTCAGTTATGGTCAGTTTACTGTACAGCTTTATAGTCTCTGTTTTGCTGAAATCTGAATAGTTGTGTGCATGCTTTGTTGCAATGTTCTTGTTGATTGTTTAGGAGCTAGCCTAACTTGAGAACATGCTTAGGTGCAGGTGCTTGGTCCTTAACTGAAGACGAGCAATTGTACAATAGATTGTATAAACTTGGTAAGTAAAGTGATTTGAATAGAGCCTAAGTCGGAAAATGCGGACTGCAGTAAGCATGTGCATTCCCCAAGCATCCCTAGCTCCGTTCATGTGCACCCATTATATTTGTCTTGCGCATTCATGCAATAGGTGTGCCGGAGGGAGTGACGCTGCTGGAGTTCGAGGGAGCCAACCAGGAGGAGGAGCTCGAGGTGTAGGAAATCGACGAAGCAGCCGCTGAGGAGGAATTGCCCGAGTGCCCTGACCACCAACCTTCCTCTTTCCTAAAAGGCAAGCCCCAGAGCATATTAAGTCTCCCATGTTTTTACAAATACCTTGAGTACCTTTTATTCGTTGATGATGCATTAAGTATAGGAATTGGTTGGAAACAATTGTTGCATTATATATCCATCCTTGTCTAGATATCACACTGGAATCCTATTTAAGTTTAGGAACGGATTAAATGCTTAGCCATGCTTAGTGCGGTAGAAGTCAGGTGATTTCCTGTCACCTACGAGCTTTAGGATGAGGTGGATCACGGTTGGCTATATTTGCTATCGTGGAAAAGAACCATGTTAATAATGAATTAAGACCGGGCGGAGTCTTGTGCAGGGTTGGACATAGTGACTCCGTCTGTGTCGTTTAAGGACCGATACACTGTACGTCCTCATGTCATGTTGAACGCAGCCTAGTAGCTCGACTCAGGCCGAGGACACGAGCAGTGGCGTGCATTCTGGAGGTAGTAAGGATGTGCGGAGAGCCATTGGCATAAGTCCAAGGCAGGTTAGAGTCCCGAGCAACCTTGGCAGAGTGGTTCTCTGAGAACGTCGATCTGTTTGGACTCACGATTCCTGAATTGTACCAAAGGTGACTTGTTGCGACCCTGACGGGGGAAGCAGGGTTTGTGTTTAGGAATACCCCTCCAGCTAGATAGGAATCGATTCGAATCGCCGTCTCTCCCGAATAGTGAGAACTTGACTGAGCAGCGACAACGTAGATTCAATTAATTTAACGATATGGTTAAAAGGATGATGATCATAATGTTGCCATGATTTATACCTACTATGGTTCTTAATATTTGCATCTTAATTAAAGGATTGCTTAGGACAGGTGCTAATATAGATGACAGGCAAATGGCTAAAAGTCACTGCTAGTTCAGGTTAAGAGTTGATCATTACTACTTATGCTTTTCCGCAAAAAGAAAGTGTCAGCCAGATCCACTAAATTAAGCTATGCATGATCCTTGGTGTCATTTGTTTTGGTTTCCGATGGGTAAGTCTAGCTGAGTACATTCTCGTACTGAGGGTTTATTCCCTCTTGTTGTAGATGACCTTCTATATCAGGGTTTCTGTAAGTATTGTCTCCAACCGATAGGTGATGAAGACTAGATCATGGGCATGATCTCTGTTTCTCTTATCTGAATGCTTTTGCGGGATGTGATCAGCAAACCAGTATTTGTATTTGAACTTGGGTGTGTAAGTCAAACTATTTGCTTCCGCGTACTTTACAACACTTGTTTTGTAATAACGATGACTCTGAGGTGATGTAATCTATTTGCAAACCGTCTGTGAAATGTTGTAACGTATGATATGTTATGTTGAATTACTGTGATCTTGGTTGTATGCAAGTTGGTTTGAAATCCTTTGAGATTTCAGTTGACTACCGGGTTTATATGGGCTCAAGTGCGAGAATTTGATCGTTTCGGCGATTGTTTTTGTACTTGTGCTCTTATAAATTGGTCGGTTATGTGACAGCTGGTATCAGAGCTAGATTCAACACTAAATATGTCATACGGGTATTTAAAACAAAAGTTTTTGTTGTGAAAATAGTTTCTAACTTATAGTTATATATAAGTGTTCAAAAATCAAAGATTTTATGGTGTACTGGTGATCACATCCCTTGTAGCCCAATTAAGGACTTCTAGGTGGCTTATATATAATTACTAACTTGGGGGAAATTGATTGTTTCTATTTTGTCGTCCATGTGGTGTGCTATTGCATGGGTGCCATTCGTTGAATGGTAATGTATGGATCAATTGCCTCTACGCTAAGGTAAGTGTGAGTTGGGAGAGCATGACCGTCCAATCGTCGGTCTAGGGGAGAGTTAGTTGTGGATACTGGAGTATTTACATGTTGCATACATGTATATATGAAGGTACTTAATTGTGGGTACATCTGTTAGGTAGTTTGGATACCAAAATATATATATTTGGGGATGCATATATAGAAAGTATCTTAGTTACTACTGTTGTTATTAGCATTATATCTTGTTGGGTTGGGCTGCAATGAGGTTTTCTATAGGTATGCTAACAACGCACCGTGTAGATCGACTAGTTACCACTAATTGAGAGAACGTATGTATGCCACCGTATAATCCACTAAAACTTAAATTTTCTTAGGTTTGTGAGGACGTATGGAACGAGCATGCATCATATTCACTCATGTCATTCATGTTGTATTACTCCCTCCCTTATAATTGCTTATCCCAAGTATTAAGTTCAATCTCTCAGCAAAATAATCCTCTCACATGAGCTGCATCCCTTTTTGATACAGATGGCCGCGCCCGTGTTTCCTACTGGTAGCAGCACCTTTTTGGACCAGTTCGGTATGCCCACCTTGCTCTGGAGGGTGCTCAGTTCAGTTGGGTACCTGGAGGCACCCCGCTACATGTGGAGGCAGGTGGTACCATTGGGAGACGTACCTTGGTACGTTGTGACCTTTATAGTGCCACAGAACCCCATGAGACTGTTGTGGCATGGGTGGAGCATTGAGACTGATGGGCAAAGCCCATGGGAAGCTACTCAAGTTGCTACCCTTGATGTGCTTATAGATATAGCACAGAGCTTTAGGGATGAGTTAGTGGGTGGACCAGCTTCATCCATTCCCTAAGTGGCTCCTACTAAGGCTGAGTGGACTCAAGAAGTTGGCCAAGCCTTGGTTCGAGGCCGTGGTGAACGTGTTCAGAGCGACAATGCTAGAATGAGTGCTATGATGGCCATCTTGAAGCTTTGTCAAGTCAGGCAGGACACCCTTTCTAGTGTGCTAGAAGAAGCTAGCAAGGCAATGGCAGCCCAACACAAGTTTAGGTTGCGTGCCCGCAAATATCACCGTAGGGTGGATGCATGTGGGCGAGCTCAGCAAGAAGTAGATGAGATTTGGGGTATTGCAAATTATTGCCTGTAGCAGTGGGGTCAAACAGCATGCGAGAGAGACGAGTTTCATAACCAGCTGATGAACCTCACTATAGAGACAGATGAGGCAGCACAAGAGTTGGATCGTGTGACCCGTTATAGAGATGTAGCCTTAGAATTGGCTGAAGAAAGACATTAGGGCTGGATCATGGCTAACCACAATGCTTTCCAAAGGGAGCAAGAACTCCAAGAGCAGCTTGAAGAGCTTCAGGTTGAACACCATCAACTGAACAACCGTCTGTTTCCTATTCCTCACCCCATACAAAGGTATCCTAATGTGGGTGGACCTCAAGTGATTGAGGCCAATGAAGAAGAAGAGGACGTGTAGATGGATGACAATACAGCTGAACCTGCAAATGAAGAAGAAGAGGAGGATCCAGAAGAAGTCCAAGGCGTCTCCAATGTGTATAGCGATCATTTCGATGAGTAGTTAGTTAGCAAGTCTCACTAGTTTAAGCTTTTGCAGTCATTGGTGTAATGGACCTAGTACTATGACTGATATGGGATGTACCTTTTAATTCGAACTTGGCATGTAATGTACTTTAATCTGCTCCTGTTGGGATGCGTATCTTGTTGGTTAAGTTTAAAACTTGTCATGTTGGAATGCACTGCGTATGGTGCTAGTAATCTAATTGATGATGTGGTGATTGGAGAATTCATTCTCTCTAGTAAATTCAGTTTGGTGTAATTACATTGTTCCTCTCCAATGTGCTGACATCACCAATAATTGCTGGTTGTGCATTGTTGCAGATGCCTCGCTCTCGTTCCACTGGTGCGGCTGGTGATGATGACGATATTCCACCGCCACCACCACCGACACCAATGGAATTGATGGCAATTCTTGCGGAAGGACAATGCACTATGGCTGAGGCTCTCCGCATGATTGCAAATCATGATGGTCGTGGTGCACTCCAAGGACTAGAACCAAATCAGTATAGCGACTTCAAAGATTTCCTTGACACGAAACCCTCGATCTTCAAGGAGGATAAAGAGCCCCTCCAAGCTGATGAGTGGTTGAACACTCTAGAGCAGAAACTCCTTCTGCTTCGCTTGACTGAGGTGTTAAAGACTGAGTATGCATCTCACCAACTGCATGGGCTAGCTGGTATTTGGTGGAGTCATCATCGGTCCACTATGCCCGCTAATGCCCAAATCACTTGGGATCAGTTCAAGTATGCTTTCAGAGGAAATTATATTCCTCCTAGTCTCATGGCAATCAAGCATATGGAGTTCATGAAGCTGACCCAGGGGAACAAGAGCTTGAATGAATACCTATAGGCTTTTTAATAACCTTGCAAGGTATGCTACTGAGTTTGTTGACACTGATGCCAAAAAGATCGCTAGTTTCAAGCGGGGACTTAGCCCCAAATTGATGAAGACCATGGGAAATTGCAAGTGTGCTCATTTTAATGAGTTTGTGAGTGATGCTTTATCACAAGAGAACAACAATGCTGTATATGCTGCTTCGAAGAATCATAAGAGGGCCTATGAGGCGGGTGCCTCACAATCCAAGGCTCCAGTCACCCAAAGGGCTCCATTCCGCCCTCCAGCATCAGCTGCTAAATTCCACCCACCACAGAAGAAGAATCTAGGCAGAACTAGATTTTGCAAGGCCTTTATAGTTGCTCTTCCCAAGGGCACTACCAGCCAAGGTAGTTCCAAGGCTCCTCCAAGCAACATGCCATGCTGGAACTACAACAAGACAGGCCACTGGGCAAGGGAGTGCCCTTACCCTAAGAAGAATAACTACCAAGGTGGTTGTCAGGGACAGGTGAACCACCCTAATATTGCTAATATTCCGTTAGGAGAGGTGGTAACGACTGGTAATTTTTTGGTGGATCAACACCCCGCGGTTGTACTATTTGATTCGGGAGCTTTGCATTCTTTTATTAGTCCCACATTTGCATCCAAGTTTATGCAGAAAACATACACTTTGGAGGGTGAGGGTTATTGTATTAGGGCTGCTAGTGGTACTATCCCAACCAAGCTTGTAGTTGGGGACGTATAGTTTGAGATAGGGGGGGTGAAGTTATCAGGTTGATCTAGTAGTTTTACCGGGGCTAGGTATCGACGTGATATTGGGAATGAACTGGATGAGTAGTCATGGAGTGCTTATTGATACCTCAACTAGAGTAGTCATGCTCAGAGATCCTTGTAATTAGGAAGGTTTTCTAGTACAGCTACCTAGGGACCTCAATCTTTCTTGTGCGGCTAATGCGGTGCAAGCAAAGGCTACGATAGATATCCCAGTAGTATGTGATTTTTTGGATGTTTTTCCCGATGATTTGCCCAGATTGCCCCCGGATCAAGACGTGGAGTTCAAGATAGAGTTGCTACCTAGTACAGCACCCATCTCTAGAAGGCCTTATAGAATGCCTCCCAATGAACTAGCTGAACTTAAGACTTAGTTGAATGAACTTCTAAAGAAAGGTCTTATCCGTCCTAGTTCATCTCCGTGGGGGTTCCCAGCTATCTTTGTAAAGAAGAAGGATCAATCACTATGCATGTGTGTTGATTATAGGCCCTTGAATGCAGTTACAATCAAGAATAAGTACCCTCTGCCACGCATAGATATCTTATTTGATCAGTTGTCTAAAGCAAAAGTCTTTTCCAAGATTGATTTGAGATCTGGTTATCATCAAATCAAAATTCGGCCTGAGGATGTTCCAAAAACTACATTCTCCACAAGATATAGTCTATATGAGTACCTTGTTATGTCTTTTGGATTGACCAATGCCCCCACACACTTCATGTATTTGATGAATTCGGTGTTTATGCCCGAGTTGGACAAATTTGTGGTGGTATTTATAGATGATATCCTAGTTTATTTTGAGAACGAAGAAGATCATGTTAAACATTTGCGAGTGGTTCTCACTAGATTACAGGAACATCAGCTTTATGCAAAGTTCAGCAAGTGTGAATTTTGGCTTCGTGAGGTACCTTTTCTTGGACACGTGTTGTCCGATGGTGGAATTATGGTGGATCCCACCAAGGTGCAAGAAGTGTTAGACTAGAAGGCTCCCATCTCGATGCACGAGGTTTGGAGTTTTCTGGGGTTGGCTGGCTATTATCATTGCTTCATCCCGAATTTCTCTAAAATAGCCAAGCCTATGACTCGGTTGCTGCAAAAAGGCATGAAGTTTGTCTAGACTTCCGATTGTGATGCGGCTTTCCACACCCTATGAACTCTTCTAACTTCGGCTCTAGTTTTGGTGCAACCAGATATCGAGAAACCTTTCGATGTGTTCTGCAATGCATCAGGTATAGATTTAGGAGGTGTTCTTATGCAAGAGGGTAGAGTCATTGCTTATACCTCTCGCCAACTTCGAAAGCATGAGGTGAACTATCCGACGCATGACTTGGAACTCACTATAGTTGTTCATGCTTTGAAGGCCTGGAGACATTATTTGCTCAGCAATGTGTGCAATATCTACACTGATCATAAAAGTCTTAAGTACATCTTCACTCAACCAGAGTTGAATATGCGTTAGAGAAGATGGCTTGAGTTGATCAAGGATTATAACCTCCAAGTGCACTATCACCCTGGCAAGGCAAACATCGTCGCGGATGCCTTAAGCAGGAAATCTCATTGCCACTCTTTGATTGAAAGTGACTTCCATTTGTCAAAACTCCTACATACTGTAGTCCTTTACAATATTACTGTCAGTTGTACTCTATAGGGTCGAATTATTGAGCTACCGAAGATAGATTCAGGTGTGTTCCACATCAAGCGTAAGATGAAAGAGCAAGAAACCAAACATTTTCGGGTAGATGAGAATGACGTGTTATGGTTCAAGGATAGGTTGGTGGTTCCAAAGGATAGAGAGCTTAGAAATCAAATCATATTCGGAGCCCATTCCTCTAAATTATCTATTCATCCTGGTAGTAACAAAATGTATCATGATTTGAAGCCTCGCTTTTCATGGACCAAGATGAAAAAGGAGATAGCCGCTTATGTGGCTAGGTGTGACACGTGTTGTTGAGTCAAAGCTGTGCACATGAAGGCGAGATTGCTTCAGCCACTCTCTATTCCAGTTTGGAAATGGGAGGAGATAAGTATGGATTTTATTGTTGGACTCCCTACTACTCAGAGGAATTTTAACTCCATTTGGGTGATTGTAGAACATATGACCAAGTCTGCACACTTCATTCTTGTCCGCATAGATTTCCGTCCAACTAACTATGTGGAGTTGTATTTTAATCAGATAGTCCGACTTCATGGGATATCTCGTACTATTGTCTCTGATAGAGGACCACAGTTCACTGCTCGCTTTTGGGAGCACTTACACGGATTATTAGGAACTAAGTTAGTAAGAAGTTCTGCCTATCATCCACAAACCAATGGGCAAACTGAACGATTGAATCAAATCTTAGAAGATATGTTGAGAGCATGTGTCATCTTGGCTAAGGGTTTGTGGGAAAAGTGGTTGCCCCTAGCTAAATTCTCGTACAATAATAGTTATCAAGAGAGTATCAAGATGGCACCGTTTGAAGCTTTGTATTGCCGAAAGTGTAGAACCCCGTTGAATTGGGTAGAAGCCAGTGAAAGGAGATATTATGGAATTGATTTTGTTCAAGAAGCCAAAGAACAAGTCCATACTATCCAAACCCATATGGCCACAGCTCAAGCTAGGCAGAAAAGTTATGCTGATCATCGTAGAAAACCTATTGAGTTCGAAGTTGGAGACTTCATTTATCTGAAAGTCTCACCCAAGAAGAGTGTCCAATGCTTTGGTGTGAAGCAAAAGCTTGCACCGAGATATGTTGGTCCGTTTGAAATCATTGGACAAAGTGGTAAGGTAGCATACAAGATCCAATTACCTCCTGAGATGAGTGCTATCTTCAATGTCTTTCATGTATCCCAATTGAAGAAATGTCTTTGCATCCCTTAAGAGAGAGTTCCACTAGGGGATATCGAGTTAAAATCAGACTTGACTTTTGAAGAGAAACCGGCCTGAGTAATTGACACTCGGGAGCGAGTGACTCAGAGTCGGGTGGTCAAGTTTTACAAATTCATGTGGAGTAATCAGGGTAGTGAACGTGATGCAATGTGGGAAAGAGAAGATTATTTGAGGGACAGTTATAAGGAATTCTATCAACAATGGTACGCTTGTCAAATCTCAGGACGAGATTTTTATAAGGGGGAGGGCTATAACACCCTAGGTGTTTGGCTTCCACATTTGCACTTGCATTTCATAAACATGAGCATCATTCATCCATTCATGAGCTTATATTACCTGACACTATAAGGGGGGAGGGCCATAACACCCTAGGTGTTTGGCTTCCACATTTGCACTTGCATTTCATAAACATGAGCATCATTCATCCATTCATGAGCTTATATTGCCTGACACATGTTTTTAAAACATTGCAACATATTGTTATATTTCATGTGTGTTTGTTTTATGAA
This sequence comes from Miscanthus floridulus, assembly GCF_019320115.1. Classification (NCBI taxonomy): domain Eukaryota; kingdom Viridiplantae; phylum Streptophyta; class Magnoliopsida; order Poales; family Poaceae; genus Miscanthus; species Miscanthus floridulus. Next base: position 98,936,711 of record NC_089580.1, on the reverse strand, counting down.
ATAAATAGTGAGCAACACTCAAGTGCAACATGTGCAACTCACTTTAGTGAAACATGGTTAGTTAGTACTATGCAACAAAATCATGAAACATGTGAAACATGGCTTTGAAACAAAGGCAACATTTCACTTGTTCTTCCTTGTTCTAATGTTTGTGATACTTGATTTTGGTGTGACCAATGTGTGGTGTGGCTAATTATTCTCCTAAGAACCTTAGTTATACTTAGAATGTCATTAGGAACAATGTTCATGTTGATCATTTTGCCTAATTAGGTTCCCAAGGCATGGTTTGACCATTATGGACCCCTAGAGCTCCTGAGTTTGACTATTTAAAATGTGTAGCTTAGAGTTTTTGCATGTCTAAGCAACCTAAAGCAAAGTTGTAGAAAATTTTATAAGGCACAAACTTTGTTTAGGAGCCAAGTCATGAAAATGTGCACAACATGCTCAAAAAGGTCCCACAAATCAGTGTTGAGGGCTGATTCAGCACTTAGAAAAATTTCTAAGTATGAATTGCAATTACAGTTTGAAGGAGCTGACTTTGGCTTGATGTAACTCGTGATCCTTTGAGAATTAGCTGATAATTTCTAAAACATTGTTGTAGCCCTATCATAGCTCTACATTTTGCTTCAAGCTGATTTTGCTAACTAGCCACCATTTGGGAGTTGGGAGCTAATCAACTAACGCTGTCAGGCATCGATGACTTAACTGAAATGGTGCTACAGTGACCCAACCATCATCAGGGTGTCGCTGCCGCGTGTACGCCGCGCGTTGCCGGCCGTCTGACCACGCTGACCACGTCAGGGCTGCCACGCGCCAACACAGGCCCTGGTGTCCGCCCGTGTTCCTAGCGTCTCTTTTTGTCTCCTCCTTCACCTCCACTCGCTCGCCGCAACGCCAAAGCAGCAGCACAGCACCATCGCCATTGCTCCGCCGAGCTCGTGCGTGCTCGCCGTCGCGTCTTACCTCGCTCCAGGTAGCCCAAAGCTCCACCATGTCCTCTACCTCCTCCACCTCTTAGCTGAGCCTATCGAGTCGAGGTGAGGGCATATTTGCCACTTCCGCCGCCACCGCACTGAGCGCGACCTCGCCGGAGTTCGAGGCTGCCATGGTCGGGATAGCTAGGATCCCTCTCGTCCTCTGTTTCCTTCTTTGCTAGCTCCGTTGTGATCTCGTGAAGCTCGTACTGAGCTTGGAAGAGACAATGGAGGCTTGCCGTCGCTAGCACGGTCACTGGAGCTCCGCCAAGCCGCCATGCGCCATGCCCGCCCTACTTAGAGCCCGCTAGAGCTTAGGATGAGTAGGTCAATTGATGTGGGAGATCGAGGCAGTCACGGAGGTACCCTCCTCATCGCCGGTGAAGCCGCCATCGGTGAGCTTCGCCGCTACCGCGCCGTCGTAGCCATCTCCCCTATTTCCGTCTCACTGACATGCGAGCCCTGCTGACGTGTGGACCCCGCGTGACATGACTGTGTATTCAAAAGCTAGTTCAAATTTTCAGATTTGGATGCTGTTTTGTAAAATTTGTATCTCTAGTTTTGTAGATCCAAATTGGGTGGTTCTAATTTTGTTAGGATCATAGTGAAGTCTAGTATTTAGGAAAAATGTGTTTTTAAATGCATGCAAACTTGTTTAAATTATATCTTGAGTTCCTGTGCTCCAAAAATTTTGAAATTTTGTTGGTAAGCTATTCTTGCTCAGTAGAAGCTCTAGTAAAAATTTGAGAGTCAGTGCATGTATGGTTTTTGAGTTATGGATTTTCCTTTTAGCATTGAATGATCCTTGTGTGAATTTTTGTAAATTATCTAGGAATCCAATGACCATGAAACTTTGTGGAGAGTATCCTAGTACCTTAAGGATGCTAGGAAAAAATATAAAATCTATTGCTTGACACTTTTCACTAGGGTTTCCTAATTATGTCATTTTAAGTCATTATGTCTTATCATTTTTGTGTAGGCTGTTATACTTGCTCAAATGATGTGAAATTTTTATAGTGGTCTACTTGGAGCATGTAGTACCCACTGTAATTTTTGTAGATTAAATGGTGTAGTTCTCATATATGTTTGTTATTTCTCTTAATTAATTAAATAAATTAAGAAAGGCGTTAAAAGAAAAGAAATGATGGTGAACACCTTACTTTTTGGTGTTCTTGTGACATGTGTGATGAGTGAGTAAAGTTAGTTTTGTCCAATTATTTGTTTGCAATATAAGTTAATAATTATTTTTCTGCATTGTGTCTTTCGGGATAGTTCTGGGGACTTTACAATGTTTCCCATGATCATTTGGTTTGCTAGGAATGTGGTGAAGACAAAAGTTGTAGATAACTTATGTATCTAGCTCCTGTCAAAATTTGGTGACATTTGGCCCAGCAGTTTAGGAGCTACAGCTGTTCAAAGTTGGATTCTAGAGTTGCTTGTTCTGTGTCTTGTTTGGACCTGATCATGTAATTCTGTAAATTCGACCTGGTAAAGTTTGGAATCATGCCTTGAGGTCTAAAAATGAATTGTAGGTAATTTCATAAGCTTTCCAAATTGTCTTGTTGCATATCATTTGGAATTGTAGATCTTCAGTTATGGTCAGGTTACTGTACCACTGTATAGTCTCTGTTTCACTGAAATCTGAATAGTTGTGTGCATGCTTTGTTGCAATGTTCTTGTTGATTGTTTAGGTGCTAGCCTAACTTGAGAACATGCTTAGGTGCTGGTGCTAGGTCCTTAACTGAAGACGAGCAATTGTACAATAGACTGTATAAACTTGGTAAGTAAAGTGATTTGAATAGAGCCTAAGTCGGAAAATGCGGACTGGAGTAAGCATGTGCATTCCCCGAGCATCCCTAACTTCGTTCATGTGCACCCATGATATTTATCTTGCGCATTCATGCAATAGGTGTGCTAGAGGGAGTGACGCTGCTGGAGTTCGAGGGAGCCAACCAGGAGGAGGAGCCTGAGGTGCAGGAAATCGACGAAGCAGCCGCCGAGGAGGAATTGCCCGAGTGCCCTGACCACCAACCTTTCTCTTTCCTAAAAGACTAGCCCCAGAGCATATTAAGTCTCCCATGTTTTTACAAATACCTTGAGTATCTTTTATTCATTGATGATGCATTAAGTATAGGAATTGGTTGGAACCAATTGTTGCATTATATATCCATCCTTGTCTAGATATCGCACTGGAATCCTTTTTAAGTTTAGAAACAGATTAAATGCTTAGCCATGCTTAGTGCGGTAGAAGTCAGGTGATTTTCCTATCACCTGCGAGCTTTAGGATGAGGTAGATCATGGTTGGCTATATTTGCTATCATGGAAAAGAACCATGTTAATAATGAATTAAAACCGGGTGGAGTCTTGTGTAGGGTTGGACATAGTGGCTCCGTCTGTGTTGTTTAAGGACCGATACACTGTACGTCCTCATATCATGTTGAACGCAGCCTAATACTTAGCTGGCCGGATAAGTCATTCCGACCACAAAGCCTAGTAGCTTGACTCAGGCCAGGGATGCAAGCAGTGGCGTGCATTCTAGAGGTAGTAAGGATGTGCAGAGAGCCATTGGCATAAGTCCAAGGCAGGTTAGAGTCCCGAGCAACCTTAGCAGAGTGGTTCTCTGAGAATGTTGATCTGTTCGGACTCATGATTCCTAAATCATACCAAAGGTGACTTGTTGTGACCCTAACGGGGGAAGCAGGGTTTGTGTTTAGGAATACCCCTCCAGCTGGATAGGAATCGATTCGAATTGCCGTCTCTCTCGGATAGTGAGAACTTGACTGAGCAGCGGCAACGTAGATTCAATTAATTTAACGATATGGTTAAATGGATGATGATGATAATGTTGCCACGATTTATACCTGCTATGGTTATTAATGTTTGCATCTTAATCAAAGGATTGCTTCGTACAGGTGCTAATATAGATGATAGGCAAATGGCTAAAAGTCACTGCTAGTTCAGGTTAAGAGTTGATCATTATTACTTATGCTTTTTAGCAAAAAGAAAGTGTCAGCCAGATCCACTAAATTAAGCTATGCATGATCCTTGGTGTCATTTGTTTTGGTTTCCGATGGGTAAGTCTAGCTGAGTACATTCTCGTACTCAGCGTTTATTCCCTCTTGTTGTAGATGACCTTCTATATCAGGGTTTCTGTAAGTATTGTCTCCACCCGGTGGGTGATGAAGACTAGATCATGGGCATGATCTTTGTTTCTCTTATCTGAATGCTTTTGCGGGTTGTGATCAGCAAACCAGTATTTGTATTTGAACTTGGGTGTGTAAGTCAAACTATTTGCTTCCGCGTACTTTACACGACTTGTTTTGTAATAATGATGACTCTGAGGTGATGTAATCTATTTGCAAACCATATGTGAAATGTTGTAACGTATGATATGTTATGTTGAATTACTGTGATCTTGGTTGTATGCAAGTTGGTTTGAAATCCTTCGAGATTTCAGTTGACTACCGGGTTTATATGGGCTCAAGTGTGAGAATTTGATCATTTCGGCGATTGTTTTTGTACTTGTGCTCTTATAAATTGGTCGGTTCTGTGACAGTAGTCATTAAGCACATAGTAATGTTTACACGGGGGCTCCCCCACAAACTTAAACTTCTACCTTCACTAAATTACTTATATTTTGCAAGCTATTGGACTGTCCCGACGACATCGGCTATCGGAGCGACCGATGAGGGCACGGGCTGCTCACTCCCCAGTGGCACGACATTCGGCTCGGTCGGGGCTGGGGTGACGTTCACCTACGACCTAGGCTCTGTGCTGTCTACAGACTAGGAAGCGTCCTCCCCATGCATGCTTCTGGCCATGTCTTCACGATGGGCATCCATCACCCACTGGGCAGAGACTTGCTCCGCCACCGACCTTGCGTGCGGCAGCAAGCTCTCCCCAATCGATTGGATGTCCTCCATGCTCAAGCATTTGGCATACCCACTGCAGATGGTAGCGAAGTCTAGGTTTGGATGGTGCGTCACCACCAAAGTTAGCACCCTCGACGCTCCATATAACAGCCTGCTCCTAATAAGATCCCAGACTACATCCGAGACCTTCGCCAGCTGGATGGTAGGCACACTAGTGCTCAGCACCGACCTGAAGACTTCCGAGACAACGAGCTAAGCAACGTTGCGGATCTGGTCGAGATCCCCCTTGAGAGCACAATGCTCTTCATGGGACTTGGCCAGGTCCTCTGCATTTTGGCTGAAGGTCGCCTTGATCATCTCTAGGTCCCGCTCCAGCATCTTCACCCTTCCACCCAGCTCTGAAAGAAGAGCAATGAGCTTAGAAATAGGCTAAAGGGAGAACCAACACAACAAAAAACAAAAAAGGTACATACTAACATGAAAGTTCTCAAGGGGGGAGAGATCCTTTGCCTGCCAGGCCACTTGCTCACGCAGCCGGGTGCTCGCGTCCTCCGTTCCCATCACCCAACCTTGGAGCGCGAGCACCTCTCGGTCCACCTCCGACCGAGCCTTCCGCTCTGCCTCTAGGGTGGTCCGCTCCAACTCAAGGGTCTCCAGGGATTTTTGGAGCACCACCTCAATCTTCGCCAGGGACGTCCACAACTCTGCCTCGGTCTCTGCTTGGTGGGCCTTCATCACCTTGAGCCCTTGCTTGATGGCAGTCGCCCTCTCTACTGCATGCTACCACTCTACCCGCACCGTGGTTGCCTTGGCCACCTGATCCTAGGACTCACGACGAGCGGATGCTAGCTAACGCTCAAGCTCAGCCATCCGGGCGTGCTCCATTCATAGAAAGCGGGACTTGTGGGATGACATCCCCTTTAGACTCTACAAAAAACAAGCATGCTAAGGCAACCAACAAAAGATTCAGAGGTCAAGGACAAGCATGTAAAACTCACCTCCACGGCGAGCTGTAGGTCAACCTCAACTAACTACTAAGCAGACTTAACCTGCTCCTGGATGTCTCTGAGCTTCGCGTATAGGTTGGCAAGTTTAGACACCGCGGCATGCCCTTGCTCCCCAAGAATGTCCCAGAGCTGACACTCCTGGGAATCCCAGAGGATGAACCGCACCTTTGTTGGGTCCTCAGGGCAGGGCCACTCTAGGTCACCCTCCGGTGGCCCACCGGAGGGCACAGCCTCTAACTGGACCATCACCAGCTCCTGCGATGACACCGGCGGCTCTGCCATATCATCCGCCTCGTCATTAGATGGAATGTCTACCACCTCGATTGTGTGGACTTCCATTGGGCGTTCCAACTCCGTCTAGGCTGTGCTTTCCCCCGACGCCTTTGGCTCCGACCGCGAGGGCGAACCATGTAGCCCTCCGCCCGACGACATAGGGAGCTCGGTCTCCCTCTCCTCTTCTATCGTGGCCGGTGGAGGAGGGGCCACGAGGGTTACTTCTGGCACAACCTTCGCCAGAATCACCACCAATATCGAGGCTGCTGCCATTACTAGAGCAGAAACCACCCCCAGAAGGGAAGGGCTCACCGCCACCACCCTGTTCCCCCCGTCGCTCATCGCGACACGCCGTAGGGTGGTCCTCCATGCCTCTTGCATGGGAGTTGGGGCGATGCTCAACCCCATCATCGTTTGGACACTGACAGAGGACATAGGTAAGTCACACTCCAAAAAAACTCAACATCAAAAGATTGAAAAGAAACAAAAGAGAACATACCGAGTGGTGAGCGGTACGACTCTGGAGGCAAGACCCGACGTCAATGGGCTAGTAAGGCATGGGCCACTCCTAGGCTATGACCCACGCCCCCTCGCTTCCGCCAAGGGTGGAGTCATCCCAACCGGCTCCTTCCCGACCTACGGGTCACCCCGGTCCTCGGCTCGAGACTCCCCGACCAGAGCAGGGTGTGGGGCATCCTCCGGTCATAAGTTACGCGACGTGTGGGCACCAGTCTTCTCCTCAGACCGCCTAGCTTGCTCGACCATGTCCATGGTAGGCGGGGCCACCCCTGGCTACAAGTCATGCATTGTCGCTGGTCCCGGCGACACATAAGTGCCAGTCGGCTCCATGAACCACCCAGCTTGCTTGGGCGCATCCACCATAGGCGGCGATGGGACCGACGACGATGCCAAAGGGCACGGTGACTGCGTCCGCTTTACCGCCCATTCACCACCAATGTCCGCACTTGTTGCATGCTTCCTCAGTGCAGAAGCCACCGCGCGCCGCGTGGTCTCCCACTCATCCTCAATGGACATTGCCGTGGGGCCATGATGCTCCACCGAGGTCACAACAACCTCCTAACTTTCCTCCTCCTCAGAGAAAACCATGTCGTCCACATTCGTGGGATCCTCTGACTCGAGCTCGGACTCGATGTCACTCTTTCTCTCCCCGACCTTCATGCGCCGGGTAACCTCCTTCACCTTCTTGTACTTTCGGTGGGCCACCTCAGCCTTCTTCTTCCTCGTGTCTGCTACCTTTTCCTGAGTTACCTACCAGGCCACACCCTCTGGACCCTTAGGGAGGTGCGGCCAGGACTTGTAGTTTCCAAGCCCCTGTGGAACGCGTGGCTCCCAATCAAAAAATAGGAAAAGTGGAGGAAGAAGTGCGGACTAAAGAGAAGAGAGCATACCAGGCTGGACATGATTGAGTTGAAAGGCACGGGCTTCCCTTCGACCCTCTCTTTGGGCTTCAGCTATAGCACACTACCAAGACGACTCCAGACCTTATCATCTGGTAGATCCTTTGGCGACGCATGGTCTGGGTTCGATGGGCCGCTAAACAACCACATCAGCCATGTCCTCTCCACCAATGGCATGACCCAGTGATGGTATAGGGTGTGGAACACCCACACCTCATCAAGACCATGCTTCATGAGTTTCCAGAGCTCCTCCTCGATGACCCCCACCTTATGCTTCTCCTTATGGGTGCAATCCCACGACCAGCTGTCCTGCTTCTCCATCCTCCCACCGATGAATGCCTGGAACAGCGCCGCCTTCGGATTCCTGATATAAAACTACTCCCCATGCCACCCTCGGTTGGAGTCATAGGGGAGGTATGTGGGATATGAGCCTCCCGCGCTCAGCTTCCTCTACAGGGCAAAACCCCCCACCAACATGATCTCGGCCGGGTTCCCCACAATTAGGGCACTCTCGGAGAAGAGCCGCCAAAAGAAATGGCTCCTAATCAGATAGGATGTGGCCTGGGCATGGCCCACCACTACCACATGACCAACCACTACCGCACGCCGGGCGCAGGAACTAAAGTTCCACTGCATGCGGGCAGCCCCCTGCTTCCCTGGGCTAGACTTGGAAAGACCCAAAATGAGATCTCTGTCGAGAGAGATCATCGGGCCCCCTGAGTCGATCGAATCACTCAGGATAGACATCGAGAGACAAGTAAGGAGCAAAGGGACGCACCATATAGGCCATGCTGACTCCATCATGAACGACAAGCATGGGTCCCGGTCGGACATTTCTGACTAAAGATCTCTGAACCCCATCACTCAAGCCATCAAGGTGAGCAGTACTAACCCCCTCTATTTTCTTACAATCATTTCATACGTACACGCATTCATTCCATACGCTCGAACCTCTCAGACAATTCGAGCCCTGAACCACCCAGGGGCTCAGGAACTAAGCATCGCACGTGCAGCGAAATGCATCACAATGTTCTGTGTTGCGTCACAAAGCAGCGGTTGCCTCATTCGACATGAGCAACCAACAGATCCAGGGGAGAAAACATAGATGAGTGGCCCTCACCTGGTCTTGCAGACTAGGTCATCTCAACCTTCTCGTTCGATCCTAAACCTCTCACCAAACCCACAGAATCTCCATTGAGGGGAGGCCGTTAGGCCACCTGGATCGGTCTTCGGAACGACCTAGGCATCTGCCGGGTTATAGGTAAAGGAGTAGTGGAATGTCACAAGAGGGCTATGCTGACCTTGTCATGAACGACAGACCCAGATTCCACTCGATTACACCCATTAGCGAACTCACCGAAAGCATCACTTGAGCTCAAGCGATTAGGACAAGTGACAAAACTCAGCCCCTTCAGTTGTGAGGAACCGAGGATGGGGTAACGCACACAACTCACACCAACCCCTACTAAGGCCCAACAGGGCTCAGGGGCTCAAGACAAAAAGCCTAGGACTACGACCCCGAACTTGTCCCTTTTGACTATGCTCCAAAAACCTAGGTCTGTGGCCCTGATCTCGCCCCATTCGGCTATGCTTCTGACTACGCTCCAAAAACCTGGGTCTACGACCCCGATCTCGCCCCAACCGGCTATGCTTCCGACTATGCTCCAAAAATACCTAGGTCTACAACCTCGATCTTGCCCCATTTGGCTACACTTCCGACTATGCTCCAAACACCCAGGTCTATGACCCCGATCTTGCCCCACGACTCTGACTCACCTGATCCCACGGCGCGCATCGACGCCAGGATTAGTGAGCTCTGTCTCATCCAAAACTAACTACCTCACTTGATCCCATGGTGCACATCGACACTAGGATCAGTGAGCTCTGTCTCATCCAAAACCATTGACTGACTCCCTCGTTCAATCCACAGCGCGCACCAATGCCAGAATCCACGAGCTCCCTCTCACCCAATCTCTCAAAATGAGTAAAAACTGCCTCGGCTGCACAATGATGCCTTGGTCGACAAAACTCCATCACAAACGAAAAACTCCCCCATTGACAACACAGGAAACCCCCCAGATGGTTCTGCCCGAACCACCCAGGGGCTGCACCCATGGGTACGCTCATGCGCACCTGACGGCAAGACAAAAATCCCCTAGACGATTCTACCCGAATCACCCGGGGGCTCGAGGGCTCCTGTTGGGTTCATAAAACCCAGGGTCCCTCAGGCACCAGCTTCCACGCCAAGGCTTGGCCCAAGTAGACAGCACATAACTCATGGGCCGGCCCAAGAGTCTAAAACAACAGGTCGAAAGGGTGGCCCAGTCACCGACTAGAAGGTCTGGCCGAAGAGGAACAACGCCCACTCCTCGGCTACTTTGGCCCACCTCTCTGACTAGAGCACTCGCCTCGAACTCCAACCGCCTCTAGACGGCCTCTCTGATCAGAAGGCCTAGCCTAGAACACTACTTCTGACTCTGACCCTGCGTCTTCGTCTAGGGTTTGTAGGAAACCTGCTCACCGCTCTTCTTCGACTGGCACACTTAGAGTCGACTGGAGCCATCCGACCGGGGACTCCCGCTCAGTAGGAACCAAGAGACATGCGGAGAAAAGCAAGGCAAGGCTCACAAGTCAAAACCACTGTACCAAGGGCCATACCCTGCACGGAATAGTACTCTGCAGCCACCCTAACACAAATAGTATTGTAGGCACCGACACCTCCCTCTATAGTATTGTAGGCGCCGCTAAACTCCCATATGGTAAGGCCTCCCCATGTGCTTCTGGGCATCGATAGCGTTATGGGTGCCGGGATTTACCATTCTGGGTGAATAGTATTTGCAGGTACCAACGTCTACCATCCTTGAAGAAGGCAGCATGGCCTCCCACATGCATCTAACATTCTATAGTGACATCAATAGTGTTGTAGGTGCCTACCATTATCTTGTACCCGCCGACTTGGGCAACAAGGCTCGATAGCATATGTACCCTCACCCTCTCACTTGTAAAGCCATCCCCTTTATCTATAAAAGGGGATGCGCCCCCTCCAACAAAGGAGAGCCCTTGTTGAAGATAACAAGCACTGATCAAGTTCACTGGCTCACAACCATAGAACCATCGTGTTCTGACTCCAAGCGCACGCTTGAACACTTACTCATAGCGCAGCTCCTATCGCTCTCGGCCCTTCCAACCGGAGCTGATCGGACCTCTTGAACACCTCTTCTTCCTCCTTCTTGTTTGTAACCCCACTACAAACTTCGAGCACCTAGGCTGAGGAATAAAGTCACTAACCAACCCAAACTAGACATAGGGCACATTGCCTAAACCATTATAAATCCTATGTCATTGAGTGCTATGCCACCTCCGATCACAACATATGGCAAAACTACAAATATTCACTAGTTGGTCACTTTCTGCACCGATAGTAGTGCACTTCCAAATTATAGTCCTTGATCAGCTTTAACCACCTATGCTATCTCATGTTCAGCTTAGGTTGAGTGAAGATATATTTGAGACTTTTGTGATCAGTGTATATGTGACATACGTTTCCTAGCAAGTAATGTCTCCATATCTTCAAAGCATGGACAACTGTGGCAAGCTCTAAATCATGTGTAGGATAGATGACTTCATGCTTTCGCAATTGTCAGGAAGCATCGGCAATAACTCTGCATTCTTGCATGAGCACACACCCCAAACCTGTACCTGATGCATCACATAACACATCGAAAGGCTTTTCAATGTTGGGTTGTGTGGAAACCAGAGCTGTAGTTAACAAGGTCCTTAGGGTGTGAAAAGCAGCTTCACACTCTGGCGTCCAATTAAACTTCTCATCCTTCTAGAGTAGTCTGGTCATAGGCTTAGCTATCTTGGAAAAATCAAGAATGAAATGACGATAATAGCCTGCTAACTCAGAAAACTCTAAACTTCATGAACCGAAGTTGGGGCCTTCCAATCCATGACATCTTGTACTTTGGATGGGTCTACAAAAATTCCATCTACAGATAAGATCTGACCAAAGAAAGGTACTTTCTTCAACCAGAATTCACATTTACTAATTTGGCATATAATTTATGCTCCCTCAATCTGAACAAAACTACTCTCAGATGCTCTGCATGATCTACCTCATTCTTTGAGTAAATCAAGATATCATCGATAAACACAACCATGAACTTGTCGAGCTCAGGCATGAATACCAAATTCATTAAATACATGAAGTAGGCAGGAGCATTTGTCAGTCCAAAAGACATGACTAAATACTCATACAAGCCATACCTAGTGGAGAAAGTTGTCTTAGGTACATCTTCTGGCCTGATCTTAATCTGATGATAGCCTGATCTCAAGTCAATCTTAGAGAATACCTTTGTTTTTGCCAGTTGATCGAACAGGATATTGATGTGAGGCAAAGGATTCTTATTCTTAATGGTCACAGCATTAAGCGGCCTATAATCCACACACATTCTCAAGGATTTGTCCTTCTTTACAAATAAAGCTGGACATCCCCATGGAGACAAACTAGGTCAAATGTGACATTTGTCCAACAGTTCCTATAGCTAAATTTTAAGTTCGGCTAACTCATTTGGTGTCATCCTATAGGGTCTTCTCGAGATAGGTGCTGTAACCAGTACTAACTCGATCTTAAATTCCACATCCCTATCAAGCGATAAACCCAGCAACTCATCTAGAAATACATCAGGAAATTCACAAACTACTAGAATATCACATAGGGTAGTGGCTTGAATAGCAATAGACAATTTTTGAAGATCAAAACTCTAGGAAAGTGGTACTAGAAAAGCATTACTCCCCTTTGGTTCTCTCAACATAATTGTTCTAGTGGTAGTGTCAATGAGAACTCCAGGACCCCTCATCCAATTCATGCCCAAAATCACATCTGTTGCCAGTTCAGGCAATATTATAAGATCTGTAGTGTTCTCCCTCTCTTATATAGAGATGAGCACATCTCTCACTAATTGATTAGTAGAAATAGTGGCCCCAGGTGAACTCATACTATAACCACCCTTATCTATCTCAATTATCTTCTGATGATGCTTAAATCCAAATGTTTGGCTCATAAATGAATGAGAAGCTCTAGAATCAAATAAAACAATGGTAAGATGTTTGTTAATAAGAAACATAATGGTGGTCACAACTTCTCCCATGAGAATTTCTTCCATGGATGTATAATGCACATATCTAGGACGTGCTTTTGGATTGGCCTATTTCTGATTACTCTGGTTTTGATTACCATTCTTCTTGGGATGGGGGTACTCCATGGCCTAATGACCCAACTAATTGTAGTTGAAGCATGGCTGGTTGTTCCTTGATCCTGCTGAGCTTCCCTAGCCTGCATTGCCCTTAGGTATGGCAATGGTGAATGCCCTATGGAATGTCTTCTGAGGGTGATTGGCTTGAGCTTTTAGCTAAGGAGGCCTATACTTAGGCGCTGGTGGATGGAACTGTGGCCTGGCTACCACTGGAGCTCTAGACTAAGATGACCATGAGGCATCAGCCTCAACTACTCTTTTGCAGTCCTTTGCTACTGTGTGCAAGTTGTTCTGTTTCTCTTGGGTTAAGGCATCACTGACAAACTCATTATAGGTGGCACACCTTGAGTTGGCCATGGTCTTCATCAGTTTAGTGCCAAGGCATCATTGACAAACTCTAGGGTATATCTAGACAGATTGTTGAAGGCTTGCATATACTCAGTAAGGGTTTTGGTCCCTTGAGTAAGTCTCATGAACTCAGCGATTTTCATGCGCATCAGCCCCGGGGGAATGTGATGTCCCCTAAAGGCTAACTTGAACTATTCCCATGTGACCTATGCATTTGCAGGTAGAGAAGACAGGAAATGGGTCCACCATATCTCTGGCGGTCCCTATAGTTGATGGGACACATATTCGGCCCTTAGATGCTCATTAACCCTCAATAGATGGAACTTCTGCCCTATTGTGTTAAGCCACTCATCTGCCTAGAGCGGTTCTTTGGCCTATTTGAAGATAGGGGCCTTAGTCTTTGAATGAGGTATACTAATTTAGTTCAGGCCCTTGATGTTGCTGGTGGGCCTGAGCGGTGTTCTGTGCAAAGAGGCATAGTGTCTCTTCCATAGCTCTCTGATTTCCTAGAAATTACATGAAGAACTCATTCATAGAAGGTGATGGTGGTGGTGGTAAATCACCATCATTGCTACCCTGGCTGGTGCCTGGCCTAGCATGTGTGTGAGTCATCTACAAAATTGCAACAATAAGTGATTATTGGATGATGTCAAGAGATTGCAGATGAATTGTGTAATCATGCCAAACTGAATTTACTAGAGAGAATCTTAAATGCATACAATAAAATAGAGGCACAATAATTCATTCTCGCAACATAACATCAACAATTTGATCACTTATCATACTCATAACATGTTAACATGCATGTCGTATTTCACCAGTAAAACAAAACTGGAATTTTATCAAAGTTCAATCCATAATGACACAACATGCAAAGTGCCAATATACACCAAAGTTAAGTCACGAATACTGAAATTCAAACTACAAGTCCATTACACAGATGGCAGGGATACAACCAATGCGTTACCATCTCAGACGCCCCATATAAGACAAGTGATGAAGCACGCCTACGCTTCCTTTGTTAGAATGACGATCTTGAAGCTAAGAAGAATCACCTTCGACAATAGCTCAACCAATCTCTCGACACTCAGCAGATTTAGGTCGAGCACACCCATCCCATGGGCAACCAAAACTTGGCCAACCAACCCTATGGGACCCTCTAGTTGCTTCAATTGGCTACTAGGGCTGAACCAACAACGCACCTGACAACTTGAAAGTCATGGCTTAGTCCAGAGACAACCGAGCCACATCACGGGCCTACCTCGCACGATCACTGCTCTCTAGGGAGTAGGGTCTGACCAATGGGAGGACCTAGAGCATATCACTGTCCCAACCTAATATACGATCGACTAGGGAGTAGGCAAGATGGTCGCATGTTGATCAACACGCAGAAGTAGGAATGCGATACTCGTAGCCCTACCCAGCATACAACAGCTCTAAGGAAGTAGGCCCAGCCGCTGATCAGGCTCAAGTACACCATCCTAGGAACAACCTTGATCCCTCATAAGAGATAGGCCTATTGAGACATGTTCAAAAGGATCATGAACAACCCATGTCAGAATCATGGCTTCATTGTCACCCACCTTACCAAAGATTATGTCACTTACCACAAGCATGTCGTTCTAGAAGCCAAGAGGCAGACAAATCAAGAAGGGTACTCTAGAGACTGTGATGATGATAAAAGCCCCGATGCAGCCGCTAGAAGCTCCATGCTCATCTTTGGTGGCCCTCAAGCCTATCAGGATCGAAGGCTATAGAAGTTGACTCATAGATGGATCTATGCAATTGCATCGGCCACCCCACTATACCTATGTTGGTCAGAATGACGAATTACCTATGATCAAACCGATCACCTAGACTGAGTGGTTGAGGCAGGCCAATTCCCTCTGGTGGTAACTGCGTTCATTGAGAAGAAAAGGGTGACCAAGACCTCATGGACGGAGGTAGTGGCATCAACATCCTTTACAAGGATGCCTTCGACAAGCTCAACATGGACATAAGGAAGCTACATGCATCATAGTCCCTCTTCGATGGCATCATCCCTGGGTGGCGCATCATGCCCCTAGGCACGATAGGCCTCTCTATGACATTCAGCAACATGGTACACTACAGAAAGGAGACACTCTCCTTTGAAGTTGTTGACTTCCAAGGACCTACAGCACCATATTTGGGGGGGGGGCATGCTATGCCAAGTTCATGGCTATCCTGAACTATGCCTACCTCAAGCTAAAGATGCTAGGACCACGAAGCATGATCATAGTGTTGGGGAACTTCCAAAGCACCTACCAATGCGAGAGGGACGCCATCGACTCAGAGGCTCCGAGCCTCCCCTGCGTGAGGCTAAGAAAGAAGCTCTTGTCGATGGCCTTGGATCAATAGCCTATCGTCACCTTCAACCCCTCATCCTCGACCCTTACGGACCTCATTGTTTGATCTTGAGAAGGTAGCCGATGACCCACGGTTATGTCAACATTTTATCTTTTATCCTTACGGCCCTCTACATCTTGCAAAGAACGTTTATTTATTACATGAATAAATTGTGACCTCTTGAGTACCTTATGAACAATCTCTCTGAGTTGCTTGGGGGCTAACCTTTATAGCTATTGTGTTCCTATCTAGCAAGTTCATATGTTATACTAATTTATCAACGTGCTCGTGGGCTACAATGATAACCATGCGTGCCACCTACTTTTACTCTCTCAACTGATCAATATCTCATAGGCCTTGAAATGGTATAATTGTCTTAACAAGACCTTGCATGGACTCGACCAAAGTGTTTCATTTTAACCAAATAATCCCTTGGTCCAAAGCTTAAGCCAGCATCAAAAACTAAAGACAGTGAAAGATAGAGCATAAAAAGTCAGGTGTGGCACATTACATGATGGCCTCAAGCGCCACCCAAATCCTCTGATGAATCAGGCATACTACCCTGCACTATCATGGAGAGATCCACATCACAAATGATGGCCTTGGATGGCTCTCTAGCATGTTGCTGAATCTACCTATACAGTAAGGGATCTGTGTTAGCAGGTTTCCCTCTAATAGAGCCGATGTGTCAAGTGAGTGTAGATTGTCTTAATAATCAACAGTGCCATGTGCGCTCTGGTGGATAAGCCATACTAGGCAACTTCCTCTAGGAGCCTTGAGATCACCCTTAGCTAGGAAGCCACCTCTGATGCAGAGGCAAGCCCTCCTGGCTAAGCATAGGCCACTAGGCAGGCAGCGCGGCTAGCCACACCTACACTCTGAAGCTCGCCTTCAAGGGATGCCACCTGAGACACGTACTTCTCCTCCATGGCCAAAAGGGTCTCTATGTGTAGCTGCTCAGCTTCAGCAGCCATAGCCTCTAGGTTTGCATAATGGGACTTACACTCAGCAACTTTGTCCTTAAGGCACCTCACCTTAGCCGACTCCACTATGAACATAGTGTATCAGTCCAAAATCTGCATACAATTGTGAAACGATTCATTGCCAAAAACAAAACACACCTTGGATATGCGTTCAGAGCTTCTCCATCTCTTCTTGAGCAAGTGCTCGCTTCTGCCTCTCCCTCTAATATGCGGAGCCAGAGATGTGGAAAGCAGCCTTCTCTCGAGACAACATGACAATAGCCTTGGCAGCAGCTGAAGAGGTAATAAAGGTTTTATAAGCCTCACCAAACATTAAGGAGGAAGGTCTAGGCGGAAACCCTACCTTAGGTCTCATCCTAATGGCACTTTAGGGCCACCACCTCCCTCCCTAGCTTGGCTATCCGTGCCTTTGCTTCATTGCCTGAACAAGAGAACCTCTCCCGAATGAATGTGGACTTGGCTGATGAACTCTTTTGAAGATAATACAAGAACAAGACGACATAATTCTTAGCTTCATTCAGAATGAATCGACCAAAGAAACAGGGGCTAGACACATTGGGTCCACTGCATGGCCCTAAGTATAAACCAAGGGCACCTGACACTCGAGGGCTAGGGCACCTGACATGGATCATACCTCCAAGGTAGCACTAAGGGAATCCCCAGCTATGATGCACTTGGCCTTTATGGCGTCGGCCAGGGCTCACAGCGCAACGAATAGACTATCCGTGTGTTTTGCCATCCTATCTAGCTCTCCAAAACCAGAGATGAGATGACGCTGCTCTTTGACATCATTGAACAAGCTCTCACCTTTAGTGTTGAAAGCTTGCAGCGACGGACGTACCCCTCCTCATTTGGCCTGACACCTAAGAGGGACTAGGCGGGCGTTGTCCACCTATAGGGAGAGTCAACCCGTAGCAACACCTTCATGAGGCCATCTACTAGAATAACTTCTTAGGGTGGCTCTGATATGCCAAGCTCACAAACTAGCTCAATGATAGGCTCATTCCCTTGGGCACCCACACTAGGGACCCAAGTAGGTCCACCCTATGCAGGTCCTGCCTAGATCACCAGAGAAACATCTTACCGAGCATCCTCCAAAGCTAGCGCGCCTATGTCAAAACTAGATATGAAGTCATTAAGGGTACGAGTGACCCAAATCCTCTCTAAAATACTAAAGTCCTCACTCTCATTCGGGTGAACTCCTTTAGCTATGGTCTCGCTAGCACTATCTAGCGTGACTGCTTTAGGCAACCTCTCGGTTGACAATGTATTCGACCAAGAACTATGCCCAAACAACAAGCATTAGGAACCCATCACCTAACAAGATCATGAGATATAGGAATTGAACATACATGTTCTAATCACTAAGAACATCCAACAGCATAGGTTTCTACAACTGCCTGCGTGAGGTTCTAGAACCATGCTCGAAGGGGACATACTCCATGTTCGGGCCAAAGCTGCCGACAATCGAGACCATCCTAGCTGACGGCATGTCATTGGAGGGTCTGGGTGACCCCAGAGCCCTCGGCACTATGAACAACTCGTGGTAAGCCAAATTCATAAAAACCAAGGCCAAGACTAGCCAAGAGAAACTGACGTACCTGGCACTACCGATGCCTATGCTTAGCGTTGCCTCTTCTTCCTCTCGAGGGCTTCATACCCCTCATTGGTGCTTGTAGACTCTGTCACAGCCCTGCGCCTCCTCATCTATACACCTGAACTCAACACGTTGTGACCGATATGGCTTGGGCGAGGAGCAGGGATGATGGCACTCAACTCCTCTCAAATTGTGGACATCTCATCATTACCAGTGGATGCGTCCACACCATCGGTCCTCCGCTCTTGGACCTTGTCCAATGGGGCCCTGTAGTAGTACTTCCGGTGATCCTGCAAAATGGAGCAAGTTACACAAGGAAATCAGAGTGGGTCCTGAACTGGTCACCAAACAACTAACACCTTACCGAGTTCTCATCATCTCTTAGCTTCGAGCTTAGGGGCTCCACTAGATAGTATTTGCCTGTGTGTTGGGATTTTGGACCTAGCACCTTGTTGGTAACAACTAACACCTGAAGTGTGGTCATTGACTCGATGGACTCCTCTAACAGAATGACAGCGTTGGGAGAGTCGCACATCAGGGATGCCCATTCCCTTAGGGGCTGGATCCACCTCCAAAAAAAGGCCACTAGGGAAACCTGATCAGTAACCCCTCTCCTCTAGTGATAATCCTGCAGGTCACTCTTGAGTTTGTCCACTTCTTCCTGCTCGGACTTGGGAACTTTCTCTTTCTCTGTCAATAGTAGAGGAGGTGGGAGCATGTGGGACAAGGCCAGGGCTAAGCAGTCATAAACATAAAACTACTTCTTCATCCAATTCGGGACATTGGAAAGCAGATCGATGTGAAAGAAGGGAGATTTGTTGGTTGCCTTGAATCACTATGCCTTCTCTAACCATGAAATGACATTTTTCCCAATTAAGGGCTAAGTGCTTTGCTTCACATCTTTGCAAAACTTGTCTAAATTTTTGAGACAATCATCAAAAGTTTTTCCATAAACAGAGAAGTCATCCATAAAAACTTCCATGATTTATTCAATCATATCAGAAAATATAGACATCATGCATCTTTGGAAAGAAGCTAGAGCATTACATAGTCCAAAAGACATTCTACGGTAAGCATAAGTTCCATATGGACATGTAAAAGTGGTTTTGCTTTGGTCATCTAGATGGATTAGTATCTGGTGATAACCTAAATACCTAACAAGGAAATAGAAGCAAGAGTGATTTGCCAGTCGCTCCAACATTTCATCAATGAAGGGCAACGAAAAATTATATTTCTTTGTTGCCTTGTTATGTTTTCGGTAATCAATGCACATCTACCATCTAGTGATGGTTCTTTGGGGGATTAATTCATTCTTTTCATTTTTAACAACAATCATGCCTCCCTTTTTCGGCACAACTTGGATAGGGCTTACCCACTCACTATACGAGACATGATAGATGATCCTAGCGTGCAAGAGTTTTAAAACCTCTTTCTTAAAAACCTCCCTCATTGCATTATTAAGCATATGTTGTTGCTCCCTAGAAGGTATAGAATCGGGGTCTGTAGGGATGCAATGGGTGCAAAGAGCAGGGCTAATTCCTTTAAGGTCTTGGAGTGAGTAGCCAAAAGCAAAGCAATGCTTTTCTAAGATAGTTAGTCAGCGTAGGGATTCTTCCTGAGAGAGTTTATCACTTATGATCATAGGAGAATCCTGATCATTATTGAGAAAAGCATATCTAAGACCAGAAGGCAGGGGTTTAAGCTCAATGGTGGGCTTAGGTAGTTCTAGCAGTTCATCTAAAGGTTTAGTCTCTATGGGATTTTTGTCTTCCTCTTTGATGAAGAACTGGCATCATCTTCAAGGTTGGGTTCGATCAAGTCATGAAGAGATGCAACCTTAACCTTGTCCATTGGCTCTTACATGGGAATTGGCTTAGTCTTAGCATTTAGCAAGTGAGTGATGGGTAAAAAGAATTTAAAGTTTTTCTTGAGGCTTATTTTCAATTTCCCTGTTCGTCCTTCTTGAATAAGTCCTTCAATTGGTTGTTCTATCAATAGGTCCTTAGCTCCTTTTACCTAGATAGGCAGGACATAAAGTATCCCCAAACTTGGGAGAATGTGTCCTAAAAAACTTTTCAACAACTTTGTTGTTGGGGTTAATGGCATGTCTTATAATAAATCATGAGCAAATGATGCAGACATGATATTAACACCCACAACTGGATTATAAAGAGCATTGAAAGGAGCTTTGTTAATTTGGCAATGAATGGAAATAGAAGGTGAGTCTAGACGAATCACATCAGAGGAAAGCTCTGATTCTTCTAACCATTCATTCTTTATAATGGACACTAGCCCTTTCGTAGTCTTTTTAAGGAAAGCTTCCTCAAAAGGGTCAACAACTTCTTCATTAGATGATAATTTCCTAGGCTTTTGGGGTCTCCTCATTGTATGATAATTCGAGGTGTTTCCATATTCAACAAAAAGTTCATCCTTGAATTCAAGCATAAAATCCAAAATTAGAGTTTCCTCCTTTTTCTGATGGTTCGAGATTTGGGATAGCTGGAGTTTGTGATGGGTTAGGTAGAGATTCTATTTTAGCTATTTATGATTCCTCCTCTAGTGGCTTATCTTCTACTTCTTCAGGGGTGTTCTCTAGGATTTTAATGAGAATGCTTCTTCCTGAATTGGCAAAGACATGCAAGAATGAGCCTCCTGAGGCCATGTCAAGATACTTTGAGGTATCCCTATCAAGACCCATATAAAAAGTGTTGGAGAAGAATGGGGTCTTGAATGCCAAGGTTAGGGCCAGTATTAATGAGAGCATTAAAGTGTTCCCATGACATGCCTAGAGATTCTTTTTCTTTTTACTTAAAAGATAGAACCTCCGAATGAAGGCTGACTACTCTAGTGATGGGAAAGAAATGCAAGCAAAAGCTAGAACACAAAGCTTTCCAATCTCCTTGTCTACTCCCTATGGTTTGCTTATACCAATGTTTAGCTGTTCCCGTCAAAGAGAATGGAAAAAGCTTCCATCGTAAGGTTTTGTCTGACATGCCCTCAATATATAGGCATGCATAGGTCTACTGAATCTCATTTAGGTGGGAGTAAGGATTTTCATCATCTTTGCCCAAAAAGGATTGATCCCGGACCATGTTGATTAAACATGAGTGTAGCTCATAGCCAGGTGTTAGAATAGGCTTTGAGGATTCTGGTGGCTCTAGGCGTGCGTGTGTAGGTGTAGCATATTGGTGGATAGGAAAGAATTCTAAATCCATGGTAAAAGAAAAAGAATAAAAGAATAAAGAAGATAAAAGAGTAATGATACTAAGCTAGGTTCGAAGTTAACTCAGCAACCTTCTCACTGGCAACGGCACCATAAATGCTTGTTATATATTAACGCACACAGAAGAATCCACAAGCGCACTGATACCGATGTAACACTTCATTGGAAAGTATTCTAGAGTATCGAACTCAAGGAAACATGTGTGAGAATAACTAAGTCTAACTTAACCCAGAGTAGCAACAAGACTTAAGATAATAGGAGTATAAAGCAGATCAGTAAGGTCTTCTAGTTCTAACTTTGGTAAGCTATGTCTTCTACTATTCAATTCTGGGGATGTTACTAAGGAAAACACTGGCAAAGTATATTTCCTATAGTAACAAGGACCTGCTCGGCCTACAAATGGGAGGTGGAATACAAAGGATTTAATAAGGCTATAAGAGTCACCCTCAAGAGCTACCACCAATCTAGAATGTATTGTACATCCATGAGTAACCGAGTCTAAGCACCATGCTTACACTATGAATACTACTTTAACCCAGGAGCGACAAGGATTAAAGTACTCAAAAGAGTCACAAACCTGAAGAACAATGTGAACAAGTTACTTACTTGAATTAGAAGTTGATTACCAGAGGAATCTCAGAAGCAAGTTCAAGAAGAACTTGATTCTGCTAGGGTACAAGCCATACAAAGAGCACTGATAGGCCAAGAAACTCCTCCAAACTCTTCCCTCACACTCTATCTCTCTATTTCTAATACAAGACTACATCCTAACTTGAGGGACTAATCTTCTCTCGATTGCTAGCTCTAGTCCTGGTGAAGAGGTTATGAATTGTGGCTTCTGGTTTCTAGGTTTTTAGGATTTGCCTGGAGGGGGTATAGGCATGTATATATAGGGGCCTTCAAGCATCCTAGACCCTTAGATCAAACTAACTTAAAATAATGGCATAGATGTGATCCTTCAGGCTGTGGAGAACCGACATAGCGAGGAGGGGCTGATAGGTGGGGCCACATTGCCGGCTGGCCTACAGGTGGGGATGGCCGGCCCCACCTATCAGAGACAAGTGGCCTACTTCGGTGGAGTACCTTCTAGAGTCTTCTAGAGTCTTCCCATGTTAGTACCATCATAGATTAACGTGATTTATTTTGATGAATAGGTCCTCCTTGGTGGTTTTCTGATTAAATCCTACTAATAACATAAATTCACCAAAACTTGTGGAAATTGTAAGTTTAAACCCCTAAGTCTACATTGGTGATCCATTTTAGTCATTTGTAGAAGGATATTAATGGTTTATGTTTGACATTAACTACCATCAACACACGCGAGAGGCTACCTTTCGTCCGACGCTAGCATGGTGATGTAGGGCATGGGAGTAGAGTGGGGAATGGATGGGAGGAAGGTGTCATAGGACCATAGGAGAGTGTATATATAGTTCAATAAATTGGTTGCCCTTGTGCCAGGACTTAGTGTCTAGGAAAGTAGGATGCCTCCAACACATCAATTGATACTTGGATCTAATATCATTTATGGTTCAATAAATTGAACACCTGGTTAATCACCTTGCATTTAATTCAACAATAGTTGTACAAAAGTGACAGATTTCTGTCTAATACATAAATTGATACTTGAATCTACTATGGTGAACTAAGCAACATGCCAATGAACATATCAAGAACTAAGGTAAGTACAAAATAGGTGAAACAAGAACAGAAAGCACATTTCTTTCTCAAAGCTATGAAATCTTCCATCATCTTCGTTGGAACCCTGGCTATTTCTTCAATCTGTGGCATAATCTCTTCCCCCTCCTGTAGATGTTCTTCATTTGTTGTAACATTGGCCTCTGCCTTTAACTCCCAAATCTTGTTACGTAAATCCAAAATCAAAGTTCTCAGAAATTTTCCAAATGGGGATCATGCCACTTAAAGAACCCACAATCTAAGTCGGGCTACGAAAAATTCAAATTACCATAAGTATAGTGGGATTTCAGCATTTGCATTTTCCAAAATAGAATGAACAAGAAAGAAATCGAGTTACATTTTTGGCCCTATAGCATCTATGGTATCGATGTCCTGGGTTTCCATCACTCCATGAAATTCACCGAGGCGCCTTCAAGCCGCAGTGACTCAAAAGTGGTGGTTGGTATGTGTTAACACTGGATTTTGGTCGATTCTAGAGGATGACAGGTGGACCCGCATGCGGGAAGAAGGGTATTCGGCAAACAAAACAAGCAGTCAGGCTAAATGCTTGTGTGGTCGGTTACTCCAGAAGGCGGTGACTCCATTTGGGAAAAATAGAAGATGGTAGGCGAAGCCGATCGAAAAGATGAAAGTTGTAATAATAAAGGACTCTGAGAGTTTAGGGCAAGGAATCGTAAGTTTCCAAGTTTGTTTAAAAGTTCCTTTGTAAATCATAGTCTTCTAGGACTCGTGTTTTGTCTAGGGTATAAATATTGACCCTCGACCATTGTAATAGGGGTTACACAACCAAATCAATACAACCGGCCCCGTGCCAACTTTCGAGTCCTTTTGTCGTGTCATCGAGTTCTTCGAGAGGAGTCATCGATCCGTCGACCTCCGTAAGTTCCGACAACCTTGTTATCATGTTTAGTATCATGCGGTGGATTTAGACGTGATGCAAGTAGTCTTGTTTGTTTTCAATGATCGTGCGGCGGATCTTTGCTTGACAACCAAGAAGTCTTTGCTTATGCTTTGTTTATGAGTAGATACCGTGCGGCAGGCGTTTGCTCAATATGCTTAGTGAAAGCAAGATAGTTATCGGCTCTATTAGATATGGCAAATCTAAATAGATTCATTAAGTTATCTAGTGTTGCATGTTTTTAAATATTTTATATATTTGTAACACACTTCTGCCCAATCTAGATTGATATTGTTCGGCTCTCTCTCTTATGGTTTTATTCGTGTTTCAACAACAATTGCTTTTCATATTACCTTTGCAAATAGATAACATGCCCATAATGGCTGAATGATTTTAATCTAGATTGTCACATGTCGCGGGTTCATGTATGTTAATTACGTTTAAGCTTTAATGAAACCAGGTGTCGTGCGGCAGATGCAGGTTTTAGATTAGTTTAATCATGTTTATTTGCATGTTCCTTCTTCATGGAACCCAACTCGACTGGATTGCTGAGCTTGGTCGTGCATTAACTCATAATTAATTTCACTTGTTCAAACATGTCTTCCCATGCACATGCATTCGGCAATCAGGTCTTTACAGTGCATTCAGTCTTACGATTAGCCGAATGGTTTATAAACTTGTTGGCAGACAGCTCTCTATAGCTGTATGTCATTGTAAGTGGCTTCAGGGCCGTATATGTGGAACTGTCCGGTCTTACCCGACATGTTCCGTTTTGGCATTTAATTATTTTATCCCTTGTTAGTTTTCAGGTCAAACTGACTGGCACGCTTTCGGATCACGAAGCACCCGGGAACCCGATTGAAGCCACGCTTTCCGGCTTGCTGTGTGTGAGGCACAGTGTGTCACATTTTGTGTCAACACACTTTTTGGCACACCTGGTGGGACCATCTGTTAGTTCAAGATGACGTCTGAGATCAACAATGATCATGTTCTGGATGTAAGCATGACAGAATTGCCAGATAATTACAGGGATTTAGTGCTACAAGCATGTGAGCAATACCAACGGAAGTGTTTGATGTCTTTTTCCAAAAACAAGAGCAATAAAGTGTTTCAAAAGCAGTCAATGCCAAGGGTTCTTCTTCCGCATCAGACTGATTACACTGAAGAGGAGGATGCTCAGAAGATGGCAGCCCTGGTCTATAAAGCCATGGGAGAAACCATGACAAACCATCACATAGCTTTTCTGAATACCTTTCGGGCAATCATGATCAGTACTTTTGGTCCAATGGTTGATAAATACTTTGAAGAAAATGTTGGCCCACTCAGCGGACCGACACTTTTCAATGTTCCAAAGCATCAAGAGAAGCCTATTGGAAAAGAAATAGCGTCGACTTCAAATATAGGTGGATTGACCCACACTGAAAAGCAATCACATCCCACCTATGGCCAGGTGACATTTGGTACCACAGGAGAAGTGCCACCTTCAGCTTATAGAGTTTCTCCAGCATCAAACAGGTTGCAGAAGAATATGTATGGAGATGGGTATCAAGAATTTACTGATTACAATGCTATCAATGCTGTACCAAATCCAGGGTATAGGAGTGTTTCAGGATTGCCTTCTGGAGTGCAAGTACAAGGAAATCAGGATTCAGATATTGATGTTTTGATGCACAGGATGGCTGATATGATGCAGAATCAGTTCGGCTTGAAGCCAAAAAATCAATCCTATTCATACAAGTCTCCTTATCCAGAGTGGTACAACAGAGTTGCGTTACCTCCAAGGGTGAAGCCTCCAATGGATTTGACCAAGTTTTCTGGTCAAGATGATACTAGTACCATAGAGCACGTCAGTCGGTACTTAATGCAGCTTGGAGAAGCTGCTTCAGATGAAGCTTGGAGGATTCGATATTTTCCTTTATCTCTTACAGGACCAGCTTTCACATGGTTCACGTCTTTACCAGCTCATTCCATTGGTACGTGGGCAGAGCTAGAGCAGAAGTTTCATTCATATTTCTACACGGGTACTAATGAGAAGAAGTTGGTCGACCTCATGAATCTGAGGATGAGAACAAATGAGACACCATTGGAATATCTTCGCAGGTTTAGGGAGACCAAGAATATGTGTTATTCTCTGAATTTACCAGATGATCAACTACCTGGAATAGCTATAGCAGGAATGCTGCCGAATATCAGGGAGAAGTTGTTCGGCATGGAGTTTGATGATCTTGGCCAACTTGCACAGCGTTTAGCAGCTATGAGTAATCAGGCCCAAGGATTCAGGAGAGATAACCGCTTTCAGAAGAACAATGCCACTAATGAGGTGTATCAAGGTTTTCTGGATGAAGCGACTGAGTATATTGATGAAGATGAGATAGCTGCAGCTGAGTTGAATTGGGCAAAGGAGCCTACTCAAGTTAGTCAACTGTTGGTTGAAACAACAAAAGGGAACCTATGATTTTGATGTTACTAAGGCAGACAGGCTTTTTGCATTATTGATGAAGGAAGGACGCATCAAGCTGCCAGAAGGACATCCCATGCTACGTCCTGAAGGAGTGAAAGACAAAAAGTATTGTGGCTTCCATAACACTAATTCTCACTCTATCAATGATTGCCGAGTGTTCAGAATACGAATCCAGAAAGCTATCCAAGAGGGACATTTGAAGTTTGATGGCAAGATGAAAATTGATGATCAGCCTTTTCCACAAAATATGATTTCTTTCTCTGTGAATATGGTCTCTGCCAATGATCTCAAAGGTAAAGGCAAGGTGAAGGTGTTGACTTCTGATAGAGCAAAGGAAAGTGGTGCTGTTGACCCGGATCGGCAAATCACCAGTAGAGAGCTGCAGCAACGAGTTTCGGTTTCAAAATAGCCGAACCGAGAAAGGTCAAACTTCCAAACCCAGAGTTACATCACGTATTTTGCTAAACAAGTGGCAGAGAGAGCAAGAGAAGGAATACTATAAGAAGCAATGGTTTATGGAAGAATGCCGGAGGTATGAAGAAGAGGTATACCGAAGGGAGCAAGAAGAATACATGACAGAACAGGAGCAGTCTCATTGGGGTTGTTCGTTCTTTAGGCATTGTTGGAATGAAGGCTTGAGGTTGCCTGCAAGAAATAATTGTCCGGAGTGTAGTGCTCAGTACTCCGAATATAGGCAATCTCGAGTCAACCGCCGTCCCATCTATGAAAGACTTGGAACGAAGGTTCCTGAAGATGATCGGCGCCTAAAAATAGATGATTTTGAGAATCAGCAAAGGAAAAGATTTGCAAGTCAAGGTTGGATACATGATAGGGTGCATGATGAAGAAGCTGATTCCTATAGATACGTATGGCAAAAAGAACAGTGGTGTCCTCCAGGCCTGAAGAAAAGTCAGAAAAGAAGAGTTCAACGGTTGAGGAATAGGGAGTTGGAACAGGAAGTTACTGAGACAAAGCAAATATGGCGTCCTAAGAAGAAGCCTGATGGATGTGGTCCTTCGGCTGATGCTTGCATGGCTTTCTTCCTCCCATCAGAGTTTATAGCTCCCTGAAAGCCAAGATGTCCAAGAAGAGGTGTACTCTGATTTTGATGAAAGTGAATGTCAGGATTTGATGGCTCAGCTTGTATTAACGCAGCAGGCTGTTTTTGACAAACCAATCAAGAATCGTCACTTGAGACCACTCTATTTAAAAGGATATGTCAATGGCAAGCCTTTAACCAAGATGTTTGTTGATGGAGGGGCTGCTATCAATATCATGCCTTATACTACCTTCAGAAAGCTTGGGATGGCTAATGAAGAATTGTTGAAAACTGACATGGTGCTTAGGGACTTTGCTGGCAATCCTTCCGATACCCGAGGTGCTATCCATGTCGAGCTGACTATTGGGTCGAAAACTTTGATTACTACCTTTTTTGTCATTGATGGCAAGGGGGCATATAGTCTACTCTTGGGCAGAGATTGGATCCATGCTAATTGCTGCATTCCTTCAACCATGCATCAAATTCTCATTCAATGGATTGGAGATGATGTTGAAATTGTACATGCTGATGATTCGGTAAGTGTTGCTGCCACAGAGTCTACCTACTGGGAATATGAAGGCGTTGATTGTTTCTCCGGAAAAGTGTGGAAAGAAGGTCCTGTAAATGTTTTCAGCGAGGGCCAACAGCCGATCCAAGCAGTCGGCTCTCATAGTAATTTTTAATGGGAAATCCTGTCGATGGCAACAAAGGAAAGTTGGGACGTGGTTTTATGTCGGCTGATAAGTTGGAAGAAATTGATGTTGGTGATGGTTCTAAGCCAAGGCCGATGTATATTAGTGCGAAGTTAGACCCAGAATATAAATCAAAGTTGATAAATCTATTGAAAGAGTTTAAAGATTGTTTTGCTTGGGATTACACGGAAATGCCTGGATTGGATCGTTCCATTGTTGAGCATCGATTACCCATTAAACCTGGATTTCATCCTTACAAACAACCTCCACGGAAGATATACAAAGAGGAGGTATTGGCCGATGTGAAGAAGGAGGTTGAAAGATTAATAGAAGCAAACTTCATTCGGCCATGCAAGTATGCAGAGTGGATTTCAAATATAGTACCGGTATACAAGAAAAATGGAAAAATGAGAGTTTGCATAGATTTCAGAAATCTTAATAAGGCAACTCCCATGGATGGTTACCCAATGCCAGTTGCCGATTTACTAGTAGATGCAGCAGCAGGTTATGAAGTCATTAGTTTTATGGATGGTAATGCTGGCTATAATCAAATTTTTATGGCAATGGAAGATATTTCAAAAATAGCTTTCAGATGTCCTGGTCATATTGGTTTGTTTGAATGGATAGTCATGACATTTGGGTTAAAGAATGCCTGGTGCAACTTATCAAAGAGCTATGAACTATATTTTTCACGAGCTGATCGGCAAGATTGTAGAAATCTACATCGATGATGTAGTAGTCAAGTCTAGAAATCATGAAAGACATTTAGCCGATTTAAGAAAGACTCTAGGAGTGCACAAGAAAGCATGGATTGAAGATGAATCCAAACAAATGTTCCTTTGGAGTTTCGGCTGGTGAGTTTTTGGGATTTTTAGTTCATAAAGGAGGAATTGAAGTTGGGAAAAAGAGCATGGAAGCAATAGACAAAGTTGTGCCGCCAACTAATCTCACAGAATTACAATCATTGTTAGGCAAAATCAACTTTGTAAGAAGATTCATATCCAATCTATCAGAGAGAGTTTTACCCTTTTCTCCTTTATTAAAGCTCAAGAAGGATCAAAAATTTGTATGGGGTGACATACAACAAAAGGCTTTTGATGAGATCAAGCAATATATGAAGGCACCACCTGTGCTGGTACCTCCACAACTTGACAAGCCTTTTAAGTTGTATGTGGCGGCCGATAGCCTAACGATAGGGTCGGCCCTTATGCAAGAATTTGAAGGAAAAGAAAGAGTCATAGCTTATCTTAGCCGAAAGCTGCTAGACCCGGAAACAAGGTATTCAGGCTACAGAAAAACTTTGCTTGTGTGTGTATTACTCCTGTATCAAATCTTCGGCACTATTTGTTGAATGCCGAATGCGTGGTAGTTTCTAGTTTTGATGTAATCAAACATATGCTATCGATGCCAATTTTGAATGGAAGAATTGGCAAATGGATTTTAGCATTGTCAGAATTTAATTTAAGGTACGAATCGGCAAAGGTGGTAAAGGGTCAAATTATTGCCGATTTTATTACCCAACATCGGGATCTTTCTATTGAGGTGATAAGCATTGTGCCTTGGGCCTTGTTTTTCGATGGATCATCTTGTAACAAAGGTGGTGGTGCTGGTATTCTCTTGATTTCCCCACAAGGAAAAACTTTTGAGTATGCGGTTCCTATTGAATTTCATGTTACTAATAATCAGGCAGAGTATGAAGCGTTGCTTAGAGGGCTTCGGCTTCTTATAGAAGTGAAGGCCGCTGCTGTTGAAATCTTTGGGGATTCTGAGTTGGTGATTAATCAATTGAATGGTCAGTATGAATGCAAGAACAATGTGTTAAGAGAATATTATGAGGAGTGTAGAGAACTTTTGAAGAATTTTCTGGTAGTAACCTTGCATCATATCCCTAGAGAGTGCAATGAAGAAGCAAATAAGTTAGCTCAAGCTACTTCTGGATATCGAGAGAGTCGGGAAGTTTTTGCTATAGAAGAAGGTGTTTTAAATACTGATCAAGTAGATGGTGATTGGAGACACGAAATTGCCAATTATCTGAAAGGTCTATCTCAAAAAGTTTCCCGAAAACTCAGGTACAAAGCTCTCAAATTTGTGTTTCTTGATGATCAATTATATTACAAGTCCATCGATGGAGTATTGCTAAAATGTTTAAGTCAAGAAGAGGCCAAGAAGGTGATGTATGAGGTTCACGAAGGATTGTGTGGTGCACACCAGTCAGCTTATCGGATGAAGTGGATAATTAGGAGAACTGGTTATTTTTGGCCGACTATGTTGGAGGATTGTTTTGAATATTACAAAGGGTGTCACAATTGTCAAAAATTCAGGCAATATTCAAAAGGTTCCAGCATCTGCTATGAATCCCATAATCAAACCTTGGCCGTTCAGAGGATGGGGTATAGATTTAATTGGTCAGATCAATCCTTCTTCTAGTAAGGGACACAAATTTGTACTCTTGGCCACTGGATTATTTCACCAAGTGGGTTGAAGCTATCCCTTTGAAGAAAGTAACATCAGAAAATATGATCAGTTTTATTAAGGAGCATATAATTCACAGATTCGGGATTCCTCAAACTATAACAACTGATCAAGGAACTCAGTTTACTTCTTTGGAATTCTGTGATTTTGCCAAAGATATGGGGATTAAGTTGTATAATTCTTCTCCTTATTATGCACAAGCTAATGGTCAGGCAGAAGCATCAAATAAAATTATGATTAAAATCATCCAGAAGAAGATTGATGAAAGACCAAGGAGATGGCACTTGGTTCTTAATGAAGCATTGTGGGCTTACCGAATGGCTTGTCATGGGTCCACTCGAACATCTCCCTATGAACTGGTTTATGGGCATCATGCTGTATTACCATGGGAATTACGGTCAGGTTCAAGGCGAGTTGTGTTACAGAAAGAATTGGTAGAAGAAGATTATAAGGATCTGATGATGGATGAATTGGAAGATTTACATTTGATTCGTCTCAAGGCATTGGAAAATATTGAGAAAAATAAAATACGCGTTGCCAAGTATTATAACAAAAGGGTTAGGCTGAAGCAATTCGCAGAAGGAGATTTGGTTTGGAAAACTATATTGCCAGTTGGAACAAAGGATAGAGCGTTCGGCAAATGGTCTCCAAATTGGGAAGGTCCTTTCCGAATAGTAGAATGTGTACCTGGCAATGCATACATATTGAAGACTTTATTTGGGGAGGAGTTTACCAGAGCTATCAATGGAAGATTTCTTAAGAAATACTACCCCAGTGTTGAGGTTGGTTCATGAATGTAGATCAGAAAAGCCGATAAAGAGAAAATCGCCTTTAGCCTAAAAATCAGATATAAGACTGAGAATAGCCGATATTGTTCATATCGCCTTTAGCACAAAATAGCCGATGCAGTTTGCATCGCCTCTAGCACAAGAATGTTTATTCAAGACTGGGTTGTTTTCAGCATTTTTCTGACAAGTCGCAGGCAGAATTTTACCGAAAAAAATCAAAGAAATAGGTATTCTTCCAAAAGACGAGATTATTCATAAAAGTCCATCCTAATACAAACTACTCCTCAAATAACTTGTTGAGGATGGACTGGGGGTTTGTGATTTCGGCAAGGGCAGCGGCATGATCATCGTAGGCCTCCAGACGCTCATCGATGTCGTCGATCTCGTCCGGGCGTCCTCCAACGAAGCCAACTGGCTGGAAGGAGTAGTCCTCGTTGGTTTGGGAGGTCATTGCCGCCAGCCCGAGAGAAGCGCCAAGGTGCACACCTTGGATGATGGCCTGATCAATACTGGTCATCCACAGCATCAAGGCATGCCTCGGATGTCTCCCCCTAGGGCATTCACCTTGTCGGCAATCTTGTTCGCCACCAGCCTTCAGACGGTCATTCTCCGCAGAAAGAGCTGGGCAGAAAAGAAAAAAAAATGGATCGGCAAGCAAGGGAAGCCAGAATGATAGAACCAAATGAAGATATCAAACCGGTGATGGCGTCGCAGAGTTGCTTCCGCTGGTCCTCCCATTCGGCTTAATCGATGCCGAATTTCTTGGAGACGTCGCCTAGCTCCTCCCGGGCTTCGTCCCTCTCCTAGCGAAACTTGAGCGCCTCCTTGTGAGAGTATGGATGGTGTGTGTCTGCTGGTTCCACCGGGCCCCAAGGATTGGAATGATAGGAGCTTGAAGAGATGGAAGAGCCGAATGATGGAGTTCCCGGTTGAGCTGCTGTTGCCGGAGGAAGGAGATGATATTGGCTAGAGCTGATGACCCTTATCCTGATGAATGAGGAAGAAAAAATCGAAACTAAGAGATGAACAAGAAAATTGCAAGGGGGCAAAAAGCCGAATCGTACCCATGATGCCGGCAGCGCGATGCTCTGCTTCCTTCAGCCTCCCCGTCGGCAGGACGCTTGCCACGGTCGCCACTGTTTGCCATTTGCTTTGGTGGAGGTTAGGGTTTTTCTTCTGGAATGAATCGGACGAAGGAAGTGGAGGAGACGGATGTGAGAACGCTAAAGCAAAGATAGGGATGAAGGCTAACGGAAGGGTCTATTTATAAGCCGGAGCGAAGAGTCATGGCGAATTCTACAGAATCGTGGGGCGAGAATGCTGAGTGGTGGAGTAGGGTTTTTCCCTTTCAGCTGGACCGCTACTGGGCTGGGCTAGGCATGGGTTCAATCGGACGTCGCTCGACTGTCTCCCTGATTTGTTGGAGCCAGCATTGTTTGGCTACACCCTCACAACATTTAAATTAGGATTCGTTCGGCTATTGGAAGAATGGAGACAATCGGCTACATTCTAATCGAGTAATTTAAGGGAAAATGGCCGATTGCTTTTGTCGAATGAATAAAAATAAGTAAACATAAAGTTGGTTGATCAAGGGAAAGAGGATATCACACTTAAGTTTATTACAAACCCAATGTCTACTTGTTCAGAAGATGATTGATTGCCTCTATGGCTTCAGTCCTGATTCGGCTAACATTATCTAGCACTTTTTGATCTTCATCTTCAGAACTCTAGATGCTGGATAGCTTGGTTTTGATTTGCTGGTCTTCTTTGATGGTTGAAGTTATCTTTAGTGAAGCTGCTTCTATGTCCTTCGGCAAATTAGCTATATGGGCCCTATGAGACTGAATTTTGGCATTCAGTTCAGCTAGTTGAGCTTCTAGTATGCTTTTTTCATCCTCCATGGCTTTCAGTTCAGGCTCCAAGCCCTCGAAGATATGTTCTTGGTTGCCCTTCTCACCATAGCAAAGTGGTCATCAAGATGGGCTGCAGATTCTAGGGGGGCCTTGAGAGCAGAGGGGATATCTTGATCAATGAGTTCAAGGAGGTCTTTTATCTGGTCTGCATCCTAAACCAGACTAATGGTATCCTTGTTCAGCAAATGATCACCTCTTCTAGCCGAGCCTGATTTTCCAGTGATAAGGTTTGATGAGAAGTGATCTCTTCACCTTTCTCAATGATGTAGTCCTCAATAGAGAAGGAGTAACTGGTGGTCGGTTTAGTGATGTTCTTCTAATGAAAAGAAGAGGAATCTTGGAGGCAGTTGGCGACATCCTAATTGTCTAGCCACCATATTTGGGTAATAGAATTCATAGGTGGATTGCACTAACCTCCCATGATGAAATTCGGCTGGCAGAGTGCAAGGTTTGATAAAGGAGTTGAAAATCTCTATGGATTCTTGACCTGAACAACCAATTTCATAGCTGAATTTGCAGGGCAAAGTCAAATTTTCATTTTCTCTGTAAGGAAACCAGAGCACATTGCCGAATCCTTTGAAAAACAGCTTGAAGAAATGACTAACGTCTATGTCAATGCTTATAGATGATGCTGCTTCTCTATAAGTCTGACAAGCTTTAACCTTTGCTGTACTGCCTTCAGCATAGTTAACTGAAGGAAAACTTAGATTGAAGAGGCTCACAGAGGTTATCTGATGCATATATAGCTGGAGCCACATTTGAATTAGCCACCAGGGACCATTCACACAAGAGATTTCTCCACCTTGGCGCATCTGAAGAGTAATCTGATGCATCATATGATAAACAGACCCTAAAAGATATTTGCCTAGTGGGATCTGAGTGTCTGCAGCTAAGTCTTCAGCCATCACCATGTGATTCAGGGTTGGTTCATTGGATTTTCCACAGAAGATGAATCTGCATAGCCACATATTCATGAAGGCTTTCAACTCTTTGTCAGAGACAGTGCTAGATGCATTCATGTAGTTCTGGATGTGTTTGATCCATCCACATCCAGAGCTGATGGCTCTTTGATTACTTTTGCTCTTGTACTTATAGGGGTATACTGGCAGTGACACATTCAAGCCAGTCATCATGAACACGTCGGCTAGAGTGACGGTCATCATACCATGACCAAAGATGAAGGCATTGATAGTGTCAGACCAAAAATGGGAAGCTGCTATCAAAAGGGAATCATTTCTGGGTGTTTTTGCTAAGGATAATTCTAGACAATGACTGATGTCTTGACTTTCCTAGTGGCTGCTGCTTTTCTCCAGCATTCTCCTGTACCAATTCCGCCATCCTACGATTGGGGGAAATGGCCAATTCTTGAATGTGTTGGGCCATCGGTTTGGCGAGGTGATCCCAGATTTGAAAGGGATTCTTTGGGTTTCCTTCTCGATAATTTCGGAAGGGTCAGGATTTCCCATTGGACCGAGGAAATAGGAGTCGAGGTTGGCAGCATAGGGGATCAAAATCTGGTTCTTGTATTCCTTTAGAAGGTGATTGAAATCAAAGAGGAATAAGCCAAAAGAGGAACGGGAGGATCAAATGAAAATTGCCGAATATAAGTAAAGTTTACCTCTAGGATTTCATCCTGGGTCGCCATTGAAGATTCGAAGTAGGTCCGAGGTTGTGCTGAAAGCTTGAATTTTTGGGCAGCGAAGGCGGTGTTGAACGGTGCTGACCTAGGAGGAAGAAGGAGCTTGTGGTCAATTTTAGAATAAAACAACTTTTATCTCGAAATTGAGGGGGCATGTGTTAGCACTGGATTTTGGTCGATTCTGGAGGATGATAGGTGGACCCGTATGCGGGAAGAAGGGTATTCGGCAAACAAAACAAGCGGTCGGCTAAATGCTTGTGCGGTCGGTTACTCCAGAAGGCGGTGACTCCATTCGGGAAAAACAGAAGATGGTAGGCGAAGCCGATCGAAAAGATGAAAGTTGTAATAATAAAGGACTCTAAGAGTTTAGGGCAAGGAATCGTAAGTTTCCAAGTTTGTTTAAAAGTTCCTTTATAAATCGTAGTCTTCTAGGACTCGTGTTTTGTCTAGGGTATAAATATTGACCCTCGACCATTGTAATAGGGGTACACAACCAAATCAATACAACTGGCCCCGTGCCAACTTTTGAGTCCTTTTGTTGTGTCATCGAGTTCTTCGAGAGGAGTCATCGATCCGTCGACCTCCGTAAGTTCCAACAACCTTGTTATCATGTTTAGTATCATGCGGTGGATTTAGACGTGATGCAAGTAGTCTTGTTTGTTTTCAATGATTGTGCGGCGGATCTTTGCTTGACAACCAAGAAGTCTTTGCTTATGCTTTGTTTATGAGTAGATACCGTGCGACAGGCGTTTGCTCAATATGCTTAGTGAAAGCAAGATAGTTATCGGCTCTATTAGATATGGCAAATCTAAATAGATTCATTAAGTTATCTAGTGTTGCATGTTTTTAAATATTTTATATATTTATAACACACTTCTGCCCAATCTAGATTGATATTGTTCGGCTCTCTCTCTCTTATGGTTTTATTCATGTTTCAACAACAATTGCTTTTCATATTACCTTTGCAAATAGATAACATGCCCATAATGGCTGAATGATTTTAATCTAGATTGTCACATGTCGTGGGTTCATGTATGTTAATTACGTTTAAGCTTTAACGAAACCAGGTGTCGTGCGGCAGATGCAGGTTTTAGATTAGTTTAATCGTGTTTATTTGCATGTTCCTTCTTCATGGAACCCAACTCAGCTAGATTGCTGAGCTTGGTCGTGCATTAACTCATAATTAATTTCACTTGTTCAAACATGTCTTCCCATGCACATGCATTCGGCAATCAGGTCTTTACGTGCATTCGTCTTACGATTAGCCGAATGGTTTATAAACTTGTTGGCAGACAGCTCTCTATAGCTGTATGTAGTTGTAAGTGGCTTCAGGGCCATATATGTGGAACTGTCCAGTCTTACCCAACATGTTCCATTTTGGCATTTAATTATTTTATCCCTTGTTAGTTTTTAGGTCAAACTGACTGGCACGCTTCCGGATCACGAAGCACCCGGGAACCCGATTGAAGCCACGCTTTCCGGCTTGCTGTGTGTGAGGCACAGTGTGTCACATTTTTGTGTCAACAGTATGCATAGTGGTGGTTCTCAACATGGCACAGGGTGGGCAGCCCCCTCTTGATCTAGCCTCCTCTGCTAGAAGCCAGTGTTCTAGGATGGTGTGGATCACTGGGAGGAGTTGGAGCTGGAAGCAGCCATCGAGTAGCCAGGGTTCAAACTGTTGCACACTCTAAGTGAAGAGGTTGACCTGGGTCTTTTGTCTACCAAAACATCCTTGAAAACCCTCGCACTCCCACCAAGATGAAATGTTGTCTCATTGGTGGTTCAAGGTACTATCTGCCTATAGACGAAAGCCTACTTTGGATTGTCCGTGCTTACAAAGAGGTGTACACATGGATCACAATCAATACCAATTGATTCAATTAACATTTCAACCAAAGTAATAGTTCAATGATTATGCAGTAGTCATACATACTAATCCAAAGTTTTCATCAGTACATATAAACCTCATTAACATAAAAGTTTCACAAATTCTAAGACTTAATGTCGGATAGGTAGGCAGTTGCTAAGGTACTCAATTGGCTGATGAAGTCCTAAAAGCTAGAGGTAGTGCACTATAGCAAAGATGATAGCATCTCCATCCACATTAACATTGTATCTATAAAGTATGTCTACTTCCTATCTAGTTCGCAAAGCACAAAAATCTCACCACAAATAAGGTCTTGAATGATTCTTGTTAAATTTTGCGGTACAAGAAGGTGATGAACAGTGGCTTCAACAATCAATAGTTGGTATGGGTGAATGCTCCATCCCCAAGTAGCAAACAACATCATTTGGGGTCCTAGTGCCACCCCTAGCCGCCAAACACAAGGTTGCTCACATTGAAATGACTTCTTTCAAAGTAGGACATCTGTTGCAATAAAGAAATTCCTAATATGAACAAAACTGATACCAAACCCAAAACCAATGGTAACCAAATGCAAATAGGGGGGTGACTGAATCCATCTAACCTTCATGGGGCGTTGTCCACGATGACAATGCAAGGTGGTCGATGCAGGGCAAGTACAGGTGATGGGTCAAAATGAAGATGAAGCAACGGGTGGGGAGAATGAAGATTGTTGACAGTTATTAATGCCAATCATAAACCGTCAACATAACCTATATATATACATAATTCCATCACCAAACATAGGATAGAGGTCTAAAGTAATGGATTCCATGAGCTTTGGTGAATATTTGTATGCAGGAGAATTTACCCAGAAAATAGAACCCAAGACCACTATCACACACTCCAAACAAGCAAACCGACGACAACAAGGGATTCAACCTATGAAAACTATGAAAGACAACTCTAGATGGTTCCAGAGGACACCACACCGAAGCTTGGGCCAAATGGCCACAATAGTGGGTTGGCTAGCCCACTACGGAGGCCACCTAGATCACTCTAGAGGCCGTTCGCCCTCTACCGCCTCGTATGCGTTCCTAGCATCTACACTATTGATTTTAAGGAGGTTTTTAGTCGGTTCATCCAACGGTGATCGAGGAAGTTGACGTGGATTGATGACATGGCAATTCCTTATCCCTACTCCACCTCAGCCTATATAAGGATGCCTAGACCCCCTCTAGGAGGCACACATCTACACACCCTATGCTCTAGAGCTTCATTATTTCATACCCTAATTGTAGTAGTGTCCCTCTAGATGATTCTCATCTAGTTGAATTATAGAAAATAGGGAGAGAGGAGAGGAGAGAGATCTGAGGAGAAGCGGGATCTATCAGATTCTTCTTGATTTTGTACCTCTATGGATCTGATTCATCTCTGAGTTACATTTAGGTTCTTCTATTGGTATTTTTATGTTCTCTAGTTAATTGAATTCAATCTTTACTATATTTTATTTATGAGAACTCCACTTGCATTGAGTGCTCTAATTATAAATTGTTATTAGAGTAGTAACCCCTAGTGTAGACATGGTGTCTAGGCTAGAGTTTACCTAAGTTTGAGCCCAATCCTACGGTTAGTTGTGGTAGCCCCAGAGGTGATAGCTCTGTCAGGCTGTTATAATCCACCACGTTAGAATTGGTGTTTCATAGAGCTTAGGCAACCTTCCCCCGACTGCCCTTTTCTCACCTACTTTGAGAGTCAGAAAGGTATTGTTGCTCCAAAGTAAGTAAAGTATAGTAAGCCTGATCCTTAGTTCTCTAGTATAAGCCATAGAAAATCCCTCTCTACCCACAAAAACACTTTTCTATCTTTACCCTGTGATGACCTTGATTGTTACTAGAACACTTCACATTCCTCTTGGAAATCGATACTCTGGGATACTCCTAGGTGAAAGCTATATCGGTATCTGTGCGCTTGTGGATTTTTCTGTGTGTGTTAACAAATACCAACAAGCTTTCTAGCACTATTGCCAAGGAATGGTAGCTATGCTAGTTTAGAACCAAGTTTGTTTGTACATCCATTTACCTTTTTCAACCACCACTACAACATGGATTCAACAACTATCATTCAACTTTCAGCTCTGAAGGGCTAATTATTGAAGCTTCCGCCATCTTCGCACCCCATTCTTACTGATGGCTATGAGCTTCGTCCTACTTTCATAGCCATGGTTCATGATCAATCCTTCTTTAGCATAGAAGACGAAAATCCTTACACCCACCTTAGGGAATTTGAGCAACTATGTTCTTGCCAAACTATTGCTGGCATGACACAAGAGACCATTAAATAGAAATTGTTTCCATTCTCCCTTTTGGGTAGAGCAAAACAATGGTATGCTCATATCATAGGAGGAGTAAAAGGAAATTGGGATGAACTTCAAGACAAATTTTATCTCACTTTCTTCCCTTTGTCTTAAATTGCCGCTCTGTGAATAGAAGTTCTTACCTTTCAATAGAAGGAGAAGGAGACATTTGGTGCAGCTTGGGCTAGGTTCATGAGCCTTATTAGCTTTGG
This sequence comes from Miscanthus floridulus, assembly GCF_019320115.1. NCBI lineage: Eukaryota > Viridiplantae > Streptophyta > Magnoliopsida > Poales > Poaceae > Miscanthus > Miscanthus floridulus. The sequence goes on along the minus strand of NC_089580.1, from coordinate 98,897,383 downwards.
CCCAAACCTTTCTTTGCTTGACCATGTCCTTTTACATCGCTTCCATCTTGGTCTTAGTAAGGAAGCTACTCTCCACCTCAACATATCTTCAGGAGGTTTGTTCTCGCAAAAAACCTTTAGTGAGGGAAAATCCATTCTAGAGAAAATCCTTGAAAACACCCCCTACACTGGCATTTTTGATGAGTTTCCTTAAGAAGAAGAAGAAGTCGAGCCAAGCCCTGACCAACAAGAGGAGGCACACGCAATCAAATCCGAAATTCCTTCGAATTCTTTTAATGATTTGGTTACCAAAGAACCTCCCATTGAGGGAACACACCACACTTTAGAGGATGATGAACCTCATCCTTCTATGTTCCCCTTTGAAATCAAGGAAGATCTTTTTGAAGATTTTGGCAACGCCTTGAATTTACCAGTCCAAGTGAAGCTTCTAGTACACTCTGCACCATTTGAGGATGACGATGGTCCACATAATGATTCCTTCTTAATGGAACACACCAAAGGACTTTCGACCATCATGAGTCATGAGTGGTTGGTAGAAGTAGAGTTATCCACCAAGGTAGCCTAAATCATTGCCCCTTCAGATGTTCTAACTTGCATCCTAAAGAAAACAACCATTGAGGCTCACTACAGTCCTACCGTTGGGATGAATATCATTTCAAAGGCTTTGGCTGAAAAACTTTGCCCCAATGAGTCCTTGATCCCATCTCATAAGCTTTTGAGAATTCCTTCTGGAGTTACTCTTGAAAGCTATGGGGTCATAACGTCTATTCCTTTATGAGTAAGAGGCTTTGAGTATCGCTTAGATGTTCATATCTATGATATCTCAGACATGTCTCTCTTGATTGGTGTACCTTTAGGAACACTCTTTCAAGAAAGACCAAAATAGGGTCTCTTGAATGTAAATCTAGGAAAGTGTCCTATCATCGTCTCGCTTGCATGCTCAAAAAATGCAATAGTAGAACCCAAGCCCAAATAAGACCCTATTGTGGATGTTTTAATGGCATCTCTAGAAGACATGGTCCAACTAGCTCTCGATGATGAACACTTCATTCAAGAAGAGGAAGAGATGGTAGAGCCTGTCGAGCTAGACCAAATGGAGGTGCCATCACAACCTTCAATTGAGTTAAAACCTCTTCCTTCTGGCTTGAAATATGTCTTTCTCAATAACAATCGAGAAACTCCTATCATCATAAGCGACAAGCTTTCCCAAGAAGAAACCCATAAACTTGTTGTGGAAAGACATAAATCGGCCATAGGCTACTCACTCCAAGATCTCATAGGGATTAGTCCCGTTCTTTGCACTCATCGTATCCCTATCGATCCTGATTCTTTGCCATTGAGGGAACCACAACGGAGGCTTTAACAATGCTATGAGAGAAGTTGTTAAGAAAGAGGTCCTTAAGCTTTTTCATGCTAGGATTATTTATCCCGTGCCTCATAGTGAGTGGGTTAGCCCTGTCTAGGTTGTGCCAAAGAAAGGAGGGATGACGGTTGTTAGGAATGAGAAGAATGAACTAATTCCTAAATGAATTGTCACCGGGTGGCGGATGTGCATTGACTACCAAAAACTTAACAAGGCCACTAAGAAGTATCAATTCCCATTGTTGTTCATTGACGAAATTTTTAGAATGCCATGCAAACCATTCCTCCTTTTGTTTCCTTGATCAGTATTCCGAATATCACCAAATCCCAATCCACCCCGATGACAAAACTAAGACCACTTTTACATGCCCGTATGGAAGTTACGCTTACCAACGAATGTTGTTTAGATCATGTAATGCTCCAGTATCTTTCCAATGGTGCATGATGTCCATTTTCTCTGACTTGATTGAGAAAATCATGGAGGTGTTCATGTATGATTTTGCTGTCTATGGCAAAACTTTCAATGATTGTGTTGAGAATTTAGACAAAGTCTTACAATGGTGTGAAGAAAAGCACTTAGTCCTAAACTGGGAGAAATGCCATTTTATGGTTCAGGAAGGAATTGTGCGAGGACATAAGGTGTCTGCTTGTGGGATAGAAGTGGATAAAGCAAAGATTGAAGTCATTGAACAACTTCCACCTCCCACAAATGTAACAGGAGACCCCTAACTAGCCTCCTAGCTAAAGATGCTCCTTTTGATTTTAACAATGAGTGCCATGAAGCTTTTTAAATTCTTAAGAAGACGCTCATTTTAGCTCCAATCATCCAACCACCTGATTGGAAGCTACCCTTTGAGATCATGTGTGATGCCAGTGACTTTGCTGTAGGAGCCATTCTTGGCCAAACAAAGGATAAAAAGCACTATGCTATATCCTATGCTATCAAAACCTTGTCTGGGCCACAACTCAATTATGCTACCACTAAAAGAGTTGTTGGCTATTGTCTTTGCAATTAGGAAAAGTTTAGATCTTACTTAGTGGGGGCAAAAGTAATTATTTATACTTATCATGCTGCTCTTAAATACCTCCTCACTAAGAAAGATACTAAGCCTCAGTTGATTCGATGGATTCTCTTGCTCCAAGAGTTTGACATAGAAATAAGAGATAAAAAAAGTGTAGAGAACTCGGTAGCCGATCATTTGTCTAGGTTTCAATATAAGGAAACACATGAGTTGCCTATTAATGACTATTGGAGGTATGACACACTCCTTAGGGTAACAGACTCTGGCCCATGGTACATGAATATTGTGAATTATATGGTTCTAGGTTATGTACCACTCTGGGAGGACAAGAGGAAACTCAAGTATCAAAGTTGTTGCCACTTATGGGATGATCCATATCTCTATCGGGTATGTGCTCATGGATTGCTACTGAGATGTGTCCCCATGGTTGAAGCCAAGAAAATCATAGAGAGATGTCATGCATCACCCTATGGAGGACATTATGCATCATTCCATACAAATGCTAAGATCTGGCAAAGTGGATTCTTCTGGCCAACAATGTATCAAGATACAAAGGAATTTGTCAAAAGATGCGCCAGATGCTAGAAACATGGAAACATCCATGCTCAGGATGCAATGCTACTCATGAACAACCTCCAAGAGGAGTTGTTTGATGTCTATGGGATTGAATACATGGGACCATTCCCAAAGTCTGGAGACACCGAATACATCTTGGTGGTGGTGGACTATGTGTCCAAATGGGTAGAAGCATTACCATGTCAAAACACCGACTCCAAGCATGCCAAGAAGATGTTCCACGAAGTGATATTCCCACAATTTGGAACACCTTGATTGGTCATTAGTGATGGAGGGCTGCATTTCATCGATAAGACTTTCTGACAATTCTTGGTAGAATATTTAGTCAAGTACAACATTGCAACTCCATACCACCCCCAAACAAGCGGTCAAGTTGAAATATCAAATAAGCAAATCAAGAACATTCTACAAAAGATGGTGGATAAGATGGGGAAGAAGTGGAAGTACAAGCTTCATGATGCACTATGGGCATATCAAACAACATATAAAACACCCATAGGTATGTCACCTTATCAGCTTGTATATGGAAAAACATGCCATTTGCCTATTGAATTAGAATTTAAGGCCCATTAGGCAATCAAGAAATGGAACATGGATCTCCATCTAGCTGGCAAGAATAGTCAGATGCAAATATCTGAGCTAGAAGAATGGAGAGAGAAGGCTTATCATAGCTCCAAGATTTACAAAGAGAGAACTAAAAGATCGCATGACAAGAGAATCAAGCACAAGGAGTTCAAGCCTAGAGATAAGGTTCTACTATTCAACTCAAGAGTAAAGCTCTTCGGTCATGGAAAACTTCGAAGCAAATGGGAAGGACCATTCAAAGTAATTGAAGCCTCATCACATGGAGCTATCACGCTCCAAGATGATACATGTAACACGTTCAAGGTAAATGGTCAGCGTTTGAAAGTTTTTTCTTGAACCACAAAACTTAGAAGAAATTGACGTGATCAAATTTTTGCAATTTAAAGATCCAATCTAAAAAATTTAGTCTTGTTCTTATTTCCTTCTAGATGTTAGGCTAATTCAATAGTTCAATAAAATTGTGGCTCTCTGGTATCTCTCACTAGAAGAGTCCCTTGTGTTTTCACCATTTTCTGTCTATGAATAAAATCTAGGTACAATTTTGGAGAAGTGTGAGGGTCGTGCCAATTCCCATTAATGAAAAAACATTGAAGCACATCATGAGCTACCATGCCAACAACTAGCTTGGGGGAGAGGCACCCTTATTGTATCTAGCTAAGTATTTCTTTCCCTCTATTTTATGACTTTAAGAAAAAAATAATAAATAACTAAATATATATATAGTTATCCCTACAGTAATTGGAAACAAAATAAAAGTTGTGTCTAGTTTGCTTTAATTTATTCATAAGAGCTGAATAGAGTAAAGAGGACTTAGAATAATCTTTTAAATGGAAATGATGAATATTTCTTTCAAGTACCTAGTTTTCAGCCTTGAATTCTCCCGAGTTTTGGATACGACTGCTTTGATATAAGAATTTCCTCTGACCTTGAAACTCCTTGGTAACATATGCTTGATCTAAGTCTAGGTAATTGATAGATATGATATGAGAAGGTCTGAGCTACTATTTATTGTGCTCCAAGTGACACTAAAGTTCTAGAGATTTTCTTTTGAAAACACAAAAATTCTATATGATGAGTTCCTTGTATAAGAAAGCTTGAATTCCTACCTGAGCCATACATGATATTTAGATTAGGAAAACTTCCACTTATATGTTGTTTGTAATTGCATTGAGTTTAGTCAAGCTTTGTTGACCCTTATGAGAGGCTTGTCATGCTCTTAAAATCAAGGTCACGTACACACCACCCACATATGCACTACCCCTACACTCGGGGTAGGCGTAAAAACATGCTCTCCATCTACATCCACTAAAAAATGTTTTACTCCTACACTGGGGGTAGGCGTAAAAACATGCTCTCCATCTAGATCCACTAAAAAATGTTTTACTCCTACACTAGGAGTGAACACGAAAACATGCTTGATAGGTTTTCCATCCACTAAATAAATGCTCTAAGTTCTTGTTGCTATCTCTCAAAAGTTTTGTTACAAAAAAGAGACATGGGGCTATGCAGAAGTTATTCATAAAAAAGGGGAAAAGGAGTTGAAAAAAATGGACACAAAAGTCTCCGAGATATTGAAAACAATGGGTACTTAGATGTCCGCCTAAAAAACGAAGAAGAAGAAAGAGAGATGAATAAAATAGCCCCTATTCTCTAGCAAATGTTTCCAAGTTTCAAAAGAGAGAGATGTTTCAAGGAGCAAAGTAGAATTATAGGTTAGCCACCATATATATCCACACACATGCACATCTTGATTTGATTGAATGACTCAACTCTCTTTGGATCCATTGTTTGACTTTACAATATATGCATTGAACTCCACATAAGCCTTAGTTGTAGGATGAGAAAGGCATAACATCACTTTTGCCTTGGTGAGGATCCACAAATACCACATATATTGAGAGACTTGAGAGTGTCATACAATGGAATCTCTGAGTTTTATTTTGAAAACTTACAAAACTCTAGAACAATAGTTGAACAAAGAACTTGGGATATAGTGCTTGACTTGATCATTCTTTCTTTCAATTCCTTAAGACCTAAGTGAAGGCTAAGAAGCCCCATGGTTGATGGTAATATGGGTGAGTTTGAAAAGTTAGATCAGTTTATTCTAATCTAGAGGAGAATTCTTGTTTGAACGCATGTGTACTTTTGAGGAGTGAAAAACATTGTAGCAACTCCTGATCCTTGGTTCAAGTTTAACTTTGCTCAGGGACTGGCAAAGGGTAAGCTTGGGGGAACTTGTTGATGGTTATTAATGCCAATCATAAATCATCAACATAACCTGCATATATACATAATTCCATCATCAAACATAGGATAGAGGTCTAAACTAATGGATTCCACGAGCTTTGGTGAATATTTGTATGCAGGAGAATTTACCTAGAAAACAGCCCTAGGACCACTGTCATACACTACAAAGAAGCAAACCGATGGCAACAAGTGATTCAACCCACAAAAACTATTAAAGACAACTCTAGAAGGTTCCAGAGGACACCACGCCAAAGCTTGGGCCAACTGGCTACAATAGTGGGCTGGTCGGCCCACTAGGGAGCTCGCTCAGCCCACTCTAGAGGCCGTTCACCCTCCGCCACCTTGTATGTGTTCCTAACATCTACACCGTTGATTTTCAGGTGGTTTTTAGTCGATTCATCCAATGGTAATTGAGGGATTTGATGCAGATTGATGACATGGCAATTCCTTGGCCCCTACTCCACCTCAGCCTATATAAGGATGCCCAGACCCCCTCTAGGAGGCACACATCTATACACCCTATGCTCCAGAGCTTCATTATTTCATACCCTAATTGTAGTAGTGTCCCTCTAGATGATTCTCATCTAGTTGAATTATATAAAATAGGAAGAGAGGAGAGGAGAGAGATCTGAGAAGAAGCCGGATCTATTGAATTCTTCTCAACTATGTACCTCAACAGATCTAATTCATCTCTGAGTTACATCTAGGTTCTTCTATTGGTATTTTTAAGTTCTCTAGTTAATTGAATTCAATCTTTACTATATTTTATTTATGGGAACTCCGCTTGCATTGAATGCTCTAATTATAAATTGTTATTAGAGTAGTAAACCCTAGTATAGACATTGTGTCTAGGCTAGAGTTAACCTAAGTTTGCACCCAATCCTATGGTTAGTTGTGGTAGCCCCAGAGGTGACAGCTCTGTCAGGCTGTTGTAATCCACCATGTTAGAATTGGTGTCTTGTAGAGCTTAGGTAGCCTTCCCTCGACTACCCTTTTCTCACCGACTTCGAGAGTCGGAAAGGTACTGTTGCTCCAGAGTAAGTAAAGTATAGTAAGCCTAATCCTTAGTTCTCTAGTATAAGCCATAGAAAATCCCTCTCTACCCACAAAACACTTTTCTATCTTTACCCTATGATGACCTTGATTCTTACTAGAACACTTCGCGTTCCATGTGGAAATCGATACTCTAGGATACTCCTAGGTGAAAGCTACATTGGTATCCGTGTGCTTGCGGTTTTTTCTATGTGCATTAACAATTACCAACAAAGATGAAGCAACAATGAGTGGGGAGAACTAATGGATTCGTATTGGGGTTTTTTAGTTGGTGGAACCACCGCCATGGCACCGATAGGGCCCGAGGGGAGTTGGGAACAGGTCGGGCACTTCTAGGTTTGTTGCCAAATGAATGGTCCAGATTGATCGATAATGAGAATAGACAGGATGGGATAAGTTGAACAGTGTTCGTATTAAGCTGACCATTGCCACGCTAATGTAACGCTATAATATGGTGATTGTAAGCGGTTAAACTGCTTTTAGATTCTCCTGGAAACAACCGCAACCGTACATGACAGTTTTTTCCTTTTCATTCATTCATATATATACAGAAAAACAAAAAACATTCATTGAGAGATCAAATCTGTGCACTGGCATTTTGGAAGTAGTATTGGAAAGCACTTGCTTTGCAGTTCATATAAAAAAGGTGGCATTGAAGAGATCAAATCTGTGCGAATAGAATTTTTTCATTAATTCATTATATATATCTAACATATAGATACAATTTGCATGAGTATATGATTGTACTCATCTGGAAGCATAATAACTAACCCAAACTATTAAAACTATTTATACTTACTATAAACTACTTAAGCCTCACTCGCTTGGGAGGAGGCGAGTCAGAGTCAGAGTCATATTTGTCAGAGTCGTCATTGTTGGCGTTGGCATCAGCATCAGCATCGGCGTTAGCCTCGTCCTTGTCATCCTCCTCCTCTGAGTCCTACTTCTTGGAGCTCCACGGAGAACTATAATTAGACATCTAGTCATCAGAGGAGACGTTCTTCTTGGAGGAGTGGTGGGAAGGCAATTCATCCTCGCTGGATGACGGGCTGCATGGAAACTTGATGGGGCTGTCCAACATTTTCTTTGTAGACTAGAAGAGAAGGGATGCTGGACAAAGAAGAGACGTCATTTTAGAGGGCACCAGGCTTGAAGTATATGTAGAGCAATGGGTACGCGGCTCTTAGGGTTCAGGAGGCAGAAGTAATGGTGATTTGATAGCCTTGGAAGTTGAGGCAATTCAACACTCACACTGAATTTACCGCCGGTTGACCAAACACTACTTTAGGGCCGGTGGGCAAAATGCGTATCCCAATCGGCCTGACTTTTCATGCGACGGAGCAAATGCAACCCTAATACACTACCGCATCTATCATAAACCCGTTGGTGTTAGAAGTATGAACTGCCGATTTCAGTCCTAGGAGACCTCGCTATCATTCCAACCGATGGTGGAAGTATCACACCGTCGCTTCTATTGCTACGATAGTGAAAGTGGCGATAGTGATATATCAATATGTAGTAGTGTAGCAACTACAATATTGCATGCCTAATAGGATTCATGAGGTTGGGTGGGATGTGGCACCTACAAACTGATCATCTCCCAACTCCATGTAGTGGTAGTGCTATTCCTTGGGGTCTAGCTCCTTAGGGGTTGTTAAATACGTCATATAGCTATGATAAGCAACTCCTATATATGGTCAAAAAAGAAATAACAGAAATGCAAAAGATCTAATTGCACTAAAACATGGTCCTATGACATAGAGCTCATTTTTAGGAAATTTTAGGAACTGGTCTCAAATTTTCTAAGGTCATATGAATTAGTTATAAATTTTTTAAGTTTAATTCTGTTTCTAAAAAAGAAAAAGGGTGAATTAATTCTAGGGTGACACGTGGTGGCTTCTGATTGGCTGAGAAGCGAGCGTTCATCAACGGGTGGGGCTGGTCAATGGTCAATGGTCAGTGGGACCGATGGGCTAGGTCATGAGCCGGATATGGGCTGGGTTCAGCTGGTCATGGGCTGGCATAGCCCATACATGTGTCGGGTGCTCGGTCCATGGGGCTAGTTCATGGTGGACACAGGGCTAGTGCACTGTGGACCATAGACTTGGTCCGCGATGGACCGAGATCACGTGGGTTGTGGGGCGAGTGGCGCATAGTGCACCGGGTGCATGCGACTATAGCAAGGGCATGGCTACCTCTCCCCTCTCTCTCTTTCTCTCAGTGGCGCTCTTCGCCGGCGGCTAGCTTGCTCGGTCGCACGATACAGTGGCTCAGTGGGGAAGCTAATGGTCTCTATGGCATCGCGAGGTCATGATGAGTGCATCGAGGGGCTAAAGGCAGGATCTTAATGCTCTAGGTGGCCGACGATGGTGACACGACAGCATGTTGTGGTGGGGTGACAATGGTGGGGTACTCTAAGGCTTCGGTGATGCTCTAGGGAAGCTCCTTTAGCTTCCTTGCGCTACGGTGAGTGCGACTAGGGAACTAGGGATGGTGCTATGGGCTCAGGCGAGGCTAGCCATGATAGCAGAGGCACGGCGGTGATGGCGGGCTACGGCAGGGTGGCTACGGCCTCAATTAGAGCCAAAGGTGGCTCCTTTCCTTCAATTGAGGCACCTAAGAGCCAAAGGGTGCCTCGTTGATGACCAATAGGCATGGTGGAGTCTGCACCATAGCAATGGCACACGAGTGAGCTCTGGCATCTGTTCGGCTTCGGTAACTATGGCAAGGCAGGGGATTTTCCTTCAACAAGCTTCACGGCGGGGTACGTGGGGTTACGGCGAAGCTCAATGGCCCTTCCTCAACATGAGAGGTGGCCTAAGATGGCCGTAACACCAATGGCACAGAGGCAGCATGGGTGCATGGCCACACCAGTGTCACAAAAGGTGACCAGCGCCTCTAGGGTGTCCTAAGCTTGCTTGGATAAGCTACGCATGTCCTGCGATGAGGTGAAGCTCACCGCGGTAGTGGTTCTACCTCTATCATTCTAGATCTGCTAGAATAGTGCTTCACCGCAGCAGGGTATGGCCATGGCAAGCACTTGTGCATGCAAGTGTGCCAGCGTAGGCATTCCCAAGCCTAGGTGGATCTACGTCGCTGTGCTATGGCCGTTGTGGATGTACATGGGTGCACGGTGCTCGATGACAGCGAAATTCAGCACCTTTGGCTCTCCTAGGTGGCGAGAACACGGCAGCGGTCATCGCATGCATGTCGGTAAGAGCAAAGTAGGGTTTTGGGGGCTCACTGGTGGTGGTGGTGAAGAAAGGCTAGCAGGCCAGTGGCAAGGTGAGGCTGTGATTGGGTAGAGTAGTGCTGTGCCGAGCTGCTATGCCGATGTAGACGATCGGGGCGGTGTCTCTAGCTCTAGCGGCGGCGAACGGTTCTGGCTCGGCAGTACTCCTCCTTCGCCTTCCTCCCTCCTTCTCTCTTCCTCTCGGCCTCGGTGTGGGTGGTCTATGAAGCCACCAGTGGCAGCGGGCAGATGTGTTATAGAATCAAGTGAAGCACTAGTTTGCTTATGTGCTGAAAATGGCTGCATGTATAGTTCTGTGGTGGTGATATTTTCATGATGCAAATGTTGTTTTTTGTAGCTATGTTGAATACAAAAGTTGTTTATAATTTCCTTATCTATGTTTTCCTAAAATTTCATGATTTTTGGCCTGCTGGTTTTGGAGTTATAGATTTTACAAGTTTGCTGTTAGCTTTTGCATATGCTCTAAACAGATCTGAATGATTGTATTGTTTGGATTATTTAAACATGGAATCATGTATTGGTCATAATAGGAGAGTTGTATTGGTCTAAGATCACTACTTTTAGTGGTCTAGAACTCCAGTTATAGCTGTTCAAAGTGGAATGGCAGATTTCTGTCCAAATCTAGACAGAGATGCCTTCTTGGTGTTGTTTAACCATGTTAGCTGTAGAATCATCTTAAGATGACAGTAATAAAGTTATAGGTAACTTAATAATCTTTCTATAAAGTTAAGAATCATGCTTGTTGGATGATTAGAATTCTAGTTATCTATTTCTGAAGTCCATGTTGCTTTTCTATCCTAGTTGGTGCAGATCTGCTTGTTAGTATTTTTCAACCTTCTTAACCTTTAAATCAGCTCTAGGTGTAAATAACAAAATTATAGACAATTTGCTAAGCTTTCTAGAAAGTCTAAGATCACCTTTGTTTGATACATATAACCCCAGTTGTCGCTAGAACAAGTGACTGTTGTGCTGCTGTCCATATTTCTATATATGTGCTAGGTGATTGCTTTAGCTTGCTCTTGTTTTGGCTTAACATGTTTGGTTAGTTCTTGATCGATGCATGTGTGCAATATCTGAACTTAAGTTCACTTTTGTGACATGCCTAATATGCTCGCGATCCCTCTATAATAGGTTGTGTGATGTTTGGTTAAATAACTCTAGGTGCCTAGTCTTGCATAATCTTGTGCTTGTCTTGAACACTTTTATATGATGCCTCTCATGTTACCATTCTTTGCCTTCATGCACTTGCATTATTACATCTCATCTAGGTATGCTAGATGCACAGCGCGTGGACGTGAAGGACATGATGTTGGAGTCGAACTAGAAGACAGTGTTGGTGGATAAGTCCTGAAGATGATGTTTGGTGGATGGATCCAGAAGATGGAAGGACTAAGCAAGTGCTAGGACCAGAGATGTCACCAAGATGGTGCGAGCTAACTGAACTGACTTGTGTTAGATCCCAGGCAACCCCGGAGCATTTTAAGCCTACTATGTTTTACAAAATATCACTTGAGTCCTTTATGTTTGATGCATTAGGTTGTAAGAATTGATTTGGAAACACTTGATGCATAGAACTACCATGTCCAGATATATATACCTTTAACCCTATATAGGTCTAGGATTGAATATATGCTTAGCAATGCTTAGACCGGTAGAAGTCAGGTGATTTCCTGTCACCTACGAGGTATATGTGGATACCGGAGCACAGTTGGCTATATTTGCTATCGTGGAACAGAAACAAGGGGTAATATAACTGGAGGCCGGCGGAGTCTATGTGTAGGTTGACTCATGTGATTCTGTCTATGCTGATTAAGGACTGCATCATGGAGGCCCTCTTATCATTTTGAACGCATACCTCTCACTTAGCTAGCCGGATAAATCATTTTGACTACGAAGCCGAGTAGCTCAACTTAGGCCAGACCTCGTTCTATTGGAGTGCGCACTCTAGATGGTAGTAAGGATGTGCGGGGAGCTAGACATGAGCCCAAGGGTAGGCTGAACTAGAATGTCCTGGTAGCTGGTTATCCCTGGTTGTGCGGCACTGATTGAACTTGCAAATTTGACCTGAGTTGTACCAAAGGTGACCTAAGGTGACCGTTGATCTGGTTTACCTAGGTTTGTGTGTGGAATACTGCCCAGCTGGTTGCAATCGATTCAAATCACCATCTCTCTCGGATAGTGAGAAACTTGACAGAGCTTCTTCATCATAGTAATTGGATCAAGGAATATGATGGTTCTGATGAATATGAAAATCTTACACCAGCTATGGTTACTATTGTTATGCTACTAAATGATATACCACATGTTTGGTATAGGTTAGTTGCTAATCTAGAGATGAATATCTATAATTAACTTGATGACCGAATTATAAAATGTATAGCTGAATTAGGTTCTTTTTATGCAAAATGTTGTCAAGCTCCTCCTAAAAAGACTTGCATAATCCTTGGTGTCACTTTATTTCTAGATTATGATGATTAAGTCTAGCTGAGTACATTCGAGTACTTAGGGTTTATCCCATCATGTTGTAGGTGAAGTTCTTGGCCTACTGAAGATGGTGGCTAACCGCCAGTGGGCTCGGTGACTCTATATAGTGTTCTTATCTATATGCTTTTGTCAAAGGATGTCACGTATGCGAGCAATGTATTTGGAACTTATATTATTCTAATCATTTCAAAGCTATGTTGTTTTCACTAATCTGTTTTGAAACCCAAACTTGTATTATTATTTGTGAACTTATTGTAAACATTATTTCTGCTACAACTCTGTGTATATGTGTCAGCACGAAATTTCATCCCATGCCGAGGGCACACGAACAAGCCGGAAGGGTCTACTTGATGGAGCTTTAGATCCGCCTGGCTTCAACATAGGGGTAGTCAATCCTGCGTACTCCTCCTGAGATGTGCCAGTCAATTTGACCCTACAATTGATAAGGAGAGAAAGCTAATCAGTAGTTTAAGGCAGAACATGCCGGTGTTGCCAGACAGTCTCGAATGTGTGGCTCTGAGAGCTGATATGGAAGGAGATCGACTAAATAGTCAATTCTAGCATATTCATAAGAATAAATCAGTTAAAGCTCATGGGTTTATGGAAGGAAAATCGGTTATTATTCAAGATGAATATCGTTATTTAGAAAAATATTAGTCAATGGCAATATGATGTCAACAATAACCAGTTTTATTGTAAGCCAATGACTACAAGTAACTGAATCCCTTTTTATGTAAAAGAACCAGCTCATCATCATTTAACCATTTAATAGAGATAAATCTAATGAACATATTAGATCTCATCTACCGCTATGACCAGTGGGGCATGAGGCAGAATCATGCAGGTCGTAGAAACAACAATAGATTTGATGACCCTAATTTATTACTAATATCAGTGGGGCATGAGACAGAATCATGTAGGCCATAATACAATAACAAGATTATGGGGCTAACACATCTTTCAACCTATCTCTACTTCAATGGTCTCATGACACGAACTGCATATGTGAAAGCACTCAATATTAGCTAAAACAACCGATTCAGGGATAGCGCACAGTTAAGGTCATGCCCTATCAGAAATAGATCTACCAAATGATGATCCCCACTCCATGGCGCTAATAGTGGGGTGTGAGGTAGAATCACATTGGCCATGATAACAGGCCATGGAACGGTTTTCGTTAGCCAATAGATTAATTCAAGACCAGACATGCCTTAACCGCACACTATGCACGATTAAGATTGACATAGAACAGCCAATAAAACATAACTCATCATTTAAGATGCAGATTAGATTGGTTTAGATTAATAAACAATGGGTTAAACAAGATATAAGGCCGATCTAGATCAATCCCAATTGGGCGAATAGATATTGTTGTAATTAAATAAATAATGAAAGCAATAAGCAATATCGGTAACTTAAGGAATCTATCCGAAGGACGCAACGCTTAGATAGAGCCGATAACTTGACCTTAATCTAGTTTGAGCAGTGGAGGTCGACCGGATCGATGCAGCCATACTTGAACTAAACAAGAGTCGATAACTAGCTTATACCAGAGTTGCATTGGAGGATGACTGGATTGATACAGCTGTATGAACAGAAGTATAAGCCATGACGGTACTTACAGATAAGTCAAAGGTCATCCAAATCGATCCAGCCCTGCTCGCTGAAGAACTCACCGAGATCTACTCTACTCCTACTCCTAAGGGGTGGTCGGAGCCAAAAAAAGTAAGTAACTTGTATTGCATTGATTGTGTTGTCCTTTACAATAGCCAGGGTCTAGTATTTATACCTGGAACCTAAGCATGAATCCTACTTAAGCATGACTCATCACAATTTTTGACCTAAGAAAAGACATTCCTAATTTAAGATAACTTGGACTCTAATCTTTCCCTTTTTTGTAGAGTCCAACATGTTCTTCCCGGCGCTGATCATAGCTTTTGTCACCATCTGCTGGCGCTGTCTAAAGAGAGCTGATTCCAGTGATGCATTCGAATTAGCTGATACCGATCTTCATGCAACCGGTTTCTTGATGACATGATCTTGGGAGATTTTGAATTCCTTCAATTCTTCTTCCAAATTTTGGTGTAAACACATGCCCCCCAATTTTGGGATAAAAGTAATTTTATTCCAAAATTACCACATTTGTACCCCCAATAGGTCTGTAGTCATAGGTAGAGAATCTTGTTCTAGGGTCTACTGTTTGTCATCATCAATGTCATCTTATGAGCCCATGCTTCAAATCTTTCACGAGAGCATCGTTGCTTCATGGGCACTTGGATCCATCTTTCTAGGCCAACTATAAAATGTCTATCTGACTCTAGTGAGGGCAGTTCAACAATTCAACCATGTTCCTCTTATATCTGCTTCCTCGAGTGCCTCTAACTCTGCCTGACCCTCCATGGTCTATCTTTCTACCATGAAGATCTTGAGTGGTTAGAAGAATTCTTGTGCATAGGGTGACTGTGTCGCTCATTTTAGCGCCTTGTTGAGCAAGAGGATCAGCTACTATGGTTAAAAGAATTCTTGTGATATCACCTCAGTATTCTCTCCATGCTCATAGAGCTGTTCTAGTGTTTGCAAGGGCTAAACTGTGTGGACACCTTTCCCTTGTTTGCTCCATCAAATGGCCATCGAGAAAGCCATAGGCTTCTTCCCCATAGTTTCCCAGTTACTAAGAAATCAGCTTGGCATCTGTTAGGCAGGCGGTTTTTTTCCTTCTCTAGCACAATTTTATCAATAGGCCGATGTGACTCAGTTTATGAAGTCCTTTGGCCCTATGGGGATTCAGACTCCCTTCAATGTAAAGAAGCTTTGGTGGGTTGATCGCTAGTCAATGTAAATCTTTTGTATCCCATGATATTTTGTAATTATGGGAAGTAATAATTCCAAATCTATTATCTCTTCGTTATCCGTCCCCTGAATTTCTAGAGTGTTGATCCATTTCCATATCTGACTTCAATTTCACACCTCCGACGAAATATAACTTCTCACCTTCTCGGGCTATATATACGAGCCACGGCTGTGGATCAAAAAACATCCTGCTTTGTCTCAAATATCCTACTCCGTTTTTAGTGTGGCTTCTACTTTCCCATAGGTTTGAGATCATGGAGAACAGCAAGAGGCCTATTGAGGAGGCCCTCAATGGATCTGCTTCATCATGCCAGTGCCTTCATCACCAGGAGGGTACAACTCATGATGCTCTTACTATTTTGGGGCATAGGGCCAACTTTGTTTAGCCTTCGAGGTTCCCTGCTATCAATAGCTCACCACCAGCTTCCCTGCTATCCGAGGAGGTGGGTCAATAATGCCGACTTGCTTGCCTCCATGGACAGGCATGGCCGAAATCTCACCGATTGTCTTTCCCTTATAGAATTAGCTCTGGCCATGGTCCGATGCCTATCGCCTCCTAAGGCCGATTCAGTGGAGGATAGGTTGGCCAAGGCTGAGGCTAGAATTGCGGGTGAGATATCCATCATAACTTTTGCTTCCTCTTAATCTCATCTTCAAGATTCTGATCATCTCCCCTTTGAATCTTTTAGATTTGTCCGCTCAACTAGAAAGCCTCCAATTGGCTGTAGATTACGCAGTGGGATTCATCAACGCCAGAGGCGCCATCCTAGTGGTTTGTCTACATGACATCTCGAACCATGTCAGAGAGGTCACTTTGCATGGCATTCGTCATGGTGCTGCATGGCGTTGGCTGCTGTGCAAGCCCGTTCTGGCCACAAACTTTGGTTTCTTCACCATGGTTTTCCAACTGTGGTGCACCCTAGGGATCATGAGCACCTAGTTGAGGATTTCTTCAGTGCCACCAACTCCATAGCCTTTATTTCCAAGGCCGATGATATAGTAACCAAAGTGTTTTCCGACTTGTAGTTTGTAATAGGTGATATTTAGCAAACAATTTCCCCGTCTTGAGTGATTTTATCATACGCATCACTTTGTTTATGTTTGCTTTGCTCCTATAGGCGATACACATCATATTGGCTTTTACCCCTTTGGGTTTATTTTTGCACTAGAGGTGATACTTTTCTGGTATCGGCTATTAGAGTCGACGACCGAACAAATTAGTTGTCAAGTATTAATCCAGATGCTAGGGTAATACTTCTTTAGATATTTCCCATTGATTGCTCTACTAAATTCTTCCTCTCCTCTTAGTGTTTCCAAAATATAAGCATTACTAGGTGCACAATGTTTGATCCAATAAGGTCCTTCCCAATTAGATGACCATTTGTTGAACTTACTGTCCTTTGACCCTATCGGCAATTTCACTTTCTAGACCAAGTCTCTTCAGAGAATTACTTAATCTTGACCTTTTTATTGTAATTTTTTGCAACCCTTAGTTTATTGGCTTCAATATTTTCAAGAGCACATAGCCGAAAGCAACTCAAGTCTTCTAAGTCATCTATCATAAGATTCTTGTAGACTTCGGCTAACAAATCATTTTGCAATGTAACATGCCTCAATCCAACCTGAACTTCCCAAGGAAGAACTTCATTATGGCCATACACAAGTTCACAAGGCGACGTTTTAATTGATCCATGATAGGCCATCCTATATGCCCATAGTGCCTCATTAAGTGTTGAATGCCACTTCCTTGGCTGTTCCTCAATCTTTTTCTTGATCAGCTTAATCATAATCTAATTGGATGCCTCTGCTTAGCAATTTACCTGAGCATAGTAAGGAGAAGAATTTAGTAGCTTGATTCCCATACTGGCAGCAAAATCTCCAAACTCTTCTGATGTGAACATTGTCCCTTGATCGGTAGTTATAGTTTGAGGAATCCCAAAACGATACATAATGTGCTCCTTGACAAATCAACCATGTTCTTTGAGGTTACCATCTTCAAAGGAATTGCCTCAACCCAATTAGTGAAGTAATCCGTTGCTACCAATATGAACTTATGTCCTTTGCTTGAAGGCGGAAAAATCTAGCCAATTAAATCAATTCCCCAACCTCAAAACGACCATGGCTTGATTATTGGATTCATGGCCGATGCAGACGATTTCTGGATATTACCAAAACATTGACAGTCCTAGCAGCCTTTGTAATATTCAAAATAGTCTTGCAATATCGTTGGCCAAAAATATCCAGTTCTATGAATAATCCATTTCATCTTATAAGCTAATTGATGAGCTCCACATATCCCTTCAAGCACTTCGGCCATCAACACCTTAGCTTCCTCTTGATTTAGGCATTTCAGCAATACTCCATCGACTGCTTTGTAATACCACTAATCATCCAGTAAAACATACTTAGTCCATTTATATCTTAGCTTTCTAGCAACTTTCTGTGATAGATTTCTAAGGTAATCAACTATTTTGACTCTCCAATCATCATTCGAGGTTTCACTACTCAAGACTTGTTGAAACACTCGATATCCTGATGCACTTTGAGCTAGATGATTAGACTCTTAGTTTTGTGCTCTTGGAATATGTTGGAAAGAGACATGAAGAAATTCTTTGAGCAACTTTTGGCACTCATCATAGTATCCTTTCAAAGTATCTTCTTTGCATTCGTATTGGCCAATCAATTGATTAATAATTAACTATGAATCTCCAAATACTTCAATTGCTTTGGCCTTTACTTCATGAAGAAGTTGAAGTCCCTTAAGTAACTTCATATTCTGCTTGGATGTTGGTAATCATTGGTTTAGTTGGAAGAGCAAACTCAAAACTTGTCTTCGGAGGCAAAATAATAACAATACTAATGCCACCACCTTGCTTGCATGATGATCCATCAAAGAATAACGTCCAAGGCATCAGCTCTACATAATCAATGCTGAGTTTATGATGTTGGGTGATAAAATCGGCCATTATTTGCCTTTTGACTGCTTTAGATGATTCGTACTTCAAGTCAAATTCCGATAATGCAAGAATCCACTTTCCCACTCTCAGTATTGACATTGATAACATGTGCTTAATCACATCAGCCTTGGAAATAACCATACATTTGGTCGATAATAAGTAGTGTCGCAACTTAGTGCAAGAGAAATATAAGCACAAGCATAACTTTTCGGTGGGAGAATATCTTGTCTCTAGATCTAGGAGCCTTCTACTCAGATAGAAAACAACTCGCTCTTTTTCTTCAAACTCTTGCATCAAGGCCGATCCAATTGTCTTGTCATCAGCCGATATGTACAACTTAAAAGGCTTACCTTGCTGAGGAGGGACCAGCATAGGTGGACACTTCATGTATTCTTTTATTTCTTCAAATGCCTTTTGTTGTATGTCACCCCACTTAAATTCTTGATCATTTTCAACTTCAACAAGGGAGAACATGGCAGAACTCTTTCCGACAAATTTGAAATGAATCTTCTAATGAAATTAATCTTACCAAGCAGAGATTGTAACTCTATTTTAGTAGTCAGGGAAACTGCCTCATCAATTGCTTTTATGTTTTTTTGACCAACTTTGATTCCTCTCTCGTGGACCATGAAACCCAAGAATTGTCTAGTTGACACTCCAAAAGCACACTTATTAGGGTTCATCTTCAGAACATGTTTTCTTGTGCATTCTAGAGTCTCCCACAAATTAGCTAGGTGCTCTTTGTACCCTTTGGATTTTATCATCACATTATTGATGTAAATTTCAACAATCCTACCGATCAACTTATAAAAAATATAATTCATCGCCCTTTGATAAGTTGCACCAGCATTCTATAGACCGAAGGTCATCACAACCCACTCGAATAAACCGATTGCGCTGGGGCACCTAAAAGCAGTCTTTGCTATGTCTTCTTCAGCCATGAAAATTTGGTTATATCCTGCATTGCTGTCCATGAAACTAATAACCTTGTGCCCGGCTACTACATCAACTAACATATCGGCGATCGACATTAGATAACCATCCATGGGTGTGGCTTTGTTCAGATCCCTGAAATCGATGCAAACTCTTCATTTTCCATTCTTCTTATACATAGGGACAACATTTGATATCCACTCTACATATCGGCACAGTCGGATAAACTTTGCTTCCAATAACCTTTCAGTCTTTGTTTTT
Organism: Miscanthus floridulus; assembly: GCF_019320115.1. Classification (NCBI taxonomy): domain Eukaryota; kingdom Viridiplantae; phylum Streptophyta; class Magnoliopsida; order Poales; family Poaceae; genus Miscanthus; species Miscanthus floridulus. The sequence goes on along the minus strand of NC_089580.1, from coordinate 98,877,800 downwards.
ATATCGTCAAGCATGTTCAGGTTAATCTTCTTAGAACTTGTTTAAATGGTCAATATCTAGGTTTGATTAGCAACCAATGTTCAACAATTGATTGGTCTAGACCAGGCATCTCATAGTATTCCCAAGCAAAATAGTCTTTAAACTCCTTTAATAAATCAACTAACTCTTGCTTATACTCAGGATCCAACTTGGTGCTTACATACATTGGCCTAGGTCTATCTCTACAACCAATATCTACTCCTTCTAATTCATCGGCCAATGTGAAGCCATGTCCTAGCTTGCCATCCGTACCATCTATTGGATTATCCATTAAAATAAATTTTCAAAGCCGACTTCTTGGATCGACTGTTGGCTTTTGTTATTGACTCTAATGAAGCCTCCTTCCCATATCTTGCTAGAAAAGCATTCAAAGTCTCCTAGTTCCCAAAAGACTAGATCAGCTGTTGCGATACTCACAGACTCATCAGCATGAACCATCTCGATATCATCTCCATGCCATTGAATCAAACACTGATGCATGGTCGATGGCATACAATAGTTCACATGAATCCAATCACGACCAAGGAGTAAACTGTATGACCCTTTTCCATCAATGGGGAAGAATGTGGTGAGCAGACTCTTACTCCCGATTGTCAGTTTGATATTAATTGCCCCTCGGGTCTTAGACACATTACACCCAAAGTCCTTAAGCATCATGTTAGTCTTAATTAGATCTCCTAGTCCCTTGCCAAGCTTACAAAAAGTGGTGTAAGGCATGAGATTGATAGAAGCATCTCCGTCCACTAACATCTTGTTCATCACCTTCCCATCAACCAAACCTTTTACATATAAAGCCTTTAACTGTCGATGTTTGACTACCTTATCAAATATAGCTTGTTGTATAACTATCAACTTGGCAACTATTTCTTCATACTCCGATTCATCAAAATCTGAAGAAACTTCCTGATCTGCCAGAGCTCTGAACTCTGATGGCAATAGAAAGGCCACTTGAATATTAGCCAATGGTTGCCTTTTATCGGCTGTTTGCTTAGCACGCCATACTTGAGGTTTATCAGATGCTTGAGCCTATTCCAACTCTCTATTCCTTAGGCATTGCACCCTTCTCTTCTGGCTTCTTGTCAAACCTCCTGGACACCATTGGCCTTCCTACCAAATGTATTCTCTCTCATTGCCTTCTTCTTCATAATCAACCCAGTCTTGATCAACAACTCTTTTTCCAAGCCAATTATGAACACTTCCATTTTTAAGCACCGATCCATGTTATTATGATGATATGCATCTTGAGCATAGACAGAACGGTGGTTGGTTTGAGATTTCCTAAACTCCCAATACTGATCGCTGCACTCTAGACAGTTATCCCTGGTAGGCAACTTCAAACCTTCATTCCAGTAATGTCTGAAGAAAGGATAATTCCAATGTGATTTAGCTTGCTTCCTCTCTTTTGTTGTTGACACTAGAATTCTTGCTCTTCTAACCAATGCTGATAATTCTTTTCCTTCTGCCGCTACCACTTATTCAACAGAATTCAAGATGTAACTTGTGGCTTTGTCGTCCCTTCTTTTGACGTTTCTCCCTGCTCATATCAGCTCTTTTGTTTGTCGCGACGTCTTTTAATTTCTCTGTATTCATCAGCTGATATTTGTATCTTGGGATTGACTGTTCTAGCTTCTCTTGATTTGGTTGATATCAGGACCTTAGTCTTTCCTTTGAGCAGCCTAGCATTGACCATGCTCTGATCTCCTAGAAAAGGATTATCATCAACTTTCATTTTTTGGGCATATAAAATTTGAGTCTTCCTTGCTAAATAGCCCTCTGTATATGCTGCCAGAAAATTCTACATTCATAAGTGGAATGAGAAGTAGCGTTATGGAACTTGCAAAACTTCTTATTCTTCAACTGATCAGGGGGCAACATAACATGATTATCGAGTAGCTTGATCTACCCCTTCTGTCGATAGATTATCATCGACAGTCCTCCGAGGGGTATCCCATGAAGGTAGATTGATCGATAGAGGAGCGCGAGATCAAGAATAAGAAGGCAACAGAGACACATGAGTTATACAGGTTCAGGCCATCAGTATGACATAATACCTTACTCCTATGGTTTGTTGGTTTGTATTAGCTAATGTATGATATGCCATGATTTTAGAGGGGGTCCCTGCCCGCTTTATATAGTCCGGGAGGCAGGGTTACAAGTCGGTTAGATCTAAGAGATAACCGGAAAGTAATAACTGATTACAGGAATCTTGGGATCATACATATCCTAACAGATCTCGTATTATCTTTAGGATATCTTTTCGATGTCTTGTAGAAGGCACCGAGCAGAGTCGTGCCTCGCAAGGCTTCTTCTTGTGGGCTGGGCCACCCCTAGGGGCATAGCCCATGTAGTCTACCATGGGTATCTAGGGTTGTACACCCCACAGCTAGTCCCTAAGTGCCTTATACCCATTGTGCAACATCGTCTTGAGCTTGTCTAAGCAGGTGTGAACCAAAGACGAGCAGTCCAACTCATGGTCCGACCACCGTGATGAACCACCGAGTAGCTGTGAGCAATTGGCGAGCAGCGTGCATCATAGCCGAGCAGCGTGGACCATCGCCGAGCAGCGTGGACCAAGCATGGCTTGCCATAAGGATGTAAGGAGCTCAAGTCTAGAATTGAAAATTTCCTCTTAGTGGACCAAGTGTGCCCACTTAGAGTCCAACCACGAGGAAAGGACATAATCTTCTTCAGTTTTCAGAGTAACGGAGTCTTCTAGAAAAATCAAGCACATTCACGGCAAGGTGAAGTGTGCCCACTTAGTCCCCAAGCCTAATAGTAGATGGCGTAGTCATGTGGTGCTAGGGTCCAAAGTAGAAGATGTAACAAACGACCAGCCAAGCAGTCAGCCAGTCCCCGGGCGTAGCTCTGAAACAAGACGAAACACATTCACCGCAAGGTGAAGTGTGCCCACTTAGTCCCCGAGCCTGATAGTAGGTGACATAGTCATGTGGTGCCAGGGTCCAAAGTAGAAGAAGTAACAGACGACCAACCGAGCAGTCAACCAGTCCCTAAGCTGCGAGTGGATATACCGGAGCAATCAAATGTTGGCAAAAAAATTAGAGTAACGGCTATACAGTAATGATTACTGAGCCTTGATAAATTGTAGAGAAATCTATGGTCATTTAGCGAGTAACAATAAATGACAGTGATAAATGAATGACGTGGGCTATGGATGCGTGAAAACCCAGGTGCGGCCCATTAAAACACGTTGGAGAATTCAGAGCGACGCAGATCGCGGGGATGGTTTCCCAAAAACCCTCGGATGCAAAAAAGGGTGGGGAAAGTGTTTTATAACTATGCTACTGCAATCCCCACTCCCACCCTTACCACTTTGTCTTTCTCCAATACTCCCGCATTTCTAGATTCATAGGCACAACTGCCTCCGCCGCCAAACCCTAATCGGAATCTAAAGGATGGCGCCGAAGAAGGGAGCCATGAAACCAAAGAAAATGAGCCTGAAGAAGGCAAGCACTGAAGCCCGGAGGGATGAAGAGTGGGTGCCGTCATGCACTAGAGAGGCAGAGCTAAATAGGCTGGTTGAGGCAGGCATTCTTCCTGACCGCGTGACCGCCGGATGGTGGCCGGCCCTCGGTGAGCCCTTCCCAACACCTCATACCAATCGGCGGCTTTGTTAAGAACAACTTGAGCTGCTCAAAAGCTGAGTCTGCCTCCTTCGACTAGGAAAAGTGCTTAGAGGCATTGAGGAGCTTAAAGAAGGTTAACCCTTTTTCGCTGAGGTGTGATATGAAGCAGCTTAAAGTAGCCATGCAACCTGTAAGCTTTTGTATATCCTTGACACATGTTGGCCATTTCATATTAGTGATGGCGGAGACCTTGTTAGGATTAGGCTCGATGCCTCGAGCACTGATGATGTAGCCCAGTAGTATACCGGATGGAACTCCAAAGATGCACTTTGAAGGGTTCAGCTTCCATCGGTACTTGTTCAGATTGGCGAAGGTTTCTTTGAGGTCGGCGATAAGCTTGTTGGCTATCATGGTTTTGATGACCACGTCATTGATGTATGCTTTGATGTTGCGGCCAATTTGCTGGTCGAGGCACATCTGAATGGCCCTTTGATAGGTAGCCCCAGCGTTCTTGAGTCCAAAGGACATAGTTTTGTAGCAGTATGCTCCGAAAGGTGTAATGAATGACGTCTTTATCTGGTCTTCTTCCTTGAGGGAGATCTGATGATAGCTGGAGTAACAGTCAAGGAAAGAGTGTAGTTCGTAGCTGGCGGTAGAGTCTACAACCTTGTCTATCCAAGGCAAGCCAAAGAGGTCTTTAGGGCAGTGTTTGTTAAGATCAGTATAATCAACGCACATTCTCCATTTTTTATTCTTTTTTGAACGAGAATGGGATTTGCTAACCAATCTGGATGATACACTTCTTTTATAAACCTGGTAGCCAAGAGGCATTTTATTTCTATCCTAATAGCCTCCTTGTCTGGCATGAATCGGCAAAGTTTCTGCTTGATCGGTTTGGTGGTCGGCAAGACATTCAAGGAATGCTTGATCTTCTCCTGTGGTACCCCTGGCATGTATGCAGGTTTCCAAGCAAACACATCAGCGTTGGCACATAGGAAGGAGACGGGCGCACTTTCCTATTTGGGGTCAAGGTGATCCCCAATCTTCATGGTCTTGGAGGCATCATTGAGGCCGAGGCCGACCTCCTTGATTTCCTTGGACTTGGCAGAGGCGTGGGGGAGCTCAAGCTCTAGAATCTCCTTGTCATCAGTGGGTACTGTCCTGGCTTCAGTGACCATGCTAGCCATCTAGATGGAGAGGTCAGTGGCATCGGTGAGGGCGAGACTCTCTGTCTCGTAGGCGTAGGTGATGGAAAGGTTGGCCTGCAGAGCCAGGACTCCTACAGGCGAAGGCATCTTCAACACTAGATATGCATAGTGTGGTATGGCCATGAATTTGGCCAGAGCTAGCCGGCCAAGTATGGCGTGGTAGGCGGTGTTGAAGTCAGCGACGTAGAAGTTGATATGCTCGATGCGGTAGTTGCTTTCCGTGCTGAACTGTACTGGTAGGGTGATCTCCCCAAGTGGCCTGGATGCCCTTCCAGGTACCACACCACAAAAGGAGGAGTCCGAGGGTGTGAGATCTGATATCATGAGGCCCAACTCCCTTAGGGCTCCGGCGAAGAGTAGGTTCAAAGCACTTCCACCATCAACAAGGACTTTTTTGAATAGCACCTTCTGGATGGTTGCATTGAGGACGAGGGGGAAACACCCTGTATATGGTATGTCTGCCCACTGGTCGGCCCTGCTGAAGGTGATGGGGATCTTGGACCATGGATGATAGCTAGGGTTGGCGGTAGTTTCTTCTAAAGTGACGGCGAGCACTCGTCGAGCAGCAAGCTTCCGTTCCCTTCGACTCTTAGTGGAGGCAAGGCCCCCAAAGATGGTGGCGACCACCTTATCATGGTCCTAAAAGGCATTATTGTTGTTCCTAGGTGGTCAGCGACCTCCTGTTCCATTGTTGGCATCGTCGTCAAGCCTCTTGTCCTGGAACTCCCTGGCTAGACTAACGCAATCCTTCGTCTTGTGTTTGGCGTTCTTGTGAAGAGGGCACAGGCCATCAAGTATCTTTTGGTACTGCTTGTCGTAGTTATGCTTGGCATGAGGTTGACTAGCAGCGGTGAAGATGTGTTCTGGCTGATGGTAGTGATTTTGGCCTAGCCTATGTCCTCCTGTTCAATCACAACCGCTATCATGATGATAGCTGCGGTCGTCGGGGTAGCGGTCATTATGACATCGGTCGTTGGGGCGATTGTCATATTGGTGAGGTGGTCGTTGAGTGCCTGCATCCTCATTGAAGCGCACCTTAGCCTCCTCTACGTTGGTGTACTGGTTGGCAGTAGTTATCATCTCGCTGATACCAGTCGGTGGCTTACGGTTGAATTTGGAGCGAAGTTCACGATGGTGGAGTCCTCGGATAAAGGCGGTGATGACTTCAGCTTTCGTGATGTTGGAGATAGAACTCCTCATCTCAAAGAAACACCGGATGTAGCTGCGGAGGAGCTCGGATGGATTCTGGTTGATGCTGTTGAGATCATGCTTCATGCCGGGTCAAGTACACGTGGCCATATAGTTGTCGGTGAAGACTTTCTTCAACTCTTCCCACGAGTTGATGGAGTTGGGCGCAAGGCTGGTGAACCAGCTCATGGTGGGTGGCGTGAGCATGATGGGGAGGTAATTTGCCAGAACGCTGGTGTCTCCCCCTATGGCATGGATGGCAGTGGCATAAGCCTGTAGCCACTAAGTTGGGTTCATTCTTCCTTCCTAGGGCTCGACCCCGGTGATCTTAAAGCCACGGGGCCATCGAAGCATTCAGAGATCCTTTGTGAAAGACGGAGGCCGATTGTTGACACCATAATCTATGGCGTTGTGGTCGGGGATAGGCTCGAGGGCTGAGTCTGGGTTGCCATACTCCCTTTCGTAATCCTGGCAGCGACGTACTTCATCTTCATGGCAACCAAAGCGATGGTGCTTGAAATGCCACCGCGCATCCCAGAGGTTGCTGAGATGTACTCTAGCATCATGTTTGACCTCTTGGTCGTGTTGGTGATGGTGTTCGGCACGATGCCCCCTGGGTACCCATTAGAGATGTAATGACTGGTCAACAAAATGGCTTTGACTTGGGCAGCGGTTGAACCTCGGTGCAGCTGATCGGTGAATCATGCTCATAGAACATGAGGGTCTCTGGTCCTCATGGATCTCATTGACCTAACAATGAGCCTCTTTAAGCATGGCGGCGATCTTGGTGAGCTTGGGCATTTGAGGGAAACGAGCGAGCTCGTTGGCGACTACTACCAAATTGGCGCATGGAGTCTTGAAGACGTCGTGGCCGTCGACGCAGAGAAATTCTTCGTCAAGGTTGTGGTAGAGTGGGAGCGGCCTTCCTTGAGAGTTAATCCGATTATTCCGAGCAACCTCAGCCCTTGCGATGGCTGCCTCATTCTCTCACCACTACGCACGGTTGACATTTTGGTTCTCCCGAGCGGCACGCTCTTCCTCGGTTTTGTCATTCCGAGGATGGCTGACCTTGAAGATCGCACCACCCTGGAAGGGTGGGGGGAGAAATTGATCGGAGAAGGTTTCGGCGAGGGGCTCCATAGAGCCCTGAGACTCGGAGCCCAGAGTTTCTTCTAGGATAGTCTGGAGGTGCGCCCTAGGGCTCCGGCCTAGGTGGAGCATGTTGACAACCGTCAGGAGCTGGACGGTGATCTGGTTGGTGAGTCTATCCCTTAGGGTGTGCTGGTAAGCGACGGCAGTGTTGGAGAATCTGAAAGGTAGGGCCATAGCCCTTGCAGTTTCCTGAGCACCCTTCGATATATCTGGATCGGAGGGTGGTCGGCGCTGAACCAGAGTGTCTAGTGCCAATTCGGTGATGGAGAGACAATTAGCGCAAAACACTGCTCGTGGCCACCCACATCAACCACGGGCCGAGCCAAATCAGCACAGTACATTCAAGGAGTTTCTAGATACGAAGCCTCCAATCTTCAAGGTAGCTAAGGAACCACTATAGGCTGACGAGTGGCTTAATACCATTGAGCAAAAATTTCAGCTACTAAGGGTCACAGAGCATCTAAAAGCTGAATATGCTTCTCATCAATTCTAAGGACCAGTAGGGATCTGGTGGACACATTTCTTGTCATCTTTGCCTGCTAACGCGCGAGTGACCTAGGAATAGTTCAAGCTAGCTTTTAGGGGACATCATATTCCCCCAGGCCTGATGCACATGAAAGTGGCTGAATTTATGAGGCTCACTCAAGGAACAAAGTCACTCACAGAATATATGCACGCATTCAACAACTTGTCCAGATATGCTCCAAGTTTCGTGGATATTGAAGAGAAAAAAATAGAGAGGTTCAAGCGAGGTCTAGGTACTAAACTTATGAAGACCATGGCAAATTCTAGGTGTGCCATGTACAATGAATTTATTAGTGATGCCTTGACCCAAGAAAACCACAGCAACATGCATGCCGTTGCCAAGGGTCGTAAGAGGGCATATGAGGCCGGTGCATCTGGATCCTTCCAGTCAAAAGCACCTATCACAGCTAGGCCACAATTCCATCCACCTGCACCCAAGTTTAGGCCTCCACCACCGAAAGCTCAGAATAATAGGCCATAGAGACCATTCCGTAAGGCATTTACTATTGCCTTACCAAGAGGAAATGGCAGTCAAGATAGTTCCACCGGATTCAGAAGTAATCAAGCATGTTTCAACTGCAACCAACTAGGTCATTGGTCCAAGGAATGCCCCCACCCCAAGAAGAATAGCAACCAGAATCAGAACAATCAGAGATAGGTGAATGCCAGGGCACGTTAGGGACAAGTGCATTATACCACTATGGAGGAAGTGCCCGCCAAAGAAGTTGTCACAGCTGGTATGTTTCTCGTCAACAAGCATCCCGCTGTTGTTTTATTTGATTCGGGAGCTTCTCATTCATTTATGAGTCAAGCATTTGCATCTAGACATGATCAAGAAATAATTGAAGTAAGCAAAGGGGGTTTTAACATAAGTTCAGCAGGGGGAACTGTTACTACCAAAAAGATAGTAAAAAATGTACTCATCTCTATACAAGGGAGGGAGTACACAACAGATTTGATAATATTACCGGGGTTATCGATAAGTGTAATCTTAGGCATGAATTGGATGAAGGATCATGGTGTTCTTATTGACACTAGCACCCATACTATTATGTTGAGAGAACCCATGGGAGGGAATGCTTTTCTAGTACCACTCTCCCGTGATTTCAAACCCTAACATTTAGCTTGTGCTATCCAAACCACCACAATATGTGATATCCCCATGGTTTGTGAGTTTCCGGATGTATTTCCAGAAGAATTACCCGATCTACCACCAGATAGGGACATGGAATTTAAGATTGAATTAGTGCTAGGTATGGCACCCATATCTAGAAGGCCCTATAGAATGCCACCCAATGAGTTAGCGGAACTTAAGGTTCAGTTGCAAGATCTATTGGACAAGGGTCTTATCCAACCTAGCTCATCTCCGTGGGGATGTCCAGCCTTGTTTGTGAAAAAGAAGGACAAGTCACTAAGAATGTGTGTAGATTACAGACCACTCAATGCGGTGACCATCAAGAACAAATATTCGTTGCCCCGCATCAACATCTTGTTCAATCAGCTAGCGAAGGCAAAGGTATTCTCCAAAATTGACTTGAGATCAGGCTACCATCAGATAAAGATCAGACCAGAGGATATACCTAAAATTGCTTTCTCTACTAGGTACGACTTATACGAGTATTTGGTTATGTCTTTCAGACTAACAAATGCTCCCGCCTACTTCATGTACCTGATGAACTCGATATTCATGCCCGAACTTGACAAGTTTGTGGTCGTGTTTATCGATGATATATTGATTTATTCAGAAAATGAGTCAGATCATGAAGAGCATCTGAGGATTGTCCTATCCAGACTGAGGGAGCATAAGCTATATGCCAAGTTTAGCAAATGTGAATTTTGGTTGAGCAAAGTACCTTTCTTAGGTCACATATTATCAAAAGATGGAATCTCTATAGACCCATCGAAAGTACAAGAGGTCATGGATTGGAAAGCCCCAACTTCGGTTCATGAAGTTCGGAGTTTTCTCGGGTTAGCAGGATACTATCGTCGGTTTATTCTAGATTTCTCAAAGATAGCTAAGCCTATGACCAGACTACTTTAGAAAGATGAGAAGTACAAATGGACACCAGAATGTGAAATAGCTTTTCACACCCTCAGAACTTTGTTGACTACAGCACCTGTGCTAGCACAACCAGACATTGAAAAGCCTTTTGATGTATTTTGTGATGCATCGGGAATAGGTTTGGGATGTGTGCTTATGCAAGAAGGAAGAGTAATTGCATATGCATCTCGGTAATTGAGAAAACATGAAGTCAACTACCCTACACATGATTTGGAACTTGCAGCCGTTGTCCATGCATTAAAGATATGGAGACATTACTTGTTGGGCAATGTATGTCATATCTATACTGACCACAAAAGTCTCAAGTATATCTTTACCTAGCCAGAGCTGAACATGAGACAACGAAGATGGTTAGAATTGATTAAGGACTACAATTTAGAAGTGCATTACCATCTGGGTAAAGCTAATGTAGTAGCCGATGCACTCAGTCAGAAGTCCCATTGCAACACTATGGAAGCATTGTTGGAAGATGGATTCAACTTGTTACATCCTGCTGTACTACATAATATCACAATTAGTTGTTCACTTGAGGGCAAAATCATAGAGCTACAGCAGACAGATGTAGGAATAAGTCACATCAAGAGAAAAATGCAAGAGCAGGAAACCAAACATTTTAGATTGGACGAAAGAGGTGTATTATGGTTTGAGGACCGACTAGTGGTACCAAAAGACCGTGAGCTAAGGAATCAAATTTTAGATGAAGCTCACTCATCCAAATTGTCTATCCATCCGGGTAGTAGTAAGATGTATCAAGATTTGAAAACCTGTTTTTGGTGGACTAAGATGAAGAAAGAGATCGCAGCCTTTGTTGCTAGGTGTGATAAGTGCAGTAGAGTAAAAGCTGTCCATATGAAAACTGCTGGATTACTTCAGCCATTGCCTATTCCAGGATGGAAATGGGAGGAAATCAGCATGGACTTTATCACAGGCCTTCCAATGACGCCACAAGGTCATAATTCAATATGGGTAATTGTTGACCGTCTCACCAAGTCAGCACACTTTATACCCATGAATACACGGTATATAGTTGGAAAATACGCTGAGATATATGTTTCCCAGATCGTGAGACTGCATGGAGTACCCAGGACTATAATCTCAGATCGAGGACCACAGTTCATAGCTCGTTGGAAGCACTTACACCAGGCTTTGGGAACCAAGCTAATTAGAAGCTCGGCATATCATCCGCAAACTTCAGGACAGATAGAGCGAGTGAACCAAATCCTAGAAGATTTACTTAGAGCTTGTGTTATATCTTCAAAAGGTTCATGGGAGAAATGGTTACCTTTAGCTGAATTCTCCTATAACAACAGTTATCAAGCGAGTATCAAGATGGCTCCATTTGAAGCCTTGTATGGCAGAAAATGCAGAACTCCATTGAATTGGATTGAGCTAGGTGAAAGGAGATACTTTGGTATTGACTTTGTCAATGAAGCCGAAGAGCAAGTACGTATCATCCAACAACATATGAAGGCAGCTCAATTGAGGCAGAAGAGCTATGCCGATAGAAGAAGGAGACCACTGACTTTTGAAGTGGGTGACTATGTATACTTGAGAGTATCACCCATGAAAGGTGTGAAAAGATTTGGGATGAAAAGAAGCTTTCGCCAAGATATGTAGGGCCATACAAAATTTTGGAACGAAAAGGAAATGTTGCATATAAGTTACAACTTCCACCAGAAATGAGTGCAATCTTTGATGTGTTCCATGTTTCCTAGTTGAAGAAATGTCTTCGAGTACCTAAAGAAGCTATTGCACCCACCAATGTGCAGCTTCAATTAGATTTGACCTATGAAGAAAAGCCAATTTGAGTATTAGAGGAGATGGAGAGAGTAACACGGAGTAAGATTATTAAATTCTATAAGGTGGTGTGGAACAATCATAGTGAACAAGATGCTATGTGGGAAAGAGAAGATTATCTACGAGAAGTTTATCCCACCTTTTTCCAAGAATGGTAGGTCTTGCAAATCTCGGGACAAGATTTTTATAAGGGGGAGGGGCTGTAACACCTCGGGTGGTTAGCCTTGCATAACTTGACTTGCATAGCATGAGCATGATCATAAAGCATTCATATATAAGCTTTGACACTTGAAACATTGGATTGCAACATCTGCAACGTTTGCTTATTATCGCATGTTTCTTAAACATATGCAACTTTTCTCGTTATTTCATGTCTCCATATGTCTATGCATATGATCATTAGTGGACACATGTACTTGGTGGATGTGAGTCACACAAACATGTAGCCACACCTAGGGTAGCAAATAGAACCTTGTTCAGGGTTACATTTCATGAACCCACACTTAAGCTTTCTTGTGATTACACTAACTAGCTCAATGAGTGACTACTACATGAAATGATTGGATAACCTTGCAAATTGCCTAAACATGTTTAGAGTATCATTATGAACAACTTTGATATTCATGGTTAGGGGTAAAAAGGTCATTAAGCCATGCTTTGGTGTGTATCATCATGTAAATGTGACATGTTTGACCAAGTTTGAACTAGGTGTTAGAGACCTTGCATGGAGGAGATCACTAAAGCAAAGTTGTAGTATTTGACATAAGGAACAACTTTTATTTTTGGGTCTTTGATTGATTTAGCTTCTAACATGCTTGAATTGGTCCCACAAAAATCAAAAGAATCAATAATTCAACACTTAAGAAATTTTGCTAAGTCCTGGTTCACTGACGTGCTGACAGCCGACCTTTGGGATGATATAACTTGAGTTTGGTTGGGAATTGGCACGAGCTCATTGAACAAGAATGGAAGCTGGTACATTGAGCTATAATTTTGGTTTAGACGGTGTGCACTAATACTCCATGGATTAGCGGTTAAATGGACAGGAAAACACGCTGTCAGGCTTCTTCACGGGCTCTGAACTTACTGAATCAGGCGATTTAGTGGCTGACCGCCTTCAAGCCATGGCCGCCGCGTGGAGGAGAAAAGGCCATGCGTCGCCTCTGCTCTGCCCCGCCAGGCCACATCAGGCCAGTACGTGCCTTCATCACCCCCGCACTCGTCTGCATCGCCCTGCGCTTCCCATTTCGCTTTTCTGGCTCCTCCTTCCTCGCCGCAGTAGCAGCCGAGCGCCTCCTTGCTCCACTGTCGCCATAGCCTGTGCAGGCTCATGACGAGCCATCCATTCTTCAACACAGCAGCACCACTAGCTCCCCAGCAACCTACTACCTCCTCCCGTGTCCGCTAGTAGCACTTGGTAAGCCACCGTAACGTGTGCGAGCTTGCTGGAGCTCCACCGCTAGCCCTGTCTCCGTGGTCACATCGCCACCGTCCACCCCAGGCCGCAATAGGGTGCTAGTTAGCTCCGCCGCAGCTCAATGATGCTCAGCATAGCGTTTGATCGAGCCACCATAGCCTCCACCGGCATAGCGCCATCGTCCAGCGCCACCGCTCCGCCATGGCTGCCATCGTAGTCACTGGCATCGACGATAGGGCTGGCCAGGTGGTTCAATAGATGCGCTAGGTCGAGTAGGTCACGCCGTGAAGATGTTACCGCTGGCAAGTTTGCCATCGGTGAGCTCTGGCCACGCTCGTAGAGTAGCGCCGCCGGCTCTGTTTTGTCTCACTGACCGGTGGGGTCAACTAACCAGTGGGTCCCATGTGTCAGCGACTCCATGTATTAAAGCCAGTTCATTTTTGAATGCAGATTTCATATGTTTTGTAATTTTTGTATCTTCAGTTTGGTAGCTTCAAAAATTGTGAAATAAATTTGGTAGTGCTCCTTAGGAAGTGTAGTATTTAGGAAAAATATGTTCTTGGCATTTACAGTAGAAATGTTTGGAGATTTAAATAGGGATTTGAAATGTGCTTTTGAATGCATTCAAATTTGCTTATTTTATATATAGAGTTCCTGTGCTCCAAAAATTATGAAATTTTTGTGGTAAGCTAGTCTTAGCATATGTGAACTCTGGTAAAAATTTGAGGACCAGTGCATGTGTAGATTTATAGTTATAGATTTTTCTTTTATGAATAGTTAATCCTTGTGTAAAGTTTTATAAATTATTTATGAATCCAAAATTCATGAAAATTTTTGGAGGTAATCCTAGTAGTATATGGATGCTAAGAAAAATAGGAAATCTATTGCTTGACACTTTTCAATAGGGTTTTCCATTTATGCTATTTCAAGCCTTGCTGCCTTATCATTTTTGTATAGGATGTTCTACTGGGTAAAATGACATGAAATTTTATAGTAGTCCTTTGATAGCATTAGTAAGGCACTGTAAATTTTTGAGAATTTATGAAGTACATCTGATATATGTTTATTATTTAACCTAGATATCTAAATAAAATAATAAAGGCATTTAAATAAATAGTTTGGACTTCACCATTATATTATCTTAAATGTATTTGGTATGCTTAAACTGTAGGTAGATTTTATGTTGTCAAATTTTGAATGATTACATGAAGTAGAAGTATTGTTACTTTATATTGCATATTGATTAGTTTCTGGACTGATTCTGGAGTTTGATGAGTTGCATGTTGAAACTGATGTGTACTGTAAAAATGGTTAATAACAAAGTTGTAGAGAATTTGATAAGCTTTCCAGAAAGTCTAGGATCACTGTATTTGAATTAGTAGAACTCTAGTTATGAGTGAAACAAATAGCTACTGTTTTGTGGTATAATCGATGCATTGTGGAAGTAGATGATTAAATAATCGAGAAGAGATATGCACCTACTCAATAAACATGATGCACTTGTTAACATATATGCATTCGTAATACTTATGCCATATTCATGCATCTAGGCTCGGAGGAAGAGATAACATTGCTGGAATTCGAAGAAGTAGAGGAAGGGGACCAGCAAGAGAATTCGCAAGCCGCAGCTCCCGAAGGCATGGAGCAGAACCCTGAAGAGCTTCCGGAGTGTCCTGACCACCGCCCTACTTCCTTTCTATGAGGCAAGCCCTGAAGCATTCTAAGTCTCCTAGTAATTTACAAATGTTTACTTAAGTACTTATGATTGATGCATTAGGTTATAAGAGTTGAATGGAACCACTTGATGCATGTATATTCCTTGTCTAGATATTACACCTTTAACCGGTATAGGTCTAGGATCGAACATATGCTTAGCCATGCTTAGATCGGTAGAAGTCGGGTGATGTCCTGTCACCTGCGAGATGTAGGTGGATACCGGAGCACAGTTGGCTATATTTGCTATCGTGGAACAGAACCATGGTGTAAAAGAAAATCAAGACCGGATGGGAAGTTGGTAGAGAAGCAACAAGACATGGAGGTCTTGGGTGTGGATCTATCCCCGTCTGTGTCGATTAAGGACCGTACCGTTGTTGGTGCTTCTAACAAGATTGAACGCATGCCTCTCACTTAGCTGGCCGGATAACTCGTTCCGACCACAAAGCCGAGTAATTCAACTCAGGCCGAGAACCGTTCTGTTGTGCGCTCCTTCTAGGGAATGATCAGATTGAGCCCAAGGGCAGGCTTGGCCTAAGCATCCTGGCATCTGGTGTTCCAGATTGTGCGGCACGGTACGGACCCGCGAAATGTGTACCTGAGTTGTACCAAAGGTGACCTAAGGCTATCGTGGCTGGTAGACCAGGGTTTGTGTTAGGAATAATTTCCTAGCTGGTTGAATTCGATTTGAATCGCTGTCTCTCCCGGATAGTGAGAAACTTGGCTAGTCCCAACATCATAGTAACTGTGTTATGAAACATGATGGTTCAGATTAATATGGAATTACGATACCTACTATGGTTACTATTGTATGCTTCTAAATGATATACCACATGTTTGGCACAGGATAGTTGCTAATCTAGAAATGGATAGTTATAATAAACTTGATAAAGGAATCATAATTGTACAATGGGTCAATTGCCTCTTACGCAAAAATGTTATCGAGTTATGTCCACTTATACAGCCTTGCATAATCCTTGGAGTCTTTTTATTTCTAGTTCATGATGGGTAAGTCTAGCTGAGTACCTTCTCGTACTCAGGGTTTTATTTCCCATTGTTGTAGATGGCACTGTGTACCATGGTTATTGCAAGAGTTGCTTCTATCCCACTGTGGATGAGGAGTAAGCCTTGGGCAGGCTTCTTTATTAATTCCTATCCTTGCTTTTGTGGACCGTGATCCAACTTGGCACTGTATTAAACTATGTTGGAAACTTTATTTTTGAACTTATTTGCTTCCGCTTTATTTATCAAACTCGGTTTGTAATAACTTTATTTGTACTCTAATGACAAAATGTATCTGTGAACTTTATGTAATATGTGGCATGTATGTTGAATCCTGTACGATCTTGGTTGTTGTAAATTGTTTATCGAGACCCGTCGTGGTACTCGACGGACTACTGGGTTTATATGGGTTCAAGTATGACAGTGCGACCGCTTGCGGGCTACCATTGTACTTGTACTCTTATAAATTGGTCGGTTCTGCGACAATAATGGGCCATGGAATGGTTTTCGTTAGCCAACAGATCTATTCAAGACCAGACATGCCTTAACCGCACACTATGCATGATTAAGATTGACATAGAACAGCCGATAAAACATAACTCATCATTTAAGATGCAGATTAGATCAGTTTAGATTAATAAACGATGTGTTAAACATGATATAAGGCCGATCTAGATCAATCCAAATCGGGCGAAGTGATATTGCTGTAATTAAATAAATAACGAAAACTATAAGCAATATCGGTAACTTAATGAATCTATCCGAAGGATTCCACCCTTAGATAGAGCTGATAACTTGACCTTAATCTTGTTCGAACAGTGGAGGTCGACCAGATCAATGCAGTCATACATGAGCTAAACAAAAGTCGATAACTAGCTTATACCAGAGTCATAGTGGAGGTTGACCGAATCGATGCAGCTGTACGAATAGAAGTATAAGCCATGACGGTACTTACAGACAAGCCGGAGGTTGGCTAGACTGATGCAACCATGCTCGCTGAAGAACTCACTAAGATCTACTCTACTCCTACTCCTAAGGGGTGGCCAGCTGAAAAAAGTAAGTAACTTGTATTGTATTGATTGTGTTGTCCTTTACAATAGCTGGGGTCCAGTATTTAAACCTGGAACCTAATCATGAATCCTACTTAAGCACGACTCATCACAATTTTTGACCTAAGAAAAGACATTACTAATTTAAGATAACTTGGACTCTAATCTTTCCCTTTTTTGTAGAGTCCAACATGTTTTTCTCGGTGCTGATCGTAGTTGTTGTCACCATCTGCTGGCGCTATCTGAAGAGAGTCGATTCTAGTGCTACATTCGAATCAGCTGATATCAATCTTCATGCAACCGATTTCTTGATGACATGATCTTGGGAACTTTCGAATTCCTACAATTCTTCTTCCAAATTTTGGTGTAAACTATGTATTTGCTTAATCGTGTGACCTCAGTTGTGATGTGGATTTACCGAGATCCTTCATGACACTCGGCGGACTACCGGGTTTATATAAGTGAAAGTATTTGGATGTCAACGTGTTAAATGGGGACAACCATACTTGATCTTGTATAAATTGGGTGGTTTTGTCAAAAGATGGGAGAGGGGCAAGGGCACTAGGCTTGGAGATTTTATAGCTCGAGCTTGTCCATTGCGAGCGATAGACAGCGGGGGCGAGCTTAGGGACACATGTAGGGTGATCAAGCCCTTAGGTCTAGGATTTAGGGCTTGGTGGGAGTGTGGGGTGTCCTTGGCACCTCCACTTTGGAGCGGCGTCTGATCAAGGGTGGCACGGTGGTGGCAGAGGGTGTGGCAGAGGTGTGGGCCATGGCACTCATGTTAGCTAGAAGGCATAGGCGCTAGCTAGGGTAGGTGGTGGCATGGATCATTGACATGGTGGCCATCTAGGGTGCGGCTATGGTGGTTTGAACAAGAATAGCCAAGATGGGCATTGCCATCTTCAGCTAAATGGTGGTGGGGGCATGGGGGGAAAAGCAGAGGAGGGGTATGATAGGCGGGGCCCATTGGTTAGTGGTACACGGTGAGGGGGAGCGGTGAGGCTTGCTGTGGGGGCGAGTTGGGCCGCCCGGCTACTAGGCTAGCTTGGATTCGTGGGTGCACACGGGCATGGGCATGGAGCTAGGCCATCTCAATGGGCTGGGCCAACGGGGAGTGCGAGCATAGGGTGGGGTAGGTGTTGGTAATAATTAAGATGTCACTTGTTTACATAGCCACCTAATGTTTGTTGGCATTTCTTAACATCACTTTTGCTAGGTTGTCATCCCTAGCTATGATGCTAGAAATGCTTGTTGGTACTACCTAGCATCACTTCTAGAATGATACTATGGAGTACTTTAATATTCTATTATGACTAGAAAGATTATAAATATATGTATATGAAGTGAACTGCAAGCACATAGATAATATACCATTGTACCATTTCACCCGGGAGTATTCTAGGTATTGTTATTTATATTTTTACCACAGGGAAGGATGGGCAATTGGAATATATTGATAACTTATACACATGATAGAGAAATAAACCATAACCAAACTTCTACTCATAACAGGGGTAAGTCAAGAGATAAATATGATAAGCAATGATAAATGATCACTCAGAGTACTCCTTTCTATGGCATTAGCATTGCTAAGTTAGAATATTAGAGGAATAATTCCTAAGTCATTCTTAGTTACAAGTCAAAGCATACGTTCATTAGTGCAATTACACTTAGTAGTCATGGCTAAGATCAACTTCATATCTACACTAAGGGATATTACTAAGCAAGATTAAGAACATAGCTTGTCTTCCTTTGTAACCGCATCCTACTTGTCCTATATTCGGGGAGTGGACTACAAAGGACTCAATGGGAGTGTCACATCCGTGATCTACCACATGGCCTAGAATATAGGGTGCATCCACAGGTAAAAACATATAAGCACCATGCTTACACAATATCGACCACTCACCCTGTGTACATTAGAGTGAGCGCTATAGGAACTTATGCTTGCATATAATGATAATCTAGCTATACTAAGTATATAATCAAAGTAGACGATGAACATTATAACTAGGAACATAAATGATATAAAGAACATTGTCATAACAATTGTAGCAAACATATAAAAGTAATGAGAGATACAAATGAGAGAGGAGGTACAAGAACCATACCAAACCACGCTCTTGATAAGATCGGGAATCCAAGCGAAGCTTGCCTCTGTCTAGACCTAGCCTAGCTAGCTATGCCCTAGAATATGGTGGACCTCTAAGGATTAGGGTTTCTATCTTCTTGATTAGGGTTTGATAATCTAATGCCTAGGGGTGGTAGGGGCTAGTATATATAGGCTAGATGTGGTAGAACTGCCCATGTTATATGGCTCACATGTGCCCATCATTGTCTTCTAGACTTCTAACTGTCGTACAAGGGAACTAGACAACTCCGATAGTCTGTTGGGTGCCCTCAAGAAACCCAATTCATCCACCTTTTTCTGAGCAGGATACATCACAGAAGACATTGTAGTATTACAATAGTTTGTACAAATATATTACATTGGAATAAACAGCGGAAGTCTTACTAACCATAAGTTTACAAATCAGTCATTAAATAATTACAACTCATAAGTTTTAGCCAACTAGGCAGTAGGGTAGCATGACAGGTACCACTAGCAACACACAAGAGAGATTCACCCTGCCCAAGGGTGCACAACAAACTTCTCTACTGCTGGCTCTCCTCCTGCAACAAGGGTTAATAAACCCTGAGTATAAAGGTACTCAACAAGACTTAACCGATGAAAAGGAAAGACTCCAAGGATATGTAGGTTTTATGGGAATCAAGGTAAGTCTATAGCAAGAATCAAGATTACCTTTTGCAGAAAAGCTTACTAATGATTGATCCTTACTTTCAATGTTTTAGGTCAAGTTAAGTAATTAGAAGTCTCTAGTTTGCACCTGATCTAAATTAATCACTTCTTTTACCATCTCATCTCATGATCATAGTATTAATGTTTCAGTTGTCAACTATGATGTAGATCAGGGGATCGAGTCTCCATAATCGAGGAGCACGAAGATTCAAATTGATTAGGCCTAGCTGGGGTTTCCTTACCACACGACATATGTAGGTCCTAGACCTCCATATATCACCTTCACTCAGATCCTCCAAAACATGAATGGGTTCACACCACTATTGAGGGTAGTTAACAACCATTATAAACTATCAATTAAACATGGATAATGGCATAAATGTAATCACCAATGAAGGTTTAGGGGTTTAAACTAATAAATTCCATGAGTTTTGGTGAATCTGTGTTTTCAGCAGGGTTTATGTAGAAAACCGCCAAGGAGGACCTAATCATCGATGGAAATTACGGAATTCCACCGTGGTACCTACGTGAGAAAACTCTAGAAGGGTCCAGAAGGCAAATCCCCAAAGCAAGGCTTGACCCACTACCATGTGGGGCCGCCTAACCTATAGGTGGGGCCGCTCGACCCCTATGGGACCCACCTATCAGCCTGCTTCGTATGTTGGTTCCCCATTGCCTTTGAGGATGCATCTAAGCTATTGCTTAAGTCGGTTTGATCCAAGGGCTCATGTTGGAGCCTCAGGGCTATATATACCAGCCCTTGCCACCCTCCCTCAAGAGATATCCTGAAGCCCAAATTCATATTCTCCTCTTGAGGATCAGAGCTAGCTATCAAGAGAAGATTAGACCTCCATAGGATCTAGTCTTTAGAAATAGAGAGATTGAGAGTGAGGGAAGAGTTTTGGAGGAGATGCCAGCCTATTGATGCTTTGTCTATGGCTTGTACCTTGGCAGAAGTCAACCTTGTGTCTGAGATTTCTCTAGTAATCCACTTCTGATTTAAGTAACATGTTTATATTGTTTTTTTGGTTTGCGAATCTCTTTTGAGTGCTTTAATCTATTGGCCTTAGTTTAAAGTATTATTCATAGTGTAAGCGTGGTGCTTAGACTCGGGTAACTCATGGATGTACCCTACATTTCTGATCGGTGGTAGCTCACGAGGGTGACTCTTATAGCCTCATTGATTCCTCTATAGTCCACCTCCCATTTGTAGGACTAGCATGATTTAGTTATTATAGGAAACATACTCTATCTGTGTTTCCCTTAGTAATATCCCTAGTTGAATAATAGAAGACATAGCTTATTGAGATTAGAACTAGAAGACCTTAGCGGTCTCCTCTACACTCCTAACTTTCTTAAGTCTTATTGCTACTCCGGGTTAAGTTGGACCATAGTTAACCCCACAAGTTTAACTATGGATATGATACTTGGAATACCTCTAGGTCAAAGCTACAGTGGTATCCGTGCACTTAAGAATTTATCTATGTGCGTTAAATATACCAACAAGCTTTTTGGCGTCGTTGCCAGGCAAATGGTTACTGAATTAACTATGAACTTAGCTTAACCTTGTATCATACTCTTTTATCTTTTTATTCCTTCATTCTTTTCTTTTCTTTTCTATTATGAATTCCACTCCTATCTATCAATACAATAAACCCACAAGCATGAGCTTTGGGCCACCTAAGTCTATAGAGCCTATCCTAACACCTTGCTATGAGCTATGCCCATGTTTAATAAAACTAATTCAGGATCAATCCTTCTCAAGAGAAGGCGATGAAAACCCATACTCACACCTGTGAGAGTTTGAGTAGACCTATGCATGCTTGCGTATCACTGGCATGTCTGACAAGACCTTAAGATTGAAGTTGTTTCCATTCTCTTTGACGGGAAGAGCTAAACATTGGTATAGCATTCTCTTTGATGGGAAGTTGTTTCCATTCTCTTTGACGGGAAGAGCTAAACATTGGTATAGTCAAACTGTAAGAATTATTCAAGGAGATTGGGAAACGTTATGCTCTAAATTTTGTTTATGTTTCTTTCCCATCTCTAAAGTGGTTAGCCTTTGGAACAAGATTCTAAAGTTTAGACAACTAGAAGAATCTCTTTGTACATCGTGGGATCATTTTAATGAACTCATCTTTACTAGCCCAAACCTTGCCATTCAAGACCCTATACTTCTTTAACATTTTTACATGGTTCTTAGCAAGGATTTCAAGGAATCCCTTGATGCAACCTCTAGAGGAGCTTTTCTTCATTTGTCTGCTAGTGAAGCAAGGTCTATGCTTAATAGAATTAGTGGAATCACTCCCTGCACTAGCATTCATATTGAACTCCTTGAGAAAGAGAATGAATCACCTCCCAAACAAGAAGTGGAGGTTTTGATAGCCAAATCACAACCACTCCAATCTCAGGATTTTGTTGTCAATCCTAAACTATCAATACCCCAAAATCCCCCAAGAGAAGAAGGAATTCCACCTTTAGAAATCCCTATTGAAATTAAGGATGACCTTCTTGGTGCTGATTTTGGGAGAACATTAAATTCTCATCTTCATAAGAGACCTTTGAGCGAACATAATTCAAATCCTCTCAAGAAGGGATCTCTTAAGGAGCGTCCTTATTCCCATATGGGACATTGGAAAGAATTCAAGGATGGCATATCTAGTGATGCCATAAAAGGAGAGCCAAGCTATTTAGAAGCCAATCCTATCTTCTCCACTTCTATGCCCACATTAGATGTCTCTTCTGAACCCATCTTTCAACCCATACTTGACCCCTTTGATCCATTTTATGCTCTTTCTCCTCAGTCTCATGATGACCCTAGAAATCCACTAAGACAACAAAAGCATAAGAATCATGAAGGCCACAAGGAAGACCAAGAAGATAAAAAACAATGGATGGAGGATATTAAGAACTTAAGTGTCATTGCCATTGAATGGATGGACGAGGTTTTAGACAAGATCAACCCAAGAGTTACCAATCCAAGAGAAATCCTATACAATAAAATGTCTAATGAATGTCATAGGCATGGAATGATGCAGACAATGTTTTTGCTTATAGACATTCATAAAGAAACGCCCTTGGAGATTGAAAAGGAAGCTTTCATCAGCGAACATGGAAGTTATTTCATGAACACCTCATCAAATCCATGCTCACATGAGAAATCTCCTAAACCAATTGGTCTTTCTAACATTGCCACACATGAGATCCTCAACCCCCTTATACTTTTTGTTCATAAAGAATTTGAAGGGGTGGTTGTAGATGCATATGTTTATCATAAATATTGCAAATCTCATAGGCATGAATCTTGAGATAGGTACCCAAAGGTTGGTGTTGGAGGGGAAACCACTTCACCAATTAGAAACACAATTTGAAGGTTTCCCAAGGACAAGCTTCTATCCTAAAACAAGCACTTTTGTTGTGATGCCCTTGTGAAATAAGCATAGAAACATAATTGTGAAAATATTCCTTCAGGTATTATTATCACTAACCATTCCACGTCTAAAGCAAAAAGGATGAACGATGATGACTCAAGGTATGTCCAACCAAACACCATACAACATTTAATCACATCCATCCAAACTTGATTTTTGCCTTGAAAAATTCAAGTGTGGGGGATGAACTTCTCTAAAAAATCTTATGCCATGTGGCTAATCCACCTTGGTTGTTTCTACCTTTAATCCATGCTCAATTTGCAAGATAATAATCATGTTCTTTCATCTTTATTTGAGTAAATCTCTATAGTGCTTTCATGTTACCTTTGTTTGCCATAGAAAGTTTTGGTTTGGAAGTACTCGACATACTTCCAAAGGTTTTTTAAATTAAATGAGGTGCTTAGGTTAAAATGCCTTCCTTAATCAAATTAGACATGGAGTCTAGTTTGGTTATTGAACTAAAAGTTGCTTTAGTAGATATTGGATATTTTGCTGGACTAACCCCTATAGGAAATTCTCAATTCAATTTGGGTAAGTCACGAGATGAATTCAAATCGAAGATGAAGCAAGGCACATGATGAACCCCAATAACATTGCACAAAGAAGACACAGATCATTCATCATGGATGAAAGAACTACATAAAACAATGAGTGAGGCAGAAGGTCTAACAAGGTGACAAAAGATCAAAGAGCAGAAAGATGGCATGACAAAAGGACGAGAAAGGAAGGGTGCAATCTTGGAGACAAGAAGCTCATAAATAGCTCAAGCTGCTAGACTAGCTGAACAAGGAAAACTTCAAAGGGAAGGACCATCATGAGTCATCTACCCTTCTTCATATGGTGACATCATTCTCCAATGACAAAAGTAACATCCTAAGGTAAATGGTCGTTATTTAAAAAGTTTTTTCTTGATTCTGGTAGGCACATAAATAAGAAACAAAATATGTTTGAGTTACAATTTACCTGATCAAACCTAATTAGCTCAACATGTCTTGTTCTTTAAGCTTGTTCCTTGCACCACTTTCTTGATCTCATAGTTTTAATGAAATGAGCTAAAACATTGCGCATCTTATCTCTGGAAGATGATAGTCATAATAATGTAAAGATTGATACATTATGAAGAGATAGACAATCCTTTCATGGGTTAAGCAATTCAACCCACCCAAAAGGTAAAGGACTCTTCTGTCCTGTCTGGAGGACTTAAAAATCCAAACCCTGGCCATGAGGTACCATCGATCGTTATCCATATTTACTTTTTAGCATTGCATGAATTATTTTCACTTTTGCATATTTATTTTTCTGCATTAGCATTGCATTTAGAAAAGAAAAATAATAAAAAGTTTTTCATTACTACATTACATCATTAAAGCTTAAAGCCCCATGTGAATAAATGTATGGGGTGTAAAAGCCCATAGGAATATTTATTGTGGTGTCATCGAAATATGAAAATACCATACATACACATTTCTTTCAACAAATAAGAAAATCCAAAAATATTAAAAAGACATCCTGTTAGAGCTTGGTCAATTAAGAAATATGTCTAAACCTCCAAGGACAACAAATCTCTGAATGGCTGACCGCTAACCTCTTATTCTAATATGTGCCACGATGTTTGGTATTCTATTTGGAGTATTTTGCAAGATGATCAAGAGTTACGCCATCCATCCAAAGTACATTCTTCCAAACCACTGCTACACTCGCTACGCGAGGAACACAACATTTGGATTTGACTATTCTGCATTTACATTGTGCTAATAAAAGAAAGATAAAAAGTTTCATGACCGCATTTCATCATTGCATTATAAATCTTAAGCCCCATGTGAATAGATCTACAGTGTAAATACACATGGGAATATTCACTATGGAGGCATAAAAATTAAAAATACCATGAATACATTTTTTTTGTTCTACATAATAAAAAATTTAGAAACTCTTAATTATTAGATAGACATCCTGCTAAAATTCTGCTAATAAGGAAACATTTCTAACCTACAAGAATGACTAATCTCCAAACGGCTAACCGCTAACCCATTATCCTAATCCGTTCCACGGGTTTTGGTAATCTTATTGGTATTTTGCAGGATGATATGATCAAGAGCAAGTTCACCCAGTCGACTTCATCTCGCTTCACTTTGGGACAAGAAGGACATCCACTGGCAAATCTACTCTGAGAAGGATCACTCAACTTCAACATTCGAACACGCCAACATCCAGCTTGGGGAGGAGCATCCTCCATGTATCTAGCTAAGTATTTCTTTCTCTTTTTGCTTCTACTATTTTTAAGTTGGCTTCACATTTGCAAAAGAAATAAAAAGATCCATAACAAACTAAAACAAAATAAAAATTTATCTTAGCTACATATATAATAATAAGGTGTGATTTTAAATTTTGAAAACAAAATAAAAAGTATGTGTCTAGTTTTCTATTTATAAGAGTTGAATAAAATAAAGAGGACTCAAAATAATCTCTTGAGTGGAAATGATGAATAGGTGCTCTGTTGTCATTCCTTTCAAATACCTAGTTTTTAGCCTTGAATTCTCTCGAGTTTTGGATACGACTATTTTGATATAAGGATTTACTCTGAACATGAAACTCATGGGTAGCATATGCTTGATCTAAGTCTAGGTAATTTAAAAATATGATATGAGAAGGTCTGAGCTGCTGTTTATCTTGTTCCAAGTGACACTAAAGTTCTAGAGATTTATCTTTTGAAAATTACAAAAAATACTACGTGATGAGTTCCTGTATAACAAAGCTTGAATTCCTACCAGAGCCATACATGTTATTTAGGCTAGAAAAACTTCCACATGTATGTTGTTTGCTTTTGCATTGAGTTTTGTTAAGCTTTATTGAACTTTATGAGAGGTTTATCATGCTTTTAAAATCAAGATCATGTACACACCACCCAAATATGCACTACCCCTACATTGGGGGTAGGCGTAGAAACATGCCTTCCATCTAGATCCACCCAAAAATGTTTAACTCCTACACTAGGGGTGAACATAAAAACATACTTGATAGGTTTTTGATCCACCAAATAAATGCTCCAAGTTATTGTTGCTATCTCTCAAAGTTTTGTTGAAAAGAGACATGGAGCTATGCAATAGTCATTCATAAAAAAAGAGAAAAGAAAAAATGATGATGAGAAAAAATGGACATAAAAGTGTCCGTGATATTTAAAACAATGGGTACTTAGATGCTTGCTTGAAAAGAAGAAGAAGAGATGAATAAGATAGCCCCTTCTCTCTAGCAAAAATGTTTCCAAGTTTTCAAAAGAGAGATATGTTTTCAAGGAGCAAAGTAGAATTAGGTTAGCCACCATAAATATCCACACACATGCACATCTTGATTTGATTGTATGACTCAACTCTCTTTTGATCTGAGGTTTGACTTTACAATATATGCATTTGCAAGTATGCTCTAGCTTTCTCCCTACCTATGAACTCCACATAAGCCTTAGTGGTAGTAACATAAAAGGCATAACATCTTCATTACCTTGGTGAGGATTCACAAATACCACATATATTGATTGACTTGAGAGTGTCATATAATGGAATCTCTCTGTTTTATTTTGAACAATGGTGGAACAAAGAACTTGAGACATAGTGCTTAACTTGATCATTCTGTCTTTCAATTGCTCAAGAACCAAGTGAAGGATGAGAAGCCCCATGGTTGAAGGTAATATGGGTAAGTTTGAAAGTCATATCAGTTTATTCTAATATGGAGGATAATTTTTGATTGAACGCATGTGTACTTTTGAGGCATGAAAATATTATAGCAACTCTTGATCCATTGCTGAGTTTAGCTTTGCTCAGAAACTGACAAAGGTTAAGCTTGGGGGAGCTTGTTAATGGTCACTAACAACAATTATAAACCATCAACATAACTTGCATTTATGCTTAATTCCATCACCAAACATAGGTATAGGGGTTTAAACTAATAAATTCAAAGAGTTTTGGTGAATCTGTGTTTTTAGCAGGGTTTATCTAGAAAACCATCAAGGGTGACATATTTGTCAGAGAAAATAATGTAATTCCATCACGTAAATAGCGTGGGAAGATTATAGAAGATTCCAGGAGGTCTTCACCAAGGTAGACCCCAAGGGGCTACCATGTGGGGCCAGACAGCCCCACCTATAGGCTGGCTAGCCTATGGATCCCACTAGTTAGCCTCTGGTTAGAAAGTTGATTCTCCATCACCATTAATATCTAATCTTCGCCGTTTATTCAAGTCGGTTTGATCTAAGGGCTCAGGATTGATGCTCTGGCCTATATATTAGCCCCTACCCCCCTCCCTCTGTAGATCCCTAAAACCCTAATTCATATCTTTAGGATCGAGCCAGCTATCAAGAGAAGATTAGTCCTTCGTAGGATTTAGTCTTATAATTAGAAATAGTGAGATGGAGAGTGAGGGAAGAGTTTGGAGGAGGTACCAGCCTATCCGTGCTCTCTCTATGGCTTATACCTTAGTGGATCCAAGTTCTATTTGAGCTTGCTTCTAAGACTGCTCTGGTAATCAACTTCTAATTCAATTAAGCATCTTGTTTATATTGTTCTTTAGGTTCACAACTCTTTTGAGTGCTTTATTTCTGCTCTAGAGAGAGTAAAGTATTAATCGTAAGTGTAAAAGTGGTGCTTAGACTTAGGTTAATCATGGATGCACCCTACATTTCAGATCAGTGGTAGATCACATGTGTGACATCAGTACTACATAGCCTCATTGAGTACTATATAGCATTGTTGATCCTTTGTAGTCCACCTCCCATTTGTAGGCCAAGTAGGACCCGCTTACTAAGGAAAACATCCTTTCCCTAGTAATGTCCCCTATTGAATAGTAGAAGACATAGCTTACCCAAGTTAGAATTAGAGAACCTTAGTTATCCTCTTTACGCTCCTATTTATCCTAACCTTGTTGCTACCCCTTGTTAAGTTAGACCATAGTTAGTGTAACACCCTAGTGTTAAGCATTGCATTTGGCATCTGCATTTCATGAGCACAAGCATCATCCAAGCATTCATGAACATGAGTATATGAAATTTCATCTCATTCTTATACATTATCATAAGAAATGTTGATTTTATATATATACTTATGCTTGCAATCATGTATGACCAATGTATGACATGGTTGAGGTCATGAAAACACCTTAGTCACATCTAGGATGGTAAATGGAACAATGCTTGCATTCATGACATAGGCCAAATTTGCTTCTAGGTGTTGGTTTCATTTGAAATGCCATTTTTATGATACTAGTTTGACCAAAGTCAAACAGTAGCTAAGATTGTTTGCATGGCTGTGTGACCTAAATAAAAGTTGTAGTACTTAACTAGGGTAACAACTTTTTATTTTGGGTCAAGGTCTAACTTAGTGCATAGCATGCTCAGAAATAGCTCACAAGTAGCAAGAAAATGTTGTTTTACACTTGGTGAATTTTTTCTAAGTGTTGGGCTGATTTTAGTTTGCAAGTAACTGACTTTGGGATGATTTAAATCACAAACCATGGTGAATTAAGAAACACTCCCTAAAGCAAAGTTGTAGATGGCATGTAGCTCTACAACTTTATTTAATGGAGTTTTTGCAATGGATGAATGGATTATGAGATATAAAGGGTTGAAAACGCGCTGTCAGTTACCGTAATCTGCCCTGACGGCCGCATTCACGCGCACACTAGTAGCCAATCGACCATAGGCCATGGTCGTCACGTGTTGGCCATACACTAGCATTTACCCATCCAATCAAGCTAGAGCGGGCACATAAACGCCGTGTACTCATCGCTCACTCCACTCACTCGCTCTCGCCTTCTCCAACTGGCTCTGCCTCACCAAAGCACCATGCCGAGCTCACTGTGCACCACCATAGCTCCATCACCGCTGCTCGCCATTGATGTAGCCTCGTTGTCCGATTCATCTTGGTCATAGCTACTCCACCATCACCTCCACCTCCTCGAGCCACCTGCATCACCTATCGACCCTAGGTATAGCAACATTTAGCCTCACCATAGCCGTCGTCATCACCGGAGCACCACCGCGCTCGTGGCTCACCGTGGCTCGGTTGTTCCACCGCACCGCATGCCTCCATCTTCTTTGGTGTAGCACCATGCTATAGTCTAGAGGCTTAGGCTAGATCTAGGAATGACGCCACTGCTTGACTGTGCTGGAATGAGTCACCACTCCATGCATGGCCACCATGGCCGTGCCACTTGAGCTCGCCGCCACCGAGTTGGTTCACCATCTCCCTACTTTCTCTCATGTCTTAGGTCGAGTAACCCTAGACCTAGCTAGTGGCATGATAGAGACCCACCTTTCACCGCCGTCTAGATAGAACAGTGAGAGCACCGCTGTGCTCCGTGTGTCGCCGCACGACCATACATGTGGCCAAGCTCACCGATGCCACCTCAAGCCCTCACCTACACCATGTAGCTTTGCTAGGTCACCAGGATGGAGTAGCCATCCTTGCCTAATTATACCATAGCTTGAGATGGCTGGTGTACTGCTGCTAGACCTTCGTCGTCCACCATGGCCACCATCGAACTTGCTCCTCTGAGCCACCGAGCTAACTAAGCCTACCAGTCGATGCGTAGGGGTGAGAAGAGTGTAATGGTGAAGACGCTACCACCGGAGACCTTGTTGTCAGTGAGTTCTATCCAGTCAGCGCCATCCCCTATTTTGGTCTCACTGACAGGTGGGTCCCGTTGACCGCAGGCCTCAGTTGTCAGCCTATGTGATGTTTTGATTTTCTGATTTATTTTTCTAGATTTACATGCAGACTTCAAAAATTCATATCTCAAGCTAGAGGTGTCCAATTTTGGTGAAACAAATTTTGTTGGCTTCCTCATGAAGTGTAGTATTTGATAGAAATATGAAATATACTATTTAGGGTATTTTTCTACAAGGATTAAATTGAGCAAAATAAGTGCTTTTAAAGTAGTTTATATCTTGTAAAATGCATAACTTAAGCTAGAAATGTGATAAAATTGTGATTGTAATTTTTCTGGTCTTGTGTTGACGTGCTCTAGCTAGGAAAAATACTAAACCTATAGTAAGCATACTTGAAATATGGTCTTCATATTTAATCCTAATTAATTGCTAGTTTCTAGTGAAATTAATTGGAGTAAAAATACATAACATATGATCATACAAATTGTTACACAATATTATTATGCTAGGAGGAAAGTAAGAAAAATATTAAATCTATTGTTTGGCACTTTTCACTATGCTAAACTATTTTTGCTAAAATAATCCTATGTAACTTGTCATTTTTGTAAAGGTAGCTATTCTTATCCAAATGGCATGAAATTTTTACAGTAGACTATTAGGGTCATTTGTAGACTATAGTAATTTTTGCATAATTTATTAATTAATGGAAATATTTACCGTTGAAGTCACCTTATTATCTAAGGAAATTAATAGATGAATATAAATAAATTATTTATGTTTAACCATGATGTTTTCTATGGTGCTTGAGATGCATATGATATGTTGATGTTTTTTGTTAAGCTTAGAAGTAATTGGTTGTATGCAACTAGTTAATTATCGCTTTATTATTCAACTAGATGGCTACATGTATAGTTCTTTTCTGTAATGATGGTTAATAACAAAGTTATAGATAACTTAATGATCTACCTTGTGTTAAATTTTCATAGTCATAGGCATTATGGTTTAAGAATTATGGCTATAAGAAATATGCTATCAGAAATGCTTGCTCTCTGGATAGATCTAAAAGATTAAATTGTTTGACTTACATAATTGCTGAATCACATTAAAAGAAAGTTGTAGGTGATTTCATAAGTTTTCTAGAATGTCCACAACCATATTATTTTGATGTGTATAACTCTAGTTATGGTCAAAACAAGTGGTTGCTGTCTTGTAGTCTAGAAAATGATTTACATAAGTGTTTGTTTTAGTTACTAGAGATGAGATATGCACCATCTCAGTAAAAGTAACTGTAACTTGTTATCACCTTAATGCAATGCTATTGAAAACACTTATGAGGATCCATTCATCACATCATATCATATTATACATGTCATCATATATGCATTCATGATATCTTATTTCGTGCTCATGCATATAGGATCATCTAAAGGGATAACTCTTTTGGAGTTCAACGAAGAAGAGGAGGAGGATTAGCATGAGCCATCTTAGGCCGTAGCTCTAGGAGAAGAGGAGCAAACTCTCGAGGACATCCCTAAGTGTCTGGATTATCGACCAACCTCTTTCCTCAAAGGCAAGCCCCAGAGCATTCTAAGTCTCCTATGTTTTACAAAATATCACTTAAGTCCTTTATGTTTGATGCATTAGGTTATAAGAGTTGATTGAAAACACTTGATGCATAGAACTACCTTGTCCAGCTACATATACATTTAACACTATGTAGGTCTAGGATCGAATATATGCTTAGCCATGGTTAGACCGGTAGAAGTTGGGTGATTTCCTATCACCTATGAGATATAGGTTGATACCGAAACATGGTTGGCTATATTTGCTATCATGGAAAAGAACCATGGCGTAATGTAATTAGAGGCCAGGCAAAGTCTATGTGTAGGTGGACTCATGTGATTTTATCTATGTCGATTAAGGACTATAC
This sequence comes from Miscanthus floridulus, assembly GCF_019320115.1. Classification (NCBI taxonomy): domain Eukaryota; kingdom Viridiplantae; phylum Streptophyta; class Magnoliopsida; order Poales; family Poaceae; genus Miscanthus; species Miscanthus floridulus. The sequence continues at coordinate 98,846,245 of NC_089580.1, read as the reverse complement.
CATTGTTGGCACTTCTGACAAGATTGAACATATGCCTCTCACTTAGTTGGTCGGATAACTCGTTCTAACCATGAAGCTGAGTAGCTCAACTTAGGTTGGGCCCCGTTCTATAAAAGTGCACACTCTAGATGGTAGTAAGGATGTGTGGGGAGCCAGACATGAGCCCAAGGGTAGGGTAGTCCTAATCGTCCTAGCAGCTAGTTGTCCCTAATTGTGCAGCGCTGGTCAAACCAGCTAGTGACCACTGATCTGGTCTACCTAGGTTTGTGTTAGGAATAAATTCCTAGCTAGTTGAAGTCGATTCAAATCGCCGTCTCTCCCTAATAGTGAAAAACTTGGCTAGCTCCAACATCATAGTAACTATGTTATAAAATAATGGTTATGATGAACATGGGATTACTACACCGGCTATGGTTACTATTGTATGCTACTAAATGATATACCACATGTTTGGCATAGGTTAATTGCTAATCTAGATATGAATAGCTATAATTAACTTGATGATCGAATTTTAATTGTACAACTGATTTAGTCACTTTTTATGCAAAATATTGTCAAGCTACCTCCACTTATAAAGCCTTGCATGATCCTTGGAGTCACCTTATTTTTGGTTTATGATGGGTAAGTCTAGCTGAGTACCTTCTTGTACTTAGTGTTTTATTCCCATTGTTGCAGATGGTACAGTTATCATGGCTATTGCAAGAACTGCTTATGTCCCACCCTGGGCGAGGAGTTAGCCCTAGGCAGGCATCTCTTATTAATACTTCTCATATGCTTTTGTGGATGTGATCATGAGCTGGCACTATATTTGAGCTATGATGGCAGATGTTCATTTCAATCTCTAATTTGCTTCCGCTACTATTTTACTTGAACTTGGATTGTAATAACCTTAATTCATACTCTGATGGATAAACTGTATTTGTGAACCTTATGTAACGTGGGACATGTATGTTGAATCGTGTACCATCTTGGTTGTATGTTGATGGTTAGTTGAGACCCTTCATGGTACTCGACAGACTACCAGGTTTATATGGGCTCAAGTATGACAGTGCGACTGCTTACGAGCTGCCATTATACTTGTGCTCTTATAAATTGGTTGGTTCTGTTATAGCTGGCATCAGAGCAAGATTCAACATGAATTGCCACATGTGTTTTTAAAACATAGGTTTTGTTTTCCAAAACTAGTTTCTAGCCACTTATAGCTATATATATAGGTGTTAAAACCTAGAGTTTGAATCTAAAGTGTGCTAGTGATCACTTTCCTTTATGCCTAGTTAAGGACTTTAGGTGGCTAATTAAGTACTAACTTGGGGGTTTTCTATTTTGTCGTCCATACGACGTGCTATTGTATGGATGTCATTCCCTATTGTGGTAATGTATGGATCAAATGCCTCTACGCCTAAGGTAAGATGCCACTCATCATCACAGTGGCATGACCGCAAGATGTAAGCATGCGGCCTATAGGGAGAGTTAGCTTTGATACTGAAGTGTATATATGCCTCATATATATATGGACGTATTTAATTGTGGGTTAGCTTTGTTACGACTATATATGCATATTTATATGTATATATAGGATGTATTTACTTTTTGGTAGCTTTGATACAGAAGTATATATATATGGGTATATATATATGGAAGTATTTAGATTGCAACCTAGAGCCCAGATTTACATTTTGCATATATAATCGTGGGGTTGGGTTGAAATGAAATTCTTGTGCAGTTACACTTACAATGAAATGTGTAGCCCGACTAGCTACGTTATATACGAGAGAACGCATGTATGCCATCGTGTATGCCATAGAAGTTTTAACTTTCCTAAGTTTGAGAGGATGTACGGAATGTGCATGCATCATGATAAATCATTATTACATACTTGCATTGTTCCTCCCCTTATAAGTCTCTTACTTAGTTATGTAACTCTTATCCATTATGACTTTGTCTCACGAGAGTTGCACCATGTTGTTGGTAAAGATGGCAGCACCGGCTAGAAGTGAGAATTTTCCTATTGATGTTTGGTACTCCTGCCCTACTTTGGAGAGTCTTGCATTATGCGGGGTATTATGAACCGTCCCTCTATTACTAGAATGAAGTATACCTAGAGGGACAACTATGGTATGAAGTATAGCTGACCATACTAGCTCATAACCAAGCACCCTTCTGGCAGGATGGAGGGTGGAATTTGAAGGAAGAACTCCTCGGGAGGCTACCCAAGTAGTGGCTTATGAGGTGCTGAGTCAGATTTGTCAGCAGCACGGGGATGAGCTTATCGGTAGTGCCACTGGTACTTTTCATCGGGTGGATCCATCCAAAACAGTTTGCTCATAGTGCAACAGCAATGCATTGATCCAAGACCGGGATGAGCGGGCAGACAGTTCTAGTCCTGCTATGAGTGCAATGGTTGTAGTGATGAAGATGTTCTATACTCATCAGGACACCAGGGACATCTGGCAGGAGTCCGATACCACTTGCATGGATAAGCTCATGAGAGTCAAAGCTACACAATGTAAGCTAAAGAAGCATGTGCACAAGCACAAAAGGAAGCAAGTGAGGCTCGATGGGAAACTGATCAATCTTATGTACCATTGGAAATCTCCACAACCAAATGGAGCAAGTTGATTAGTAGAGAGCTGTCACCCAAGAAGTAAGAGTGGACGATTAGATAGTGCTAGCAGGACTACAAGAGCAGCTAGAGGCCGCTCGTGCCAAGGCATTCATAGCTACACGCCAGTGGATCCTAGCAAACAACCATGCAGCTATGGCAGAAGTAGAACAAAATACGACACAAGCCTTGAGCATGCAGCAGGACTATGTCAAGAGGGACTTGCGCCAATAGCTTGCATAGACTCAGAATGTGGTGGTTGATCTTCAGCATGAGGTGCATTTTCTGAACAACCAACTACACTCGATCCTTGATGAGGAAGAAGAAGATCCAGAGATGTTGGTCAAGGATGATGGTTGGGAGGAAGAAGAAGTGGAGCTAGAGGATGAGGACGAGGCTATCTTCGACCTCGACAGCGAGCATGCTAAAGATTAGAATCACCTAGTGACTAGTTAAAGCGCTAGAAGTATCCCTGTTATTCATGTAATGGACTTGTAGCTTAAGGTTCGGTATTCGTGATTTTGACTTCCGTGTAATATTGGCACTTTGCATGTTGTTTCAATATGTGTTGAACTTTAATGAAATTCCAGTTTTGTTTTACTGGTGGATTATGACATGCATGTTAACGCGCTACGAGCATGATAAGTGATCAAATTGGTGATATCATGTTGCAAGAATGAATTATTATGCCTCTGTTTTATTGTATGAATTTAAGATTCTCTCTAGTAATTTTAGTTTGGCATGATTATACAATTCATCTGCAATTTCTTGACATCATCCAATAATCACTTATTGTTGCAACTTTGCAGATGACTCACACTCACGCTGGAGCAAGCACCAGCCAAGGTGGCAACGATGGTGACTTACCACCACCGCCATCACTGTATGTGATTGAATTCTTCACACAGTTCTTAGGTAGTTAGAGAATAATGGAGGAAACACTATGCCTCATTGCATAGAACACCGCTCACACCCAAAAGCAACAACAAGGGCCTGAGCCAAATCAATACAGCTCTTTCAAGGATTTTTGAGACACTAAGGACTTCTGGCAGGAGTCCTATACCACTTGCATGGATAAGCTCATGAGAGCCGAAGCTGCACAGCGTAAGCTAAAGAAGCATGTGCACAAGCACAAAAAGGCAGCAAGTGAGGCTCGATGGGAAACTGATCAATCTTATGTAGCATTGGGAAATCTCCACACCTAAATGGAGCAAGTTGATCAGTAGAGAGCTGCCACCCAAGAAGTAAGAGTGGACGATCAGGTAGTCCTAGCAGGACTACGAGAGCAGCTAGAGGCTGCCCATGCCGAGGCATTCATAGCTACGCACCAATGGATCCTAGCAAACAACCGTGCAACTGTGGTAGAAGCAGAACAAGATTGGACCCAGGCCTTGAGTGTGCAGCAGGATCGTGTCAAGAGGGACTTGTGCCAATAGCTTGCGAGGTGCATTTTCTGAACAACCAACTACACCCGATCCTTGATGAGGAAGAAGAAGATCTAGAGATGTTGGTCGAGGATGACGGTTGGGAGGAAGAAGTGGAGCTAGAGGATGAGGATGAGGCTATCGTTGACCTTGATAGCGAGCACGCTGAAGATTAGAATCACCTAGTGACTAGTTAAAGCACTAGATGCATCCCTGTTATTAATGTAATGGACTTGTAGCTTAAGGTTCAGTATTCATGATTTGACTTCCGTGTAATATTGGCACTTTGCATGTTGTTTCACTATGGGTTGAACTTTAATGAAATTCCAGTTTTGTTTTACTGGTGGATTATGACATGCATGTTAACGCGCTACGAGCATGATAAGTGATCAAATTGGTGATATCATGTTGTGAGAATGAATTATTATGCCTCTGTTTTATTGTATGAATTTAAGATTCTCTCCAGTAATTTTAGTTTGGCATGATTATACAATTCATCTGCAATTTCTTAACATCATCCAATAATCACTTATTGTTGCAACTTTACCGATGACTCGCACTCACGCTGGAGCAGGCACTAGCCAAGGTGGCAACGACGGTGACTTACCACCACTGCCATCACTGTTTGTGAATGAATTTTTTCACATAGTTCTTGGGTAGTTAGAGGATAATGGAGGAAACACTATGCCTCATTACATAGAACACCGCTCACACCTGTCAGCAACAACAAGGGCCTGAGCCAAATCAATATAGCTCTTTTAAGGATTTCCTAGACACCAAGCCTCCTATCTTCAAGGTGGCCAAAGAACTGTTCTAGGCAGATGAATGGCTTAACACAATCGAGCAAAAGTTCCATCTATTGAGGGTTACAGAGCATCAAAAGGTAGAATATGTGTCCCATCAACTGTAGGGACTGGCTGGGATATCGTGGACCCATTTCTTGTCCTCTCTACCTGCCAACTCATAGGTCATATGGGAGCAGTTTAAGTTAGCCTTTAGGGGACATCACATTCCCTAGGGCTAATGCGCATGAAAGCAGCCAAGTCCATGCACCTCACACAAGGGACTAAGACCCTTATGGAGTACATGCATGCCTTCAACAATTTGTCCCGTTATGCCCCAGCATTCATCGATATAGAGAAAAAGAAGATTGAAAGCTACAAGAGAGGCCTTGGCACTATGCTAATGACGACCATGGCCAACTCAAGGTGTACCACATAAAACGAGTTCATTAGTGATGCCTTGACCCAAGAGAACAATCTGCATGTGGCAGTGAAGGGCCACAAAAGAGTAGCTGAGGCAGGCACCTTAAGATCTTCCTAGTCTAGAGCTCCAGTGGCAGCTAGGCCATAGTTTCATCCACCAGTGCCTAAGTTTAGGCCTCCTTCGCCAAAAGCCCAGGCCAACCGACCTCAGAAGGTGTTTCATAAGGTGTTCACCATTGCCCTACCCAAGGGGAATGGAGGGCAAGGAAGCTTAGCAGGACCTCAGAGAAATCAGCCATGCTTCAACTGTAATCAGTTGGACCATTGGTCCAAGGAGTGTCTCCATCCCAAGAAGAACAACAATCAAAACTAGGGAAATCAGAAGCAGGTCAATTCTAAAGCACTTCCTGGATACGTGCATTACACAACTATTGAAGAAGTTCATGTGGGAGAAGTTGTTACCTCTGGTATGTTTCTTGTTAACAAACATCCCACCATTGTTTTATTTGATTCTAGAGCTTCTCATTCATTTATGAGCCAAGCATTTGCATCTAAGTATGATCCAAAAGTAATTGAGGTAAACAAGGGTGGTTATAGTATAAGTTCAGCTAGGACTACTATCTCTACAAATCAGATAGTCAGGGATATGCTCATCTCTATACAAGAAAGGGAGTACACGAAGGATCTAATAGTATTGCCTAGATTAGCCATAGATGTGATCTTAGGCATGAAATGGATGAGAGATCATGGGGTTCTCATTGACACTAGTAGTAGGACAATTATGTTGAGAGAACTAAAGGGAGTTAATGCTTTTCTAGTACCACTTCCCTGAAGTTTTGATCTCCAAAACTTGTCTTGTGCTATACAAGCCACTACCCTTTGTGATATTCTAGTGGTTTATGAGTTTCCTGATGTATTTCTAGATGAGTTGTCGGGTTTACCACCAAATAGGGATGTGGAATTTAAGATTGAGTTAGTGCCAGGTACAACACCTATCTCAAGAAGACCCTATAGGATGCCACCAAATGAGTTAGCTAAACTTAAAATTTAGTTACAAGAACTGTTGGACAAAGGTCTCATTCAACTTAGTTCGTCTCCATGGGGGTGTCTAGCTTTATTTGTAAAGAAGAAGAACAAGTCCTTGAGAATATGTGTGGTTTATAGGCCGCTTAATGATATGACCATTAAGAAGTATCTTTTGCCTCGTATCGATATCTTGCTCGATCAGTTGGCAAAAGCAAAGGTATTCTCTAAGATTGACTTGAGGTCAGACTATGATCAAATTAAGATCAGGCTAGAGGATATACCTAAAACAACTTTCTCCACTAGGTATGGCTTGTATAAGTATTTGGTCATGTCTTTTGGATTGACAAATGTTCCTACCTACTTCATGTACTTGATGAATTTGTATTCATGCCCGCACTCAACAAGTTTGTGGATGTGTTTATTGATGATATCTTGATTTACTTAGAGAATGAGGTAGACCATGCCGAGCATCTGAGAGTTGTTTTGTCTAGATTGAGGGAACATAAGTTATATGCCAAGTTCAGCAAGTGTGAATTCTGGTTGAGCAAAGTACCTTTCTTGGGTCACATATTATCTAGAGATGGAATTTCTATAGACCCATCTAAAGTACAAGAGGTCATGGATTGGAAGGCCTCGACTTCGGTTCATGAAGTTCAGAGTTTTCTAGGTTTAGCAGGTTACTATTGTCGTTTCATTCTTGATTTTTCCAAGATAGCTAAGCTCATGACCAGACTACTCTAGAAGGATAAAAAGTTCAGTTGGACACCAGAGTGTGAAGCCGCTTTTCACACCCTAAGGACCTTGTTAACTACAACTTCGGTTTTAGCACAACCCCACATTGAAAAGCCTTTCGATGTGTTCTGTGATGCATCGGGTATAGGTTTGGGGTGTGTGCTCATGCAGGAAGGTCGAGTTATTGCCTATGCTTCTCGATAGTTGAGAAAGCATAAAGTCAACTATCCTACACATGATTTAGAGCTTGCAACAATTGTTCATGCGTTGAAAATATGGAGACATTATTTGTTGGGAAACATATGTCACATATATACTAACCACAAAAGTCTCAAATATATCTTCACTCAACCTGAGCTGAACATGAGGCAGCGAAGATGGTTAGAGCTGATCAAGGACTACAATTTGGAAGTGCACTACCATCCAGGAAAGGCTAATGTTGTAGCAGATGAACTTAGTTAGAAATCCCATTGTAACACTTTGGAAGCCTTGTTGGAAGTTGGATTTAATTTGTTGCATCCTATTGTGATGCACAATATCATTGTCAGTTGCTCACTTGAGAGCAAAATCATAGAACTGCAGAAGACAGATGTAGGTGTATTTCACATCAAGTGAAAGATGAAAGAACAAGGAACCAAGCATTTTAGGTTGGATGAAAGAGTTGTTCTATGGTTTGAGGACCGACTTGTTGTACCGAAGGACCATGAGCTTAGAAATCAAATTTTAGATGAAGCTCATTCATCCAAGTTGTCTATCCATCCAGGTAGTAGCCAAATGTAAAAAGATTTGAAAACCCATTTTTAGTGGACCAAGATGAAAAAAGAGATCGCCGCCTATGTCGCTAGGTGTGATAATTGTCGTAGAGTCAAGGCCATTCATTTGAAATCTGCTGGATTACTTCAGCCATTACCTATTCCAGGTAGCTGGTTGTCCCTAATTGTGCAGCGCTGGTCAAACCCACAAAATCTATACCTGAGTTGTACCAAAGGTGACCTAAGGTGACCGTTGATCTGGTCTGCCTAGGTTTGTTTTAGGAATAAATTCCCAGTTGGTTGAAATTGATTCAAATCGTCATCTCTCCCAGACAATGAGAAACTTGGCTAGCTCCAACATCGTAGTAATTGTGTTATGAAATGATGGTTATGATGAATATGGGATTAAAACACCAGCTATGGTTACTATTGTATGCTACTAAATGATATACCACATGTTTGACATAGGTTAGTTGCTAATCTAGAGGTGAATAGCTATAATTAACTTGATGACTGAATTATAATTGTACAACTAAATTAGTCGCTTTTTATGCAAAATGTTGCCAAACTACCTCCACTTATAAAGCCTTGCATGATCCTTGGACTCACCTTATTTTTAGTTTATGACGGGTAAGTCTAGCTGAGTACCTTCTCGTACTCAGGGTTTTATTCCCGTTGTTGCAGATGGTACAGTTTATCATGGCTATTGCAAGAACTGCTTCTATCCTGCCATGGACAAGGAGTGAGCCCTGGGCAGGCATCTCTTATTATTACTTCTCATACGCTTTTGTGGATGTGATCATGAGCTGGCACTGTATTTAAACTATGATGGCAGATGTTTGTTTCAAACTTTAATTTGCTTCCACAACTAATTTACTCAAACTTGGTTTCTAATAACCTTAATTTGTACTCTGATGGATGAACTATATTTGTGAACCTTATGTAATGTGATGAGGACATCACTCCTTTGGATGTACCCACTGATCCTCCAACCGTCATGCAAGGTCCAATGACCCGGGCTCGAATGCGTCAACTCAATTTAGAGGTGAGCTCGTTCTTAAGCGATCCTTTTTATACTTTTGAGAATAGACTACTACCTAATAATGTTATCTTGCTTAGGAACATTGGAGAGGGTCATGAAGGACTTAGAGGACGTGGTGGAGGCGAAGATGACCAGCAAGGACGTCCAACAGGAACCGGAGGCCCGGTCCAACATGATTTCGAGTCTGTCTCGGGACCAGTCTGCCTTAAACTGGTCACCTAGGAGGCATCCGGACTCCGTTTTCGATGATCCACATATGGATGGAAAGTTAATTTGATAAGGAAGCCAATCCAAGTGGTCTCATGTCAAAAAAGCTTCGGAATCAATAGGAATCGTTGAAACAAATAAGCATCTAGAATCTGCTAGGGTGCTACGACACTGTCTTTTGGTCCGTTGGACCGTGTATCATGTTTGGGCCCATTAGGGATGCATCCAGGGGTCTTGCATGACCCTAGAGTCTTCATAAACAGCCACTGCCCGTCCATTAGGGTTCGGGTTTTGCTTAGATTATTCTGTCAAGAACAGTTTCGCCGTTATTCGGTTTGTGAGACCCCAACTTTGAGAGATTAATCATTCATCTGTAATTTCATTGTGTTCTTTCTTGTTCTTGCTTGTGTTCTTCATTGCGTAGGTAGGGATTAGCCTTCTTGGCAAGGTCAACTTGGTCTGAGACTCAGTTGATAACCAGAGGAGCTGTGGTGCTAAGATTGCAGGGTTTGATCTTTCGATCTGAAGCCAGATTGGTCTGTCATTCTCCGCCACAACGATAGTTACCATCACCTGATGGAAGATCGGGATCCCCATTCCCATCAAGTGGTAATCAGAGCTAAGGTATACTGTTAGGTTCACATTTATTCCTTAGTTTGAGTGTTTCGCATTCATCCCATAGTCTAGTGCCATACTCATTTTTCCTGTCCTAGAACCTTCCGCGCCATAGCCTTTGCATATTTCAGTTTCAGAGTCCGTCGTGTTGAGTTTGTGTCCTAGTCAAGGTCTTGTTGCTAGTTAGGTCGTGTTAGAGTCCAGTTCGTGTATTTTCCCCTATCGTTTCCATCAAATCTTTGCTGTTGTGACCAGTTTTGTGCACATTGTTCCTGTTTTGTCCTCTAATTCGGAGCTAATTCTCAAAACTGGTCTAGTTTTCGCATACGAACTCTGATTTTGACATTCCATATATCAAAATCGATCAAAAATTTTTTTGGATCCATCCATCCCTAGCCTTGCTTGGGTTCGAAAATTTTAAATTGGTCAAAAAGTGGTCATAAGATCCTCTTTTCGTGGTCACAAGGTTTTTGTCGATTTTGAGCAAGTTTTCTAAAAATTCCACAGGCCACGTCTTACACTTGTTTGAGCTCATATTTTCTATGGTTACTTCTTTTGTGCTCCTAAGTAAAGGAAAAATGTCAAAAAAATAAAATAAAAAAGTTGAAATTTCCGAAAAAAACAACAACCCAAAAAATAGAAAAAAAGAGGGGTAAAAGAGGAACAATATCTAGAGGAGCATATAGAGCAGACTAAAGTGAGCTGTGTTAGCGTGTGATGTCTGGTTCCTTGTTTGTGTTGCTGTTTCCATCCACCATACTTGTTTTTCACACACATGTCTCCTTGCTATCCACCATACTTGCTTGTTTGTTACACACCTGGTACTTGGAGCATTTTAGACCAGCAATGAGAACAAGTACTTTGGACTATAATTCAGCATTACTTTCTATTATTGACTTGTGTGCTAGATATACATATTACTCTTTGTTTGCCTTCCAAGCTCCACAAATTCTTCAGATCAGTAAAGAAAAAGGGCTTTGCAATCTCGGTACCACTGTCTCATAGGTATCACGAACCAGCCGCTAGTTGTACCGTCCACTGCTTGCGTTGGTAAGAACTTTGCAAGAGCTTGGTAAGACGCTTCCACTTGCTATGAAAAGTGACACCACTGCAACCATGTAGTCATTTGGTAGGGATAACTTTCACCGTTTGTTCCTATTTTGTGTTTACAATGGCAGGAGGTGATCAAACTGGAGATAACAATCCTAAGGGTTTCAGTGAGTGTGTCAGCCAAGAGCAACAATAAGCTGTTATAGAGGATGCCCAAAAAAGGATGAATGAGGCCATCAGGAAGGCCATCACTAACGCACTCATTGAACTCAACATTGGCAACAACATGGAGAGATTGGACAAACGAATTTCCACGCTAACCGACAAGGTTACTGAGTTGGAAACATTGGTTGCGGTCAACAACAATGATGTCTCCAGCAGCAACACCGATGGTCTCTTGCCAGAAGACATAGTGCATGATGCCGTTGGGAACATAGATCAAGTAGCCTTCTGATAAGCAAGATTATGACGACGTCTTCGCCGCAACACGACAGGTATGGGTGGTGTCCACCACCATCAAGGTAATAATCACAGTGTACCTAATGATCCTTATGCTAAGATTAAGTTCACAATACCATCTTTTTTGGGTCATTATGATGCTAAGGGATGTCACAGAACCGACCAATTTATAAGAGCACAAGTACAAAAACAATCGCCGAAACGATCAAATTCTCGAACTTGAGCCCATATAAACCCGGTAGTCAACCGAAATCTCGAAGGATTTCAAACCAACTTGCATACAACCAAGATCACAGTAATCCAACATAACATATCGTACGTTACAACATTTCACAGATGTTCGCAAATAGATTACATCATCATAGAGTCATTGTTATTACAAAACAAGTCTTGTAAACATGCGGAAGCAAATAGTTTAACTCACACACCGAGTTCAAATACACATATTGGTTTGCTGATCACAGACCGCCAAAAGCATTCAGATAAGAGAAAGGAGATCATGCCCATGATCTAGTCCTCATCACCCACCGGGTGGAGACAATACTTGCAGAATCCCTGATATAGGAGGTCATCTGCAACAAGAGGGAATAAACCCTGAGTACGGGAATGTACTCAGCTAGACTTACCCGTCGAAAACCAAACAAATGACACCAAGGATTATGCATAGCTTAATGTAGTGGAGCTGGCTGACATTCTCTTTTTGCAGAAAAGCATAAGTAATATTAATCAACTCTTAACCTGAACTAGCAGTAACTTTTTAGCCATTAACCTGTCATCTATATTAGCACCTGTACTAAGCAATCATTTTATTAGGGTGCAAACATTAATAACCATATCAGGTATTCATTGTGGCAACCTTATCATCATCCATTTAACCATATCGTTAAATTAATTGAATCTACGTTGCCGCTGCTCAGTCAAGTTCTCACTATCCGGGAGAGACGGCGATTCGAATTGATTCCTATCCAGCTGGAGGGGTATTCCTAAACACAAACCCTGCTTCCCCCGTCAGGGTCGCAACAAGTCACCTTTAGTACAATTCAGGAGTCACGGGTCCGAACAGATCGGCATTCTCAGAGAACCACTCTGCCAAGGTTGTTCGGGACTCTAACCCGCCTTGGACTTATGCCAATGTCTCTCCGCACATCCTTACTACCTCCAGAGTGCCGCCACTGCTCGCGTTCCCGGCCTGAATCGAGCTACTAGGCTTCGCGGTCGGAACGACTTATCCGGCCAGCTAAGTGTTAGGCTGCGTTCAACATGACATGAGGACGTACAGCGTATCGGTCCTTAAACGACTCAGACGGAGTCACTATGTTCAAACCTACACAAGACCCCGCCCGGTCTTAATTCATTATTTACATGGTTCTTTTCCACGATAGCAGATATAGCCAACCGTGATCCACCTCATCCTAAAGCTCGCAGGTGACAGGAAATCACCTGACTTCTACCGCACTAAGCATGGCTAAGCATTTAACCCGTCCTGGACTTAAATGGGATTCAGTGCGATATCAGGACAAGGAAGGATATATATATAATGCAGCAATTGGTTCCAACCAATTCCTATACTTAATGCATCATCAACAATAAAAGATACTCAATGTATTTGTGAAAACATAGGAGGCTTAATATACTCCGGGGCTTGCCTTTCAGGAACGAGGAAGGCTGGTGGTCAGGGCACTCGGGAAATTCCTCCGCGACGACTGCTTCGTCGGCTTCCTGCACTTCGGGTTCCTCCTCCTGGTTAGCTCCCTCGAACTCCAGCAACGTCACTCCCTCCGGCACACCTATTGCATGAATGCGCAAGATAAATATCATGGATGCACATGTATGAATGTCGGGGATGCTCGGGGAATGCACATGTTCGCTGTAGTTTGCATATTCCAACTTAAGCCCTATTCAAATCACTTTACTTACCAAGTTTATACAGTCTAATGTATAATTGCTCATCTTCAGTTAACGACCTAGCACCTGCACCTAAGCATATTCTCAAGTTAGGCTAACCCCTAAACAATCAACGAGAACATTGCAACCACATACACTCAAGCAATTGTATTTCAGCAAAATGAATACTATGTAGCGGTACAGTAAACTAGCTATAACTGGAGATTTATAAATCCAATTGATATGCAACAAGACAATCTGGAAAGCTTATAAAATTGTCTACAAAACATTTTCAGACCTCAAAGCATGATTCAAACCTTTACCAGGTCGAATTCATCAATCAACAGAAGTCTATCCTCACAAGGCAGAGAATCAGCAAAAACTGCAACCTAACTCTAAACAGCTGTAGTTTCTAAACTACTGGGCCAAATGCCCTCAAATTTTGATAGGAGCTAGCTACCTAATTTATCTACAACTCTTGTATTCAACTCATTCATAGAAAACCAAATTATCATGGGGAGCTTTCTAAAGTCCCAGATCTGTCCAGAGGGACATGATGCAAACAATTAATTATTAACTTATGATATAAACACTTAATTGGACAAAACTAACTTTACTGATATATCACACATATCACAAGAACACCAGAAAGTAAAGTGTTCATCACCAAAACATTTCTTTTACTACCTTTCTTAATTTATTTAATTAATTAGTGGAAATAGTAAACATATATGAAAACTACCCCATTAATTCTACAAAAATTACAGTAGACACTACATGCTCTGAGTAGACTACCATAAAAATTTCACACCATTGGAGCAAGTATAAAAGCCTACACAAAAATGATAAGGCATAATGGCTTAAAATGGCATAATTAGGAAACCTTAGTGAAAAGTGTCAAGCAACAGATTTCATATTTTTCCTAGCATCTTTAAGGTACCAAGATACTACCTACCAAGTTTCATGGCCATAGGATTCATAATTAATTTACTAAAATTCACCCAAGTATCTACCAATGATAAAAGGAAAATCTATAACTCAAAAACTACACATGCAATGACTCTCAAATTTTAACCAGAGCTTCTACTATACAAGACTAGCTTACCCACAAAATTTCATAATTTTTGGATCACAGAAACTCAAGATATGATTTAAACAAGTTTGCATGCATTCAAAAACACATTTCAAGTTCCTATTTAATTCACCCAAAATTTCTACATAACATGCTCAAGATATATTTTTCTTAAATACTAGACCTAACAGTGAGTCTAACAAAATTGGAACCATTCAAATTGGATCTACAAAACAGGAGATACAAAAATATCAAATCAGTATTCAAAACTGCATTTTTGAACTAGCCCTATGACTACACAGTCACTGACGTGTGGGACCCGGTCGTCAGCCGACCCCACTGGTCAGCGGCAGCAAAGCAGAGGAGGCGGCTGCGTCGCGCGGAAGACGGCGTAGCTCGCCGACGGTGACCTCACCGGCGACGAGAACGGTACCAACGTGACCGCCTAGACCTATTGCGTCGATTGGCACCCTAACCGCAAACCCTACCGACCTCTAGGTACCCTGGCCACAGAGCTCGGCGGCTCAGCCATGGCGCACGGCGGCGCGTGGCTGTGTTCCGGCTTGGCTGGGCCAGTGCGGGTGGTGACATCATCACCCGAGCATCAGCGCATGACGGGGAAGACGAGACGCGGGCTAAGGATGGAGGAGCGGTGCGGTGGTGCGCTGGCCGCGGTGAGCGCCATCTCCGGCGAGGGTGCGACGGCGCGGAAACGCCGACAGCGGCCTCACCTGAGGTCGAATGACCGCGCGGAGTTGATGACGAGCAAGAGGGAATCACGGCGGAGCTTCGGTGAAGGTGTAGTGCGCGTTTTCCCGGTGGTGAGGGCGCGGGAGCTTGCCGAAGCTCACAGCGGCAATGGAGGAGCGGTGGTGCGCTGTTGCTGCGAGCGGTTGAAGGCGAAGAAAGGAAAATTGGGCCGACGAGCTGGTCGGGCAGGCGCGTGGGTGGGTTCATGTAGTGGCCGGCCACGCCAGGGCATCCACGGCGCGTGGCAGCGCTCTCAGGCGACCGGCGACGCGCGGCGTACACGCGGCCGTCGAATTCTGATTCGGTTGATCACTGTAGCAGCGTTTCAGTGAACCCGAGCGAGCCTGACAGCGTTACTTCGTCGCGTTGGCACGGCTAACTCATGGCTCAAAAGTGAAATCCGTAAAGATGAAAGTTGTAGATCTATAGTAGGGCTACAAATTTGATTTAGAAATCAACAACTAACTCTCAATGGATCACGAGTTAAATCAAGCCAAAGTCAGCTCCTTCAAACTGTAATTGTAATCAATACTTAGAAAAATTCTTAAGTGTAGAATCAGCCCTGATTTCTGGCTTGTGGGACCTTTTTGGGCATGTTGTGCACATTTTCATGAGATGGCCATAAAATAACTTTTGTTCCTTACATAATCCTCTACAACTTTGCTTTAGGTTGCTCAGACATGCAAACATCCTAAGCCACACATTTTAAATAGTCAAACACAGGAGCTCTAGGGTTCCAAATTGGTCAACCATGACTTGGAAACCTAATTAGGCAAAACGATCCACATGAACATTGCTCCTAATGACATTCTAGGTGTAACTAAGTTACTTAGGATGATTATTAACCACACCACACATTGGTCACACAAGGATCAAGCAAGGTATGTACTGAAACAATGAAAAACACAAGAAATGTTGCAAATGTTTCATAGTCATGTTTCACATGTTTCATGATCTTGTTGCATAGTATTAACTAATCTTGTTTCACTAAGTGAGTGTCACATGTTGCACTTAAGTGTTGCACACTTTACATTTCATAAAAGAACAACACACATGAAATATACAACATGTTGCAATGTTTCGAAATCATGTTTCATGTGATATAAGTTCATGAATGGATGCATGATGCTCATGTTCATGAAATGCAGTGCAAATGTGGAAGCTAAACACCAGGGGTGTTACAGCCTTCCCCCCTTATAAAAATCTCGTCCCGAGATTTGAAAAGCGTACCATTGTTGATAGAATTCCTTATAACCATCCCTCAAATAGTCTTCCCTTTCCCACGTTGCATCGCGTTCACTACCCTGATTGCTCCACATGACTTTATAGAACTTGACTACCCGACTCCGAGTCACTCGCTCACGAGTGTCAATCACTCGAACCGGCTTTTCTTCAAAGGTCAAATCAGATTTTAACTCGATATCCCCTAATGGAACTCTCTCTTCAGGGACGCGAAGACATTTCTTCAATTGGGATACATGAAAGACATTGAAGATAGCACTCATCTCAGGAGGTAATTGAATCTTGTACGCCACTTTACCACTTTGTCCAATGATTTCAAACGGACCAACATATCTCGGCGCAAGCTTTCGCTTCACACCAAAGCGTTGGACACTCTTCATAGGTGAGACTTTCAGATAAACGAAGTCTCCAACTTCGAACTCAATAGGTTTCCTACGTCGATCAGCATAACTCTTCTGCCTAGCTTGAGCTGCGGCCATGTGGGTTTGAATAGTACAGACTTGTTCTTCAGCTTCTTGAACGAAATCAATTCCATAATATCTCCTTTCACCAGCTTCTACCCAGTTCAATGGGGTTCTACACTTCCGGCCATACAAAGCTTCAAACGGTGCCATCTTTATGCTCTCTTGATAACTATTATTGTACGAGAATTCAGCTAGGGGTAACCATTTTTCCCATGAGCCCTTAGCCGAGATGACACAAGCTCTCAACATATCTTCTAAGATTTGATTCACTCGTTCAGTTTGCCCATTGGTTTGCGGATGATAGGCAGAACTTCTTATGAGCTTAGTCCCTAATAATCCGTGTAAGTGCTCCCAAAAGTGAGCAGTGAACTGTGGTCCTCTATCCGAGACAATAGTACGAGGGATCCCATGAAGTTGGACTATCTGGTTGAAGTACAACTCCGCGTAGTCGGTTGGACGAAAATCTATGCGGACAGGAATAAAGTGTGCCGACTTGGTCAGTCGGTCCACAATTACCCAAATTGAGTTAAAATTCCTCTGAGTGGTAGGGAGTCCAACTATAAAATCCATACTTATCTCTTCCCACTTCCAACCTGGAATAGAGAGTGGCTGAAGTAATCCAGCTTTCATGTGTACAGCCTTGACCCGACAACAAGTGTCACACCTAGCCACATAAGCGGCTATCTCTTTCTTCATTTTGGTCCACCAATATCGCGGTTTTAAATCATGATACATTTTACTACTACCAGGATGAATAGATAGTTTAGAGGAATGAGCTTCGGATATGATTTGGTTTCTGAGCTCTCTATCCTTCGGAACTACCAACCTATCCTTGAACCATAACACGCCTTCCTCATCGACTCGAAAATGTTTGGTTTCTTGCTCTTTCATGTTGCGCTTGATGTGAAACACACCTGCATCTGTCTTCTGTAGCTCGATAATTCGACTCTGTAGAGTACAACTGACAGTGATGTTGTGCAGGACTGCAGGATGAAGGAGCTTTGACAAATGGACATCACTCTCAATCAACGAGTGGCAATGAGACTTTCTGCTTAAGGCATTCGCGATGACGTTTGCCTTGCCAGGGTGATAGTGCACTTGAAGGTTATAATCCTTGATCAACTTGAGCCATCTTCTCTGACGCATATTTAACTCTGGTTGAGTGAAGATGTACTTGAGGTTTTTGTGATCAGTGTAGATGTTGCACACATTGCCAAGTAGATAATGTCTCCAGGCCTTCAACGCATGAACAACAGCAGCGAGTTCCAAGTCATGCATTGGATAGTTCACTTCATGCTTCTGAAGTTGGCGAGAGGTATAAGCGATGACTCTACCCTCTTGCATAAGAACACCTCCTAACCCAATACCTGATGCATCACAGAACACATCGAAAGGTTTCTCGATATCCGGTTGCGCCAAAACCGGAGCCGATGTTAGAAGAGTTCGCAGGGTATGGAAAGCCGCATCACACTCAGGAGTCCAGACAAACTTCATGTCTTTTTGCAGCAATCGAGTCATAGGCTTGGCTATTTTAGAGAAACCCGGGATGAAGCGACGATAATAGCCAGCCAAACCCAGAAAACTCCGAACCTCGTGCACCGAGATGGGAGCCTTCCAGTTCAATACTTCTTGCACCTTGGTGGGATCAACCATAATTCCACCATCGGACAACACGTGTCCAAGAAAAGGTACCTCGCGAAGCCAAAATTCACATTTGTTGAACTTTGCATATAGCTGGTGTTCTCGCAATCTAGTAAGAACCACCCGCAAATGTTCAACATGATCTTCTTCATTCTCAGAATAGACCAGGATATCATCTATGAATACCACCACAAATTTGTCCAACTCAGGCATAAACACTGAATTCATCAGATACGAAAAATGTGCGGGGGCATTGGTCAATCCAAAAGACATAACAAGGTATTCATACAGACCATATCTTGTAGAGAATGCAGTTTTTGGGACATCCTCAGGCCGAATTTTGATTTGATGATACCCAGATCTCAAATCAATCTTAGAAAAGACTTTTGCTTTAGATAACTGATCAAACAAGATATCTATGCATGGCAGAGGGTACTTATTCTTAATTGTAACTGCATTCAAGGGTCTATAATCTACACACATGCGTAGAGACTGATCCTTCTTCTTCACAAAGATGGCTGGGCACCCCCACGGAGATGAACTAGGGCGGATAAGGCCTTTCTGTAGCAGTTCATTCAACTAGGTCTTGAGTTCAGCTAGTTCATTGGGAGGCATTCTATACGGCCTTCTAGATATGGGAGCTGTACCAGGAAGCAACTCTATTTTGAATTCTACTTCTCAATTCGGGGGCAATCCAGGCAAATCATTGGGAAAAACATCCGGAAAGTCGCACACGACAGGGATATCTGCCAGAGACTTTGCTTGCACCGCATTGGTCGTGCAAGAAAGATTGATGTCCTTGGGTAACTGTACTAGAAAACCCTCCTGATTACCAGGATCTCTGAGCATGACTACTCTAGTTGACGTATCAATAAGCACTCCATGACGGCTCATCCAGTTCATTCCCAATATCACATCGATACCTAGCCCCGGTAAAACTACCAAATCAACCTGATAACTTCGCCCCTCTATCTCAAATTGTACGTCCCCAACTACCAGCTTGGTTGGGATAATACCACTGGCAGCCCTAATACAATAACCCTCACCCTCAACAGTATATGTTTTCTGCATAAACTTGGATGCAAATGATGGACTAATGAAGGAATGCGAAGCACCTGAATCAAAGAGTACAACTGCGGGGTGTTGGTCAACTAGAAACTTACCGGCAGTCACTACCTCACCTGAAGGAATCTCGGTAATATTAGTGTGGTTCACTTGTCCCAGACGGCCACCTTGGTAATTATTCTTCTTAGGGTAAGGGCATTCCCTTGCCCAGTGGCCTGTCTTATTGCAGTTCCAGCACGGCATGTTGCTTGGTGGAGCCCTGGAACTGCCCTGACTGGTAGTGCCCTTGGGAAGAGCAACTGTAAATGCCTTGCGAAACCCAGTCTTGGCGGGATTCTTCTTCTGCGGGGGGCGAAACTTGGCGGCTGATGCTGGAGGACGGAATGGAGCCTTTTGTGCGACGGGAGCCTTAGATTGTGAGGCACCCGCCTCATAGGCCCTCTTACGACTTTTTGAAGCAGCATACACAGCATTGTTGTTCTCTTGCGATAAAGCATCACTCACAAACTCATTAAAATGAGCGCACTTGCAATTTCCCATGGTCTTCATCAGTTTGGGGCTAAGTCCCCGCTTGAAGCTTGCAATCTTCTTGGCATCTGTGTCCACAAACTCAGTAGCATACCTTGCAAGGTTGTTGAAAGCTTGCAGGTATTCATTCAGGCTCTTGTTTCCCTGAGTCAGCTTCATGAACTCTGTATGTTTGATCGCCATAAGACCAGGAGGAATGTAATTTCCCCTTAAAGTAGACTTGAACTGATCCCATGTGATTTGGGCATTAGCAGGCATAGTGGACCGATGATGACTCCACCAAATGCCAGCAGGCCCATGAAGTTGGTGCGATGCATACTCAGTTTTTAGCACCTCAGTCAAGCGGAGCAGACGGAACTTCTGCTCGAGAGTATTCAACCACTCATCCGCTTGTAGAGGCTCCTCAGCCTCCTTGAAGATTGGGGGTTTCGTGTCAAGAAAATCCTTGAAATCACTGTACTGATTTGGATCCGGTCCTTGGCGTGGACCACGGCCATCACGATTCGCGATCGTACGGAGGGCCTCGGCCATAGTGCGCTGTCCTTCCGCAAGCATTGCTATTAGTTCCGTTGGTGTGGGTGGTGGTGGCGAAAGATCATCATCATCACTCGCACCGGTGGAACGAGTACGAGGCATCTGCACAATGCGCAACCAGTAATTATTGATGATGTCAGCACATTGGAGAAGAACAATATAATCGTGCCAAACTGAATTTACTGATGAGAATGAAAGCTTCATACAATAAACAGAGGCAATAATTCATTCCCCAATCACCACATCATCAAGTAGATTACTAGCGCCATACGCAGTGCATTCTAACATGACAAGTTTTAAACTTCCATTACGATACGCATCCCGAAGGGAGCGAATTGAGGTACTTCACAAGTATGACTGCAAACGCTTAACTAGTGAGACTTGCTAACGAACTACTCGTCGAAGTGATTACTGTCCACATTGGAGACACCTTGGACTTCTTCTGGGTATTCCTCTCCTTCAAACTTCTTGCCGAGAGATTTCACTTTAAACTTGGGATAAGCAATTATAAGGGAGGGAGTAATGCAATATGAATGTCATGAGTGAATATGATGTATGCTCGTTCCGTACGTCCTCACAAACCTAAGAAAATTTAAGCTTTAGCGGAATATACGGTGGCATACATACGTTCTCTCAATTAGCGATAACTAGTCGATCTACACGGTGCGTTGTTAGCGTACCTGCAGAAAAACTTCATTGCAGCCCAACCCAACAAGATATAATGCTAATTACACAAACAGTATTAAGATACTTTCCATATATACATCCCCCGATATATATACTTCGGCATCCAAACTACCCGACAAATGTACCCACAATTAAGTACTTTCATATATACATGTATGCAACATGTAAATACTCCAGTAACCACAACTAGCTCTCCCCTAGACCGACGGTTGGACGGTCATGCTCTCTCAACTCACACTTACCTTAGCGTAGAGGCAATTGATCCATACATTACCATTCAATGAATGGCACCCATGCAATATCACGCCGCATGGACGACGAAATAGAAACAATCAATTCCCCCAGTTAGTAATTATATATAAGCCACCTAGAAGTCCTTAAGTGGGCTATAAGGGATGTGATCACCAGTATACCATAAAAATTTTGATTTTTGAACACTTATATATAACTATAAGTTTTGAAAACCATTTTAACAACAAAAGCTTTTTGTTTTAAATAGCCGTAAGACATGTTTAATGTTGAATCTAGCTCTGATACCAGCTGTCATGGAACCGACCAATTTATAAGAGCACAAGTACAAAAACAATCGCCGAAACGATCAAATTCTCGAACTTGAGCCCATATAAACCCGGTAGTCAACCGAAATCTCGAAGGATTTCAAACCAACTTACATACAACCAAGATCACAGTAATCCAACATAACATATCGTACGTTACAACATTTCACAGATGTTCGCAAATAGATTACATCATCATAGAGTCATTGTTATTACAAAACAAGTCTTGTAAACATGCGGAAGCAAATAGTTTAACTCACACACCGAGTTCAAATACACATACTGGTTTGCAGATCACAAACCGCCAAAAGCATTCAGATAAGAGAAAGGAGATCATGCCCATGATCTAGTCCTCATCACCCGCCAGGTGGAGACAATACTTGCAGAATCCCTGATATAGGAGGTCATCTGCAACAAGAGGGAATAAACCCTGAGTACGGGAATGTACTCAGCTAGACTTACCCGTCGAAAACCAAACAAATGACACCAAGGATTATGCATAGCTTAATGTAGTGGAGCTGGCTGACATTCTCTTTTTGCAGAAAAGCATAAGTAATATTAATCAACTCTTAACCTGAACTAGCAGTAACTTTTTAGCCATTAACCTGTCATCTATATTAGCACCTGTACTAAGCAATCATTTTATTAGGGTGCAAACATTAATAACCATATCAGGTATTCATTGTGGCAACCTTATCATCATCCATTTAACCATATCGTTAAATTAATTGAATCTACGTTGCCGCTGCTCAGTCAAGTTCTCACTATCCGGGAGAGACGGCGATTCGAATCGATTCCTATCCAGCTGGAGGGGTATTCCTAAACACAAACCCTGCTTCCCCCGTCAGGGTCGCAACAAGTCACCTTTGGTACAATTCAGGAGTCACGGGTCTGAACAGATCGGCATTCTCAGAGAACCACTCTGCCAAGGTTGTTCGGGACTCTAACCCGCCTTGGACTTATGCCAATGGCTCTCTGCACATCCTTACTACCTCCAGAGTGCCGCCACTGCTCGCGTTCCTGGCCTGAATCGAGCTACTAGGCTTCGCGGTCGGAACGACTTATCCGGCCAGCTAAGTGTTAGGCTGCGTTCAACATGACATGAGGACGTACAGCGTATCGGTCCTTAAACGACTCAGACGGAGTCACTATGTTCAAACCTACACAAGACCCCGCCCGGTCTTAATTCATTATTTACATGGTTCTTTTCCACGATAGCAGATATAGCCAACCGTGATCCACCTCATCCTAAAGCTCGCAGGTGACAGGAAATCACCTGACTTCTACTGCACTAAGCATGGCTAAGCATTTAACCCGTCCTGGACTTAAATGGGATTCAGTGCGATATCAGGACAAGGAAGGATATATATATAATGCAGCAATTGGTTCCAACCAATTCCTATACTTAATGCATCATCAACAATAAAAGATACTCAATGTATTTGTGAAAACATAGGAGGCTTAATATGCTCCGGAGCTTGCCTTTCAGGAACGAGGAAGGCTGGTGGTCAGGGCACTCGGGAAATTCCTCCGCGACGACTGCTTCGTCGGCTTCCTGCACTTCGGGTTCCTCCTCCTGGTTAGCTCCCTTGAACTCCAGCAACGTCACTCCCTCTGGCACACCTATTGCATGAATGCGCAAGATAAATATCATGGATGCACATGTATGAATGTCGGGGATGCTCGGGGAATGCACATGTTCGCTGTAGTTTGCATATTCCAACTTAAGCCCTATTCAAATCACTTTACTTACCAAGTTTATACAGTCTAATGTATAATTGCTCATCTTCAGTTAACGACCTAGCACCTGCACCTAAGCATATTCTCCAGTTAGGCTAACCCCTAAACAATCAACGAGAACATTGCAACCACATACACTCAAGCAATTGTATTTCAGCAAAATGAATACTATGTAGCGGTACAGTAAACTAGCTATAACTGGAGATTTATAAATCCAATTGATATGCAACAAGACAATCTGGAAAGCTTATAAAATTGTCTACAAAACATTTTCAGACCTCAAAGCATGATTCAAACCTTTACCAGGTCGAATTCATCAATCAACAGAAGTCTATCCTCACAAGGCAGAGAATCAGCAAAAACTGCAACCTAACTCTAAACAGCTGTAGTTTCTAAACTACTGGGCCAAATGCCCTCAAATTTTGACAGGAGCTAGCTACCTAATTTATCTACAACTCTTGTATTCAACTCATTCACAGAAAACCAAATTATCATGGGGAGCTTTCTAAAGTCCCAGATCTGTCCAGAGGGACATGATGCAAACAATTAATTATTAACTTATGATATAAACACTTAATTGGACAAAACTAACTTTACTGATATATCACACATATCACAAGAACACCAGAAAGTAAAGTGTTCATCACCAAAACATTTCTTTTACTACCTTTCTTAATTTATTTAATTAATTAGTGGAAATAGTAAACATATATGAAAACTACCCCATTAATTCTACAAAAATTACAGTAGACACTACATGCTCTGAGTAGACTACCATAAAAATTTCACATCATTGGAGCAAGTATAAAAGCCTACACAAAAATGATAAGGCATAATGGCTTAAAATGGCATAATTAGGAAACCTTAGTGAAAAGTGTCAAGCAACAGATTTCATATTTTTCCTAGCATCTTTAAGGTACCAAGATACTACCTACCAAGTTTCATGGCCATAGGATTCATAATTAATTTACTAAAATTCACCCAAGTATCTACCAATGATAAAAGGAAAATCTATAACTCAAAAACTACACATGCAATGACTCTCAAATTTTAACCAGAGCTTCTACTATACAAGACTAGCTTACCCACAAAATTTCATAATTTTTGGATCACAGAAACTCAAGATATGATTTAAACAAGTTTGCATGCATTCAAAAACACATTTCAAGTTCCTATTTAATTCACCCAAAATTTCTACATAACATGCTCAAGATATATTTTTCTTAAATACTAGACCTAACAGTGAGTCTAACAAAATTGGAACCATTCAAATTGGATCTACAAAACAGGAGATACAAAAATATCAAATCAGTATTCAAAACTGCATTTTTGAACTAGCCCTATGACTACACAGTCACTGACGTGTGGGACCTGGTCGTCAGCCGACCCCACTGGTCAGCGGCAGCAAAGTAGAGGAGGCGGCTGCGTCGCGCGGAAGACGGCGTAGCTCGCCGACGGTGACCTCACCGGCGACGAGAACGGTACCAACGTGACCGCCTAGACCTATTGCATCGATTGGCACCCTAACCGCAAACCCTACCGACCTCTAGGTACCCCGGCCACGGAGCTCGGCGGCTCGACCATGGCGCATGGCGGCGCGCGGCTGTGTTCCAGCTTGGCTGGGCCAGCGCAGGTGGTGACATCATCACCCGAGCATCAGCGCATGATGGGGAAGACGAGACGCGGGCTAAGGATGGAGGAGCGGTGCGGTGGTGCGCTGGCCGCGGTGAGCGCCATCTCCGGCGAGGGTGCGACGGCGCGGAAACACCGACAACGGCCTCACCTGAGGTCGAATGACCGCGCGGAGTTGATGACGAGCAAGAGGGAATCACGGCGGAGCTTCGGTGAAGGTGTAGTGCGCGTTTTCCCGGTGGTGAGGGCGCGGGAGCTTGCCGAAGCTCACGGCGGCAATGGAGGAGCGGTGGTGCGCTGTTGCTGCGAGCGGTTGAAGGCGAAGAAAGGAAAATTGGGCCGACGAGCTGGTCGGGCAGGCGCGTGGGTGGGTTCATGTAGTGGCCGGCCACGCCAGGGCATCCACGGCACGTGGCAGCGCTCTCAGGCGACCGGCGATGCGCGGCGTACACGCGGCCGTCGAATTCTAATTCAGTTGATCACTGTAGCAGCGTTTCAGTGAACCCGAGCGAGCCTGACAGCGTTACTTCGTCGCGTTGGCACGGCTAACTCATGGCTCAAAAGTGAAATCCGTAAAGATGAAAGTTGTAGATCTATAGTAGGGCTACAAATTTGATTTAGAAATCAACAACTAACTCTCGACGGATCACGAGTTAAATCAAGCCAAAGTCAGCTCCTTCAAACTGTAATTGTAATCAATACTTAGAAAAATTCTTAAGTGTAGAATCAGCCCTGATTTCTGGCTTGTGGGACCTTTTTGGGCATGTTGTGCACATTTTCATGAGATGGCCATAAAATAACTTTTGTTCCTTACATAATCCTCTACAACTTTGCTTTAGGTTGCTCAGACATGCAAACATCCTAAGCCACACATTTTAAATAGTCAAACACAGGAGCTCTAGGGTTCCAAATTGGTCAACCATGACTTGGAAACCTAATTAGGCAAAACGATCCACATGAACATTGCTCCTAATGACATTCTAGGTGTAACTAAGTTACTTAGGATGATTATTAACCACACCACACATTGGTCACACAAGGATCAAGCAAGGTATGTACTGAAACAATGAAAAACACAAGAAATGTTGCAAATGTTTCATAGTCATGTTTCACATGTTTCATGATCTTGTTGCATAGTATTAACTAATCTTGTTTCACTAAGTGAGTGTCACATGTTGCACTTAAGTGTTGCACACTTTACATTTCATAAAAGAACAACACACATGAAATATACAACATGTTGCAATGTTTTGAAATCATGTTTCATGTGATATAAGTTCATGAATGGATGCATGATGCTCATGTTCATGAAATGCAGTGCAAATGTGGAAGCTAAACACCAGGGGTGTTACAAGGGATATCTTGATTGGGAGATGATGGTAGAACAAAAGTTTAGTGCCCACCTTATGCCTGAGCATCATAGAGTTTGACAAGCTACTAGTGAGTTTAAGGATTTTGCCATTATTTGGTGGAATGGGCTAGCTACACAGGATGCTTTACCTGGTACGTGGGAAGAGCTTAAGGTAGCTATGCTTGATCACTTTGTTCCTCCTTCTTATCATAGAGATTTGCATAAGAAATTGATGCGATTAGAACAAGGAGATAAATCTGTATCGGATTACTATGGTGAGCTCCTAAAGGGATTGATGCGCTATAGTGTTGTGGTGGGAAATGAAGATACCATTTGTCGTTTTTATTTAGGTTCGAGGCGTGAGATTCAGGACATTGTTGATTATAAAGAATTTAACACTGTCAACCAATTGTTTTAGTTTGCTATGCTTGCAGAAAAGGAATTGCAGGGGCATGAACAGCAGAGCAAGAGCAAGGTCAGCACCACCACATACACGCCATGCTTGGCACCATCTTCGGGGCTGACCAAGCCAACCACTTTTCGGGCACCTCCACCAATGAGCAAGCGACCAACAGCCTCTGGAGTTTCCGCTACACCTAAGGCACCTCCCACATGACCATCAAATTCAGGTAAAAATTCTTTGCAGGTGCCTACCAAGAGTTCCTCATCCATTGCATCGACGGGATGCACTTTGGGCATTCAGTGCCACCGCTGCCATGGCATTGGCCATGTGCAAAAGGACTTCCCAAGTCAGTGGGCATATATTGCTATAGAAGATGGTTACATCAGCACCTCTGACATTGAGGATGAAAAAGACCAAGATGCAGATGAGGAGGATGGCAAAGTCCTTGGCGATGAGGCCATGGTGGCCTATAGGAGCATCATTGTACAGCGGTTGCTCAGCTCACAAGTCCAGCAACCTAAGAAGCTACAATGCCATAACTTGTTCTAGATTTTCTTTGTCATCAGCGACCGTCGCGCACATGTCATTATTGATGGAGGTAGCTACAACAATTTGGTGAGTTCTGATTTGATTAAGAAGCTTGGCTTGACCACACGCCCACACCCACATCCATACCATATTCAGTGGCTAAATGATTTAGGTAAAGCAAAGGTAACACAAACTTGTAGAGTATCATTTTCTATTAGTTCTTATGCTGATTCTATTGATTGTGATGTGGTACCTATGCAAGCTTGTTCACTCTTATTGGGTCGTCCTTGGGAACATGATAATGATGCTACACACCATGGTAGAAGTAATAAATACACTTTTGTGCATAAAGAAAAGAAAATTACTTTGGTACCTTTGACCCCTGCTCAAATTGTACAAGCTGATAGAGAACACGCTGCTAGTTTGAATGATGTCTAATCTAAAAATTAGCAAGTTGCTAATTCTATTTTCCCACCTAAGAAGGATAAGTTGACATCTATTTCTAAGGTTGAGGGGATTAAATTGAAGGGTGGTGTTATGCTTGCAACAAAATGTGACTTTGCTGAAATTTTTGATGATGATATTTGCTATGCTTTGGTATGCAAATGAGCTATGTTTTCACTTGATGATATTGTTAGCTTGGTGCCTCCTGTTGTCACTAACCTTTTGTAGGAGTATGAGAACATTTTTCTAGCTAAGATACCCCTGGGGCTGCCACCTATGAGAGGAATAGAGCATCAAATTGATTTGATTCTGGGAGCAACCTTGCCCAACCGTGTATCGTGTTTGGGCCATTAGGGATGCATCTAGGGGTCTTGCACAATCCTAGAGTCTTCATAAATAGCCACCGTCCATCCATTAGTGTTTGGGTTTTGCTTAGATTATTCTGTCATGAACAGTTTCACCGTTATTCGGTTTGTGAGACCCCAACTTTGAGAGATTAATCATTCATCTGCAATTTGGTTGTGTTCTTTCTTGTTCTTGCTTGTGTTCTTCGTTGCGCAGGCAGGGATTAGCCTTCTTGGCGAGGTCAACTTGGTCCGAGACTCGGTTGATAACCAGAGGAGCTGTGGTGCTAAGATTGCAGGGTTCGATCTTTCGATCTAAAGCCGGATCGGTGTGTCATTCTTTGCCACAATGATAGTTACCATCACTTGATGGAAGATCGGGATCCCCATTCCCATCATAATGTGTGACATGTATGTTGAATCATGTATGATCTTGGTTGTATGTTGATTGTTAATCGAGACCCTTCGTGGTACTTGACGGACTATCGGGTTGCAGGCTACCATTGTACTTGTGCTCTTATAAATTGTTCAGTTCTGCTATAGTTAGTCTCACACATTTCCTTGTAGATATGATACTTGGAATACTTTTAGGTGAAAGCTACAGCGGTATCCATGCGCTTGCGGATTTATATGGGTGCGTTAATAAATACCAACAACATGCTATAGCCTGTTGTATTAAAGATGGTTTAGGTGCGTGTCACCTTCTTATTGCACAACGTGGCCATCTCTGGTTCTTGCATGTTTCAAGTTCATACTAGACCACATGTCTAGACCCTATTGTTCCACATGCCAGTTTTCTATTGGCACATGTGTCGTGTTACGGTTGGGTCACATGTCACTTCTTCATTGGACCAAGTGTCATATTTTTATTGGTCCACATGGCATCACCACAATACCCCACGTGTCTTTCTTTTACTCGACCATGTGTCTAATGTTGTATGTCCACATGTCAGTATTTTATTGGGCCACATGTTGTGCCCTGAGCTACCCATGTTTCTTTTTTTTATTCAACCACGTGGTAGGATGGATTTGTACCATGTGTTTTGTTTGTATTGGCCCATGTGCCCTGTCGTGGCTGTTACACATGTCATTCACTGGTTCATCCATGTGTCAAATTCTTATTTAACAACGTGCCTATGCTGAATCTACCACATGCACACCAATCATTACATTAGAGAAAATGATTTTAGATCTACACTGCTGCACAAAATGACTACATGCATAATTATATTGAACCTGAATCAAATAATAGCAGTTTAGTTCAGCAGCAAACCACTGACAGATTTCACATATCAAGCCGCCAAAATTTCACATCAAAATAGCAAACAAACCACATGTTCACTGCATCAATAAGACTTAGTTACCAACGCTTAAGAGCATGATATGCTCACGGAGCTTATTGTACTCCTCCTGTTACTATTTCTTGAACTTCTCAAACTCCCTATCAGTGTTTTCTGCCTTCCTCTTTAGTTGATCCACTTGTTCGGCGAGGACAGCTGAACTTTCCAGATGAGCAATAAGTTGTTCCTGAAGTCTAGAGTACCTTGTCCTGATACCAGCATTCTTTAAAGAAAAGGTGTTGTAGCTGGCCTAGGAGAGGACCTTGGAAACAACATCAACAATAGGTTCTGCTCGTATAGTTTCCATAGCTTCCTACGAAAACCAAGGAGTAAACATTAGGGAGTGGACTTAAATTGCAGAACCAAGAGATTATTTTAGTACAAGTAATGCATAGGTCTTCCTTAGCCTATTGCCAATAGAGATTCATAAGCACAATGCATAGGTAACATATTAACTGTTGTAATATTACAACTTCAAAATGATGACGGTGGAGTTAGCTTAACAACATTTTGCATAAAAGCTTAAGTAACATAACTTGGAGATTTAATATCTTTAACATAAAATTGAATACCTATTCAATTAAGCATCTCTAGATTAGCACCTATATTAAACTAACAAGCATTAGTAACCATATTCGGTGTATTAATTTGGGCATCATCATAACCATCAAGTTTCATCAATTAATGCTACATTGTCGTTGCTTAGTCAAGTTATCACTATCCGAGAGAGACAATGACTCGAATTGATTCCAACCAGCTAGGGAGTTATTCCTCACACAAACCCATACTTCCTCCATTGAGGTCATGTCGAGTCACCTTTGGTACAATTTAGGTATAGTTGTAGGTTCAAGCAGTGCCACACCCTCAGGGATACTACCAGTCTTCCAGAAAGTTCAGGCCTGGCTTGCCCTTGGACTCATGCCACTGGCTCCCCGCACATCCTTACTTCCTCTAGTGTGTGCACTTTCACTTACCAGGTCCCGGCCTAAGTTGAGCTACTCGAATTCATGGTTAGAACAACTTATCCGACCAACTAAGTGTTAGGCATGTGTTCAACTTGACATGAGGACGTACAACGAATTGGTCCTTAACAAACATAGATGGGGATAAATAGGCACCAAGACCTCCATGGCTTGTTACCTCTCTATCACAATCTCGCCCGGTCTCCTTTTTATTCATCAACACATGGTTATTTTCATGATAGCAATTATAGCCAACCATGACCAGATATTTACCTATATCTCATAGGTGACAGGAAATCACCCGACTTCTACCAGACTAAGCATGGCTAAGCATATATTCGATCCTGAACCTACATAGTATTCAAGATATATTTGTCTAGACTAAGAAAGTATATGCAGCAAGTGGTTCCAATCAACCCTTAGTACTTAATGCATCAACATAAAAGGACTCAAGTTGATATTTAGAAAACATGGGAGGCTTCGAATGCGCTGGGGCTTGCCTTTTAGAAATGAGGAAGGTTGGTGATCGGGACACTTAGGAAGATCTTCCACAATGACTCCTCCTTTGACCTAAACCTCCTGTTCCTAGGCTGCCTATTGCTCCTCCTGATGCTCGGGTTCAACCTCGAATAGTGTCACTCCTTTCGGGGAACCTATTGCATGCATATGCATAAATGAGTATTATGAATGCATAAGAGATGAGATGACCTGATGAAGTGTATACGCATGAGAATGTTATCCACAAGATGTATGATAAGTTTAACATTCGTTGACCAAGTAGATGTAAAAACTTTCTTCTAGTTGATCTTTGTTGAGTAGGTGCATATCTCTTCTTATAGTACAAGAAACATACACTCACCAAGTTCTAGTAACCTAAGGTAAAGTTGTTTATCATTAGTAAGAGGCTTAGAACCTACAACTAACAACTAATCCAAATTAGCCTAAGCATCTACACAAGCATCACATAAGACAAACAATTACGATTTGACTTAGTCATTTCTTGTACTATAAACAACAGCTACTTATTTTGGCCATATCTAGAGTTCTACTCAACCAAATACTATGATCTTGGACTTTTTGGAAAGCTTATAAAACTGCCTACAACTTTCTTATAGTCATATCAAGATGATTCAATGGATATCAAGGTCAAACAAAGGAATTTCCCAGAATAAGCATTTTTGGAGACCAACTTCCAACAGTTATAACTCTCAAACCATTTAGCCTATTGCCATGAAAATTTGACACAAGCAACATAAGTAAGTTATCTACAACTTTGTTATTGACAAGATTCACAGCAAACATCATTTTACCCATACAATTTACTTAACAACAGAAACTATCCAAAACAGTCACTATAATTGAATTATAGAGCAATTAATATTTCAATGCATACAAGCAATTAAATCTGGGCACAACCAATAGTAACAATAGTTCATAGACATCATATACACTTTAGAAAACATAATGGTCAAGCCCAAATAAATTATTTAAATGCCTTTATTAATTTATTTGGACACTAAGGTGAGATAAGGAAGATATATCAAAAGTGCATAGTAAATTCTGAGAAAATTATAGTAGCCTACATATGACCCCAAAAGTCTACTGTACAAATTTCATGCCATTTGGATAAGTATAGCCATCGCTACAAAAATGATAAGTTGAATAAGCTTATTTTAGCAAAAATAGTTTAGCCTAGTGAAAAGTGTCAAACAACATATTTCATATTTTTCTTACTTTCATCCTAGCACCATAACACTGTGTAAAAATTTGCAAGATCATAAGTTATGTATTTTTACCCCATTTATTTTCACTAGAAACGAGCAATTATTTAAGATTAAATAAGAAGACCATATTCCAAGTATGTCGACTTTAGGTTTAGCATTTTTCCTAGCTAGAGCATGTCGACACAAGACCAAAAAAATTGGAATCATATTTTTCTCCCTCCTCTAGATCAAGTTATGCATTTTAAAAGATTGAAACTAATTTAAAAGCACTTTACTAGCTTAATTTAATTCTCCTAGAAAAATATCCTAAACAGAAGGTTTCATATTTTTTCCCGACTAACAGCGCGACTTCGTGCACATGTAACTCGTAATCCGTGGTGAATCAGTGAAAATGGTATTAGTGAAAGTTGTAGAGCTCTGTGAGATCTACAACTTTGCTTTAGGGAGTAACATCTAATTCATCATGGTTAGCAAGTTACAAAGCTCCAAAGTGGTGCACTTGAAACAGAAATCAGCATTTTGGACTTAGCAAAATTTCTAAGTTTAGAAACAACATTTTGTTGCATCTTGTGAGCCCTATTTGACCATGTTAGGCACTAAATTAGGTCATGACCCTTAAATAATGTTTGTTCCACATAAGATAAGCTACAACTTTTATTAAGGGTGCACTATCATGCAAATAATCTATGCTATATTTCAACTTTGAACAAAGTAGGATCATGAAAAATGACATTTTGAGTAAACTAGGACTTAGAAGCAAAATTGGCCCATGTCATGAATACAAATATTGTTCCATTTACCATCCTAGACATGTCAAAGGTGTTTTTGTGACCTCACAACCATCTCTTGCATTGGTCACACATGATCACAAGTATATGCATGTATATAATCAACATCACATGTGATAATATATAAAGAATAAGATGAAATTCCATATGCTCATGCTCATGAATGCTTGGATGATGCTTGTGTTCATAAAATGCAAGTGCCAAATGCAATACTTAACACTAGGGTGTTACAGATTCGACTGAGATTTACTAGAAGTTGGAAATTTTCCCCCGTAGGACACTAGTTTTGCCCATGCAGAAAAATTTGCGAGGAACGCCATGGAACATTTGTCCCATGTGTCGACAGCTCCCTTGCTCTGGTAAAACCACTATTTTGCCTTCCCCACAAGGGAGAAGGGAAATAGACAGAGCTTTATGCTATCTGGTGCGACGTATTTGATGATGATGGTGTCGCATAGGTCAAGGAAGTGTTGCAAGTGTGAACTTGCATCCTCTCTTGGCAAACCATAGAATTGGTTTGCCTACACCATCATTATGAGGCCAGTTCAAAGCTCAAAGTTTCCAATGCCCGTGTTGACAATGGGCCCAATGGGCATGTTGGTAATAGTGGATGTGGAGTAGTCACGGGGGTGATAGTAGCAGATGGTATGGGGGTGACTAGTTCGACTGCCAGTGTAGTAGCAAAAGAAGAAGTGGTACGAGACCTATTCTTTCTTAGGAGTGCCTCTAGATTATTGGTGTAGTTGTTCGGTAGATCAAAACTACTCATACACTATCCTGTTTTCATTCAACAATAGGAAGAAAACAAGTAGAATTAGCCTGCATAAACTATGGCTACCATTACATGCATGTGATCATTGTTCGTGTTATGCTAGATTCTTTTCAACCTATGCCCTCCCCAATAATGGTGCTAGAAATGCTTGTTAGCGTAATCACCAAGTGAGGAGGTTTTAAGTCTATCACCGGTAATGGTGCCTGAAATGCCTATTGGTATTTCTTAACACCATTACTAAGATTGAGTTAATCTTAGCAACACCACTAAGAAACACCAACTACGATAGTCCTTAAAGATTATAGATAACATTCACAAGCATACGGAGCTATCGTTGTAGCATATCACCCAAAAGTATTCAGGATATCGTTATTTATATTTTCCTAAAGGAGGGCAAGGTATATATATTCTAGCATAGACATAAACATGATTACATACTTGCATAGTGGACCATAGTTCATAATAGGGGTAAAAATGGTATATCATGGATAGTGGACACACATATGGGCCAACCTCAAGGACAAAAGGAAAACAAAGAATAAAAGAATATTCCTAAGTGGAGCAGGCATGTTCTAATATAGCCGTGCAAAGAACAGTTGATAATCATACAACGAACAAGGTTAGAGCTAGAACAAAATGTGAGATAGGTCGGGAGGCCACTGTGTACTGGTCTGCTAGCATCCTCATGTGATAATTTAGACTCCTACACCCTAGACGAACGTGGGGCATTACAAGGGATGGACAGGGCTATCACCACCTACCACCTACCCCTCAACCGTGGAAAGGGAAATGTATTCACCTTTCTCTCCATACCCAAGCACCATGCTTGCGTACACAGAAACTACCCAAATTCTCCTAGGTCCCTGACCCTATGGATCAACAGGTAAACAACTTGGGCACACCCTAAGGCACGATGAATCGCCATCTCAACTTAGCTCTAATTCTACTCATATAAGTTATATGAATGATTAAGCATAAAGTTTTACATGTCAACATCATAACACACAAACTATATACTAGTTCATATATTATGATCATAACATGAAAACTATAGTCTAGTTCATATGCACTACTATATGAGTTATATGAGAACAAGAATTTGGAAGAACTCTTTATAGTATTCATACCAAGAAGGTTCTCTTCTTCCAAGGAGACAAGCTCTCCTTGATAGCTTTCCCTTGCTCACAAATGCTACTAAAAGCTAAAAGAGACTAAGAGGTGGTAGTGTGGTAGAGGCTCCAAATGAATGTGTGTGTGAGAGGTGAGCTCTAGCCCTCTTTATATAGTGATACATGGTCAGTGTTGGTGTAGGTAAATTAGGAAACCACCGTGGACCACCTCTACATGGCGCTATGCAACCGCCGTAGAAGAGTGGGGCTAAGAGGAGGTGGTGGGGTGCGCGCGCACCCTGGTGGGCCCACCTTGTGACCACCTTCGTCTGGTCAGTTCTTGAGTGGGCCTGGACCTTGTCCATGGTGGTGTTCTACCCAAGTAAGTTGTGCAGGTATGCTTCTCTTCTTATTCCCCTTTGCGCATTTCCTCTTTACGCCTTCTGTTTGCGTCTTTTGATATGTTTTCCACTTCAATTTGAATGTGTCCTGCAAAACATGATTTTTTCCAATACAAGTGAAACTAGGTCAATAGTAATGGCATATGTGTCAAAAGTATATTTATTTCTCCTTTTTTGGACTATAATTGGTGGTTAGAAATGGTCGTTAGTGACCGCCAACAAGTGCCTTGATCTATGATGAAAAATAGATCATCATAGAACTGATTTGGCATACGTGGCCGGGGGCTACCACGCTGGTGGGTGCTTCCATTAGAGATGCTTTCCACGTGTACATGCCCCACGCGTACATGCTATAGCCGGTTGCATTGGAGATGGTTCGGGTACATGTAACATTCTTATTGCACAACGTGACCATCTCCAGTTCTTGCACGTTTTTGGTTTTTATGGGACCACGTGTCATTTCCCTGTCGTTCCACATGTCAGTTTTCTAGTAGCACACATGTCATGTTGTCGTTGGATCATATGTCACTTCTTCATTGGACCATGTGTCATATTTTTATTGGTCCACGTGTCCATTTTTTTATTTGACCACACGTCACTATGCTATCTGTCCACGTCTCATATTTTTATACGTCCACATGGCTTGACAATTTCATTCCACATGTCAGATTTTTAATAGCCCACGTGTCGTGCCCTGGCCAATTCACATGTCGTGCACTAGTTTGTCCATGCGTTGCATTTTTATTTGATCACGTGGCCTGTCCTAGTTCTACCGTGTGGAGTACAATCAATTCATCATAGAATTAATTTGAACATCACTACTGCACACACTGACTACATAATTATTTAGCCTAGCAATCAAATAACAACAATTTATATTTCACACGTCAGCAGCGAACCACTGACAGAGTATCACTACATTAAACTGGCATATGAGTCCACACATCAAACTGCCATATGAGTCCACACATCAAACCATAAATGTTCACTACATCAAGTCACAGGAGTTGAAGACTGAGAGTTACTAGAAGAGCTAAAGTTCATGCATAGCTCACAAAGATTGTTGTACCCCTCCTATTGTTGTTTCTTGTATTCCTCAAGCTCACTTTCAGTCTTTTTTGTCTTCCTCTTCAGTTCGTTCACTTGATCGATGAGGGTAGCAGAACTTTCCTATTTAGCAGCAAGTTGTTCCCAAAGCATTCTCTCTATCAATGTCTTTGTTCTAGTGGAGCTTGTCTAGATACCAGCATTCTTCAAAAAATGTTGTTGTCGCTTCCCTGGGAGGGGGCCTTGCCCTGGTGGACACAGAGGACGTTGCAAACAACATTAGCACTAGTAATTGGTTGCTACCCATCAGTAATAGGTTTTGCTTGCATAGTTTCCATAGCTTCCTACAAAATTCAATCACTAAAACATTAGGTTACAGATAGTGTAAGAGGACTTCAATTGAAAACCCAAGAGATTGATTCATAACAAGTAATGGATAGGTCTTCCTCAGCCTATTGCTGATAGAGATTACATAAGCTTTAGTAGATTTTAGTAGATTTCCAAAACACTAGGCTCCTGCTATGTTTCCTTCTTTTATGGCAATGGCTTTAGTAGATTTCATGGGAAGTAAAAGAAGGTACTTACAACTGCTACTCTTGCAGCATTGCTCTGCCCATTTTTCCTACTAGTATAGAAGTCCTTGAAGAGAACCACAACATTAACATCTTCATCAGGTGGACCATTTTCTTCTTCAAATCCTTGATGTTGTTCTACTGCATTCCTCTTGTTCTCCTTCTGTTCACATTGCACATGAGTTTTGGTTTATATTTATACAAAGGCAAAGAGGAACAATAAAACACAACCATCACTTACAACATAGGAGCTACTAACGTGTACTTGTGCATCTAGACAACATAGGAGCAAGATCATGTAGCTTGGCGATACTTCAATTTTGCAAGGTTTCGCTTGTTCTTCTCAGATGTTTCTAATAGCTTCATTTGTGTTAGACTGCAGCACAAGTAGACCATAGCAAGACTAGATAGGAAATTGATGGGTTCACACACCTTGTTCTTAACACTAGACCAAATCTTGACAAGTTCACACCACTATGCATCGTTCATGGACAAGACAGGAGAGGTCTTACAGATCTGATTAGTAGGGATGCCATTGAAGTATGTTCTCTTCAACCTATAGCTTTCCTACCGTACCACAGACTACATTACATTTTGGTAAGCCTTTTTTTTGCTAGTGAGTGAGCACTATTAACGCGTAGCCTTCTCTACACATAGTAGTGTGAATGAAAAGTAAATCTGTTAAAGTTGCTCAAAGCAGAGTTGGATGTCAAGAGGGGATACCCATACATACATTTAGCCTTTCCATAAATCTTGTGCAATAGATGGTGTCGGGCATCTCCCCCTTGTTCCAATGCATCAAAATTGGTACATCATTCCTAACTACTACACCTACCTCTGAGGCAAACTTGGCAGCTTGCACTAGATCATGTGGCCTTCTATTCCCCTCGGCAACAGAGATGCACATCCTCGCTCCTCCTAGTGATTTGCTCATTTTCTCAAGCATAATTCCATGAGTTCAAGGCCTCGACTTCCTTGCTCTTCCTGACAATGGTACTACATAGTTTTCATACATTCATATTGTTAGAAAAGTAACTTGGATATCAAATAGCTAGTGCAAATTTATTAATAGACATCTATAAGGTAATACCAACCTAGGAAACTTTCATCGTTATGTGGGTGGGGGAGACATGAGTTTGCTGAGAGGGCTCCTCTTTAGTAGGGCTATCATCATCTGGCCATGAGGAGTCTCTCTTAGGGCTAGGTAGGGTGCCATCCCAACCAATGTCTCTAGTCAATTGATAAACTTAGAATTGATCCTTGGGTCTCGGTGTCGGTCGTGATGGAGAATTATATTCACCTATTGCTGCTACCTCCACCATTTTGCCAGTGGAAGACCTCCGAGTACAAAATCCATGAGTAGCCTATTCTAGTGGTGTTGACCTCACTCACTTGGAGAGCCTTTGCCGAGGACTCATGGCAACGCTGCCTTTTGTCTTGTTGGCAGAGCCTCCTCTATGGCTTCTTCGACCTAGACACTAAAATTGAAGATACAAACTCAAGCAACAAGCATTTACAAATTCCATTGATATCCAAATAGTAAAGCTTTTCATGGCTACCTACTCCCCCTAGCCTCCCTCCCTCTCTGAACTAAATACAAGATAGAAAAAGCACCTCATTAATTGATAGGGGCACTAGCCCATCTTCTAAATCAAAATTTGTTTCATCTATCATCAAATCCCTTAACTACCTCCCCTAGATCATGGATATATTCCAAATCTTCACCATGTCTACCATTTGTGCTTGACTTTTTTGCCTTTGGAGAAATAGGTTTTGGGTCCACACATCATATTCCAAGTTCTTCCATCTTTCAATGATTCCTTCAAATTTGTGCATCCCATGCTTGTTCATAAGAAGTTAGTGGCTGTTCATCTATATTACAAAGGCATTTATTAACTAAAACTTCTATAGAATGTCAACATAGTAGAGCAAGAGTATGCAAATAAGCACCTAACTAGTAACTACAGCTTATATGGAAGTCATTAATCCAATAAAGTGCATGTCAGCTACACTCAACTATAGGAAATATGTAACCCCATCGCTTTCTACATATCCTTGGTTCAACCACTACAGTAGAGCACACATCATAAAAGGATTTTGGGTACCTCTTCCTCTGTGTTCCCTGGCTTTGCTTTGTCATCAGCATCGCCATCCTATCATCACGGTCGTGGAGCTGGTGCAGCTGATGTTGATGAAAGGGTACCAGATCTGGCTCCAGCTAGGGATCAGATCTGGTTGGTCATGATAGGTGCCGAGCTAGGTAGGGGATCTAGATCTGGCTTGTCTGATCATCGTGGTAGTCCTTCCACCGTCTGCTAATCGACCTGCTATCGACAAATCGAAGGGAATCCATGTGACAGAACCACCCAATTTATACAAGATCAAGTACGACTGTCCCCGCTAACACATTGACATGCGCATACTTTCACTTATATAAACCCAGTAGTCCACCGAGTGTCACGAAGGACCTCAGTAAATCAACATCACAACCAAGATCGCGTGATTAAGCAAATACACATCACATACGCAGAGTTGCAATGGAAATAATATTACAAATGGATTCACAAATAATAGTACAAGTTTGGGTTTCAAAACCGATTAGTGAAAACAACATAGCTTCCAATTGATTACATTAATATAAGTTCCAAATACATTGCTAGCATAAGTGACATCCAACATGAGATCAAGACTAATAACATCCAAAGACTTGGAAGAGTTGGAGACATAACAAATGAGATTCAAGGGACAGAGCCAATGCACTGACTAGAGATTCAGTTGATAAAGCAATGCCATGATTTGCAAGGAAAGGTTCCAAAGCTAGGGTCAATAGCAATTAGCGTTGCACCAGATCATCTATAGGAGAAGGATCAAGGAGGTCTGACAAGAATTTTTTAGCAAGGTCCTCCCACATAGGAGCGGGACAACCTCAAAACATGCGAGAAAACAAGGGAACTAAGCTTGGGCCTAAGGTCAATCAAAGGCATGGATATAGGTCTTCATAGCGCAATGTCCAAGGGCTAACAACCATGTGCATAGGCTCAGGCTCTTAAGAGAGAACTTAATTGGAGGCGACAACCGTGAGATTATCAAAACTTAGACGTTGTTCTAGGATAGCGCTCTTCAACACTCGTATGCTTACCGAGGACAAAAGAGGTGACAGCTATGGCACTACCAAGATAACGAGCATCCACACCTACATTATGGCCTTAAGCAACCATTTCTAAACACTCAGTCCAATTAGCTTAAGCGACTATTACTAAGCACAAAACTCGCACACAACAAAGCAGTCACCTACAGCAACACC
Source organism: Miscanthus floridulus (assembly GCF_019320115.1). Classification (NCBI taxonomy): domain Eukaryota; kingdom Viridiplantae; phylum Streptophyta; class Magnoliopsida; order Poales; family Poaceae; genus Miscanthus; species Miscanthus floridulus. The sequence continues at coordinate 98,806,246 of NC_089580.1, read as the reverse complement.
ACTACACATAAACATGCGAAACATGGTGGTAAGGTACTATTATCTTTTATTTCTTTTAGAAGCAAACATACAAGGCAAAGCTAATCACATACTATCTTCAAGCACAGCTATTCAATCAGCAAGGAACAAGGCATTTTGTCTAGCTTCACACAAGGAAGATAGTAACGTCACATTAATCATAAGTTACTTAGTATTAGACCAAAGTGAGGGAAGCATATTTATGCACAAGCACAATCATGATGCTTGACTATCCTATTCGTCCTCACAAAATTGCCAGCCTAAGGCAGCAATCATGTTCTATGTTGGTGGCATAACATGTACTCTCTCGATATATAGTTAGTCGTTAGCTACATTCAATCTATGTGTTCGTGGTTAGCGTACCTACAGAAGGATTTCATTTCAGCCCAACCCCACAATTATTTATGCCAAAATGAAAATCAGGGCTCTAGATTGCTAAATACTTCCATATATATCCATATATATACTTTCATATCAAAGCTACCCGATCATTAAATTTACCACCCACAATTAAACATGCACCATGCACACTTGCAAGCATGCGTATACAGTCATATCAAAGCTAGCTCTCCCCGACCACATGCTCACACTTGCGGTCATGCCACTCATCAACATACCTTCTTACCTGGGCGTAGAGGTATAGTGATCCATACATTACCATTCAAGCGAATGGCATCCACACAATAGCACGCCGTATGGATGACAAAATAAAAATTGCAAGAAGTAAACCCCCCATAGTTAGTGTTAGTTTACTTATTGCCACCTAGTAGTCCTTGAATGGCCATAGAGTAGGATGTCGCTAGCATAGTTTTGCAAATTAGTTTTTGACAAATTTGCCTGCAGCTAAAGTTTTAGTTAAAATAGGCTTTTTAAAACCAAAACTTTGTTTTTAAAACTATGTACACAATAGTATTATACTTAATCTTGCTCTGATGCCAGCTATGACAGAATCGCCCAATTTATACAAGATCAAGTATGGCTGTCCCTGCTAACACGTTGACACACATATACTTTCACTTATATAAACCCAGTAGTCCGTCGAGTGTCACAAAGGACCTCGGTAAATCAACATCACAACCAAGATCGCATGATTAAGCAAATACACATCACATAAGCAGAGTTGCAGCGGAAATAATATTACAAATGGGTTCACAAATAATAGTACAAGTTTGGGTTTCAAAACCAATTAGTGAAAACAACATAGCTTATAATTGATTACATTAATATAAGTTCCAAATACATTGCTAGCATAAGTGACATCCTCTGATAAAAGCATATAGATGAGAAATAAATATAGAGTCACCGAGCCCACCGGTGGTTAGCCACCATCTTCAGCAGGCCGAAACTTCACCTACAACATGGTGGGATAAACCCTGAGTACTCAAATGTACTCAGCTAGACTTACCCATCATAAACTAGAAATAAATTGACTCCAAGGAGTATGCAAGGCTTTATAAGTGGAGGTAGCTTGACAACATTTTTGCATAAAAAGCGGTTATCTCAGTTATACATTTGTAGTTCCATCATCAAGTTAGTTATAACTATCCATCTCTTGGTTAACAACTATCCTGTGCTAAACATATGGTACATCTTTTAATAGCATACAATAGTAACCATAGCAGGTGTAGTAATTCCATATTTATCTGAACCATCAACTTCCATAATATAATTACTACAATGTTGGGGCTAGCCAAGTTTCTCACTATTCGAGAGAGATGGCAATTCAAATCAATTTCAACCAGCTAGGAATTTATTCCTAACACAAACCCAGGCAGACCAGATCATTAGTTGCCTTAGGTCACCTTTGGTACAACTCACATACACATTTTGTAGGTTCATACAGCGCCACACAATCAGGGACTAACAGTAGCCAGGTCGCTCAAGTCATGCCTGCCCATGGTCCTAGACCAGGTCGCTCAGGTCATGCTTGCCCATGGTCTATTGATTCACTCCTAGTAGAGGGCGCACAATAGAACGAGGCCTAGGCTAAGTTGAGATACTCGGCTTCACGGTCGAAATGAGTTATCCGGCCAGCTAAGTGATAGGCATGCGTTCAATCTTGTCAAAAGTGCCGATAATAGTATGGTCCTTAATCGACACAGATGGGGATAGATCCACACCCAAGACCTCCATGTCTTGTTGCTTCTCTATTGACATCTTGCCCGATCTCCATTTACATTACCCCATGGTTCTTTTCCATGATAGCAAATATAGCCAACCGTGCTTCGGTATCCACCTATATCTCACAGGTGATAGGAAATCACCCGACTTCTACCAGTCTAAGCATGGCTAAGCATATATTCAATCCTAGACCTACACAGGGTTAAAAGTATATTTCTGGACAAGGAAATTATATGCATCAAGTGATTCCAATCAACTCATATAACCTAATGCATCAATCATAAAGGACTCGAGTAATATTTTGTAAAACACTAGAAGACTTAGAATGCTCTAGGGCTTGCCTGTGATTCAACACTAGGTCAGTGTTTGTTAGATGGCACTTGCTTGGCGAGCATCTCCCATCCAAGCACATGTCCAGTCCTTCCACCTTCGGGATAGGTCCACCATACACTGTCTTCAGGTTTGGCTCCAATGTCACGGCCTTCACGTGGTTCATCTAGCATACCTAGATGAAATGCAAGATGCAAGAGTGCGCCTCGTGGTTGGACACAGTCCGTCATCAGGGAGGATGTCCTCGCTTGGGCCAACCACCGCCCACACGGGACATACACTATCGATAAGAAGATTGCCCGACATCACGAGCTGGCGATGAACCAGGGCTTGATCGATGATGGGGGCAGTCACTGGCGATTCTGTGCTATGCGACGCCGGTTAGATTGGTTAATCCTTTGCCTTCTAAATCTAATTGCTCTACCCCTTATCATCTGGGCTTGAACTTGTCTTGCATTGTGTAGCGATTCCTCCATGGTGGCACTGCCCCCCGTCATAGGGCTTCCCACTGGTGGTGCCGGAGAGTTGTCCCATCGTCGTTCGCCATCACCGAGCCCATCTATCCCCGCACAACCCTCTAGTTCTAAAGTGGGTGAATCTTTAGGCAACGAAAAATATCATATGTTATTGAAGCATTACCTCGAGGTCCAAGCAGCACTGTGTGTGTCTAGGCTACACGCCGACATGCTGCGTGGTGACTTGGTGGCCACATGCACTGTACTTGTTGTGGCCCTATAGGAAGCCACCTAGGAGCGAGAAGACAAGGCGGTTGTGGTGTTCGAAGCCATTCATCAAGCAGCTCCCATGGTGCTGGCTGCTCCCCAGCTTCAGTTTGGTGAGGCAGTGAATGTCCGGGTGGTGGAGCAGGGTTTTCCATTAGGATCAGATGACAATGAGATCGATGATCTCATCGAGAGCCTCCGGCCAGCCACCAACAGCATCTTAGCGAAGCTGAACATGGAGCAGCTTCTGCACACCCACCTCAACCCTTGATCTATGGGACAATCAGTAGTACTAGTAGTCATGACTAGGTTTGATCTGTGGGATGCCCTTGCAAACATGTGAACTCTAATTTGCATGTCTATGCAAACTTTTGCTACTCTTAAGTATTAGGTGGGTTAAACACTGTGAGCATGGTCTAGCCCCTATTGGTTGCTTTTTGCTGTAGATTTCTTTCTATAGAGTTCATATGAGCAAGATGCTTGTTACTATGTCATTTATAATTTTAAGTTTGGAACCTGTTTCTAAATCTAGGTCACGCAGGATTGTCCAGCCGCTGAGAAACAACACGGGCTAGACTTTAGTGCAACAAGCAATGTGACATACATCAAACAAACTTTATTTACTCCTCTGCTAATTTTCCAAGAATAAGAGAACATAGGGAAGGTAGTAAGGTCTGCTGATGAACTCGGGCAGGACGCTATGTCTACCATACAAACATGTATGGACTAGCAAACTTGAAGCATCCCAAATCGAGTATGGAGCCCTAGAATAGAAGAGAACTAGATGATTATAGATCTTCTGTTAACACAAGATCTGCAAGAAGATTTGCAATCATCAAGGTCAAGCTCTTGTTCAATGGCAGTACCTCGTAAAGGATGGAGAAGGAGCACCTCACAAAACTTGCACCAACATCTCAGTGAGGTGTTTTATATTCCATTATCTTGCTACCTCTGAGGATCAAGGGATGCAGATCTACATCTCAATGCTCAATTGCAACAAGATTTTGGAATCTAAGGCACCTAATCTTGAAGGCCATCTCGAAACACTAGCATCCCTGTGACATGCTTTATCTCCATCTTGAACCTCTCATGGGCTCCAGGCTATGAGAGGTGCAAGGAGGAAGACAAAGCACCTCTAGGCAATGAAGAAAGATGATTGCCACACTAGTGTGTGGATTGAGCCCAACAGGTACATCTAGACTTGGCTTAAATAGGCTAGCCAAAGATGGAGAAGTGCAAGTAATGGTGATGCAAGTAGTTTGGAATTAACTCACGGTGACTTTATCGTCGATAGACCAAATCTGACCGAGCCGATAGACCAAATCTGACCGAGCCTAGACACATCTTACTCTTCAGTCTACCCCTCGACTGATGTGACTACTTGGATTGGAATCAAATAAGCACAAAAAACACCTATCACAACTGCACCAGGCATTCAAGTCTTAAGCATGTCAGAAGCTCTTTTTCTTGATTCACTTCTTGTGTCCAGCTTTCATACCACATTTGCTTCACTCTAATATTTTACTACGCTCGTAAGAAAGCCTGATACGGCACATTTCATCTCATCGGACACAATACAATACAGATCTATGAGTAAAACTATTGCCTATGGAGTGTACTCGGTCAATTTGTATCAGTTGTAGTAGTAGTCATGAGTGGCTTTGATCTATGTTGAACCCAACTCATCTTATTTTTGTGTATTTGATAAGATTTGTTGAACTTGCAAGAACCATGCATCAAAGATGATTTCTATTCAGAATTTTTATACTTCATAGGATCACACTAGGTTCGAGTGTCTAAAATCTTGACTACCCAGACTACGTGCTCCTGCATTCTCACGTAGGTGTGCGTGCATGGGTGGCATCAGCAGCCTGTTATAGCAGGGGACGTCGCTTTCGGCCCATCACATTAACGTGATGGGGTGAAGCCCCACCACCCATGTCTCGGGCGTGGGGTGGTCGATGGCCCCCAAACTATAGCAGCAGAGACAAGAGGCAAGAGGGAAGGTCATACACCTACTGCCTTCTCTCTCTAGAGCTCCTGATTCCATCCCAAAGCTTTTGCCTGCCACCCTACTATGCCACTAACACCTCCAGCTAGGACCATGGCAGAGCCAACAAGGTCATCAATTGATGGGGAGGCCCCAGAGGCCTTCCACGCTGGCAATCCTCCACCAATAGATGGACCTCTCATTGATGTGGTCCATCACTCGCCAGTTCCCCCTTTGGAGGTGGATCATCACCATACCACTGTTCGTGTTGTTTATCTTCATTTAACTAGAGTATATGCGAGCAATGCTCACACTAGTATTTGTGTTCATGCTATTTAATTTAACTAGTATTTGAAATTTGCCTACTATCTTAATAGGAGGACGTGGGCGTGATGGCATCTCGAGCCTCATTGGCCCTAGAGCCTGGTTCTTTGTTCACGGTCTCGCTCAGAAAGTGGGGCCACAAGGCACCCCTGATGGAGGTAGCCACCCACGATTCCATGCCATACTGCGCCTATCAGTTCAGTAAAAGTCATTTTGCCTTCTCAATAAAACATGTATGAGGGCACAATTGAGATCAGATCGCAGTTGATGGTAGTTAACAACAATTAGAAACTGTCAATAAAACATGCATAAGGGCAAAATTGAGATCACCAACAAAGGTCTAGGTGTTTAAACTAACAAATTCTATGAGTTTTGGTGAATCTGTGATTTCTGCAGGGTTTATCCAGAAAACTGTCATGGTGGACCTACATGTCAGATTTAATTACGCATAACCACAGCAAAACGGACACTAGAAGGCTCTAAAAGACTCGAGAGGACTCCACACCGAGGTAGAGAGGTAGAGGCTGCCAGGTGGGGCCAGTCAGCCCCAACTGCACATCGCTCGACCCCTAGGCCCACCTATCGGTCTCTGCATTGCAATGTCAGTTCTCTACCACCTCCTAGGTTGCATCTACACCGTTCCTTAAGGCAGTTTGATCCAAGGACTCACGTTGGACACTCTAGGCTATATAATCAGCCCCTGCCCCCCTAAAGGCATGAAGTCATTTGAGAAGATAGAAACCCTAATCATCCTTAGAGCTCCATCATATTCTAGGGCATAGCTAGTTAGGCTAGGTCTAGAGGGAGGCAAGTAGGCTTCGCTTGGATTACCGATCGTGTCAAGAGCGTGGTTCGGTATAATCTTTGTACCCCCTCTCTCTTTTGTATCTCCATCACTTTTATAAGCCTGCTACAATTGTTATGACAATACTAGTATTCATCTTATTCATGTTCTTTGTTATAATGTTCATTGTCTACTTTGATTATATACCTAGTATAGTTGGATTATCATCATATTCATGCATATGTTTGTATAGCACTCACCCTAAGGATCCATGGGTGGGTGGTTGACATTGTGTAAGCATGATGCTTATATGTTGTTTACCTATGAATACACCCTATATTATTGGTCATGTGGTAGATCATGGACATGACACTCCCGTTGAGTCCTTTGTAGTCCACTCCCCAATGTAGGTAGCACGTTCAACTTGGTTATGAAGGGGGAGAACCTCTGTTCTTAATCTCCCTTATGAAAGCTCTTGTTTAGTTTTGGTGAATTGATGAAACCCTATGTGCTAACCTAGTTTATCAAAGTGATTCTGAGATAGGTGGCACATTCCAAGTGGTGAAGCAAATGAAGATCATGACATGATGATGGTGATGGCATGGTGATGATCAAATGCTTGGAAAAGAAGAAAGAGAAAAACAAAAAGGTCAAGGCAAAGATGAAACTTGATAGAAGCTTTTTCATTTTGGTGATCGAGACACTTAGTGAGTGTGATCACATTTAGGATAGATAGCCATACTACCAAGAGGGGTGGAACTCATATCGAAATGTGGTTATCAAAGTGCCACTACTTGCTCTAACTCATTGCATATGCATTTAGGATCTAGTGGAAAGCTAACACCCTTGAAAATGCTTGTGAAAATATGCTAACACACATGCACAAGGTGATACACTTGGTGGTTGGCACATTTGATCAAGGGTGGTGAAGTTTGGGGTCAAAAGGAGAAGTTTCATATTGACCGGACTCTGCCTTAGATAGTGATCGGACTCTAACCCCGCGTCCAGTCAGTGGCACGCAGTGAAGGCCACCCTCGGTCCCTTGACCAAATGCTAAAGAGGAAGAGGGACCAGACATGTAGGGGGTATGTCTAGTCACCTAGTCACGTACACTGACGCAAGCAATAGAGAGAGGCTGAGTTGACTAGACATAGGCCTAGGTCTGGTCATGAGCCACTAGACGCATCTGGTCGCAAATTTCTGCCTCTGGAACCTTACTAGAAATGACCGGACTACACATGGCTTGAAGCAGTCTAGCTGTTAAGTTCAGGCGCTTAGCATTTGAAGCTAATGACATGTGGCGATCATTAGGTGACTGGACATAGGGGTCCAGTGTTTGGTCAACCTAACCGGCGTGTCCGGTCAGTCCATGTTTCACTAGACAGAGGAGCCACTGGCTCTATTCATTGGGGGCTCTATTTAAAGGCGTGTGGCTAGCTCTAGCTCACTCTCTTGGCCATTTGCATTGACATAGCAATCTTGTAAGCTTAGCTAAAGCCCTCCCACTCATCTCCATCATTGATTGTTCATCTTTGTGAGATTGGGAGAGAATCCAAGTGCATTGCTTGAGTGTTTGCATCTAGAGGCACTTGATGTTCATGTTTCACTATGTGATTCACTTGTTACTTTTAGTGATTGCCGCCACCTAGATGGCTTGGTGTAGTGAGGATTGTTGAGTGGAGGTTGGTGATTGTCTTCGGCTCTGATCGTGGTGATTATGATGGGTTCTTGACCTTTCCCCGATGGTGAGCCAAAAGGTACTCTAGTAAATTGCTCATGGCTTGTGTGATCCTCATCTTGTGTTGGTTGTGTGGCACCATATTGAGGGTTTGGCATGTGATGCCAATTAGTGTGTGAACCTCCAAGTGAGTGAATCGCCACAACAAGAACTAGCTTGCCGGCAAGCAAGTGAACCGTGGTAAAATTCATTGTGTCATCATTTGATTCTAAGGTGATTGGTCTTCATTGGTATTCATTCATGTGATTGATTGGTTCATTCCTTGACTCGGTAGTATAACCATCTTGCTCTTTCTCTTTACATTACCGCAAACTAGTTATCAAACTCTTTAGTGTAGCTATTCATGAGAGCTTGTTAGTTTTGTTAGTGTGGATCTTTAGTTAGCTTCTGAGAGCACACTAACTTAGTGTAGTGACATAGTTATTGTGTGGATAGAGACTATAGAAACTAGAATTGTGGTAGGTGGATTGCATTTTTAGTAGGCTAGCGCAACACTCGCTTCGCCTCATATTTATCTAACCGGTTTGCTAAGTGTTGTAGAAATTTTTAATAGGCTATTCACCCCCCTCTAGGTATTAGGACCTTTCAAGTGGTATCAGAGCTGTGGTCACCGTGATTTGAGGCTTAACAACCTTCGGTGTCAAAATGGCTTAAATCAACAACACAAAAAAGCCACCCTAATTTGATGGCTCCAACTATCCCTATTGGAAGGCTAAGATGACAACATATATCAAGTCAATCAATAGAAAGGTTTGGAAGGTGGTGGAGACCAAGATTGAGATTGATGATGAAGAGGCTCCCACCACCGCCGAAGAGATGCTACTCCAAAACAGTGACATTGCTCTTAGTGCCATCTTGATGCTTTGGATGAGAGAACATTTGAGCAAATCAAGAACATTGAGAGAGCTCATGAAGCATGGAAGGAGTTGGAGAAATCATTTGAGGGCACTCAAGACATGGAGGGTGCTAAGGCATATATCCTCAAGGAGAAGTTTGCTAGTTTCAAGATGAAGGAGGATAAGAGTGTGCCGGAGATGTTCCATAGGTTACAAGTGTTTGTTAATGATCTCAAAGCACTTGGTGAGAAGGTGGAGGACAAGGACTTCTCTCATAAGTTCTTGAGATGCTTACCCTCAAGATTTGGCACATTAGTCACTATTCTAGTGAGTAGTGGTTTGGACACCATGACACCAAACCAAGTGTTGGGAGATATAATGACCGATGATACATATAGAGATGATGATGAGAAGTAAGAAAAGAAGGAGAAGAAAGATGAGAAGAAGGATGAGAAAAAGAAGAGTGTGGCATTCAAGGCCACATCATCCAAGGGCAAGGCAAAGCAACAATCATCAAGTGAAGATGGAGACTTGAGCTTTGATGAGATGGATGATGAGAAGATGGCTCTCTTTGTCAAGAGATTTGGCAAGTTCATAATGAAGAAGGGCTACCATGCTAGAAAAAAGAAGTCTTCATCCAAGAACAAGGAAGAGTCAAGAAGGTGCTTCAATTGTGAAAGCAAGGATCATCTTGTTGCTCAATGCCCATACAATAGCAACAATAGTGATGACAACAAGAAGGACAAGAAGGAAAAGAAAGAGAAGAAGGACAAGATGACCTTCAAGAAGAAGAAGAAGGGTGGTTCATATGTAGTCACATGGGATAGTGATGCTTCCTCAAGTGATGATGATGATAGTGATGATGACAGACCACCAAGAAGAAGGCACTTGCAAGCATTGCTATCAATGAGAAACCTTCTCTCTTCAACACTCCATCATGCTTCATGGCTAAGGACACTAAGGTACAAACTTGTGATGAGGAACATGATAATGAAAATGAAAGTGATAGTGATGATGATGAACCAACTAAGGATGAACTACTTGACATGCTAGATGATGCTAAAGAACACTTTGACATTAAGAGAAGGGAATGCAAAAGCTTGCGTAAGGAACTAAAAGACCTCAAGCAAGCCTTTGATGAGCTCAATGCATCACATGAGAGTCTAGAGTAAGCCCATGAGAAGCTTGGAAAGGCTCACAAGAAGCTTAAAAAAGCTCATTCCTCTTTGAATGATGAGCAAAATAAGAAGAAGCATGTTGAGACATGTAATGTAGGATTAACTTGTGACTTAATTGATGAATCATTCTATAAGCCTATCATTGTTGCTCCCACTAACCCTTTTTGTAGCACTTCCACTTCCACCTCATCTAGTAGTGATGGTTTCACATATGATGCCTCACCAATGGTTGAGTATGAGACCCTCAAGAAGGAGGTCAATGAGCTCACTCACACCTTGGCTATGGCTAATGGTGGTGAGGACCAGTTGCTTATGTGCTTGGGTAGCCAAAGAGCCTCCCTCTACAAAGAGGGATTGGGCTATACCCCCAAGAAAGGCAAGCCTTTGCTCCTCACAAGACTAGTTTTATGAAGAACAATGGTTGGTTTTGCACTAGTTGCAAGCAAGTTGGTCATAAAGAGCAAGAGTGCAAGAACAAGAGCAAGAATGCTAATGTATCCTCAATTAAGATTAATTCTTTCTATATGCTTACTAAGGGTACAAATGGTGTGAAAGCTAAGTTTATTGGTACACCATGGATGGGCCCAAAGAATAAAGTCATTTGGGTGCCAAAGAGCTTGGTCATTAACCTTCGAGGACCCAAGCAAGTTTGGGTACCTAAAAGGAATTGATCTTCTTTTATAGGTCAATTACAAAGCCAGAGGAAGGCATTGGGTTCTTGATAGTGGGTGCACTCAACACTTGACTGGTGATGCAAGAATGTTCAACTCAATCAACACCAATGGCAATGATTGTTATGATAGTATCACATTTGGTGACAATGGCGAAGGCAAGGTCAAAGAGCTTTTTAAGATTGCAATATCCAATGACATGAGCATATCCAATGTGTTGCTAGTAGAGAGCTTGAACTTCAATTTGCTATCTATGGCTCAATTGTGTGATCTTGGATTCAAATGCATATTTGGGGTAGATGATGTAGTGATCATAAGTGCAGATGGCTCTAATTTGATCTTTGAATGCTTTAGATATGAGAATCTATACTTGGTTGATTTCAATACTAGTGAAGCTCAATTATCTACATGTTTGTTCACAAGTCTAGCAAGGGTTGGTTATGGCATAGAAGGCTTGGTCATGTTGGAATGAAACAATTGAATAGATTGGTTAAGCATGACTTGGTTAGAGGCTTGAAAGATGTAGTGTTTGAGAAAGATAAGCTTTGTAGCTCTTGTCAAGCTAGAAAACAAGTTGGAAACACCCATCCTAAGAAAAGCATGATGAGCACTAGTAAAGCATTTGAGTTATTGCACATGGATTTGTTTGGGCCAACTCAATACACTAGCATTGGTGGCAACAAATATGGCTTTGTGATAGTGAATGATTATACTAGATACACTTGGGTATTCTTTCTAGTGGACAAAAGTGATGTGTTTGCAACATTCAAATCATTTGTCAAGGGAATTCACAATGAGTTTGAAACAACCATCAAGAGAGTTTGAAGTGACAATGGTAGTGAGCTCAAGAATACTAGAATTGATGAGTTGTGTGATGAATTTGGAATTAGACATCAATTCTCATCCAAGCACACTCCACAATCAAATGGCCTTGTTGAGAGGAAGAATAGAACACTCATTGATATGGCAAGGTCTATGCTTAGTGAGTACAATGTGAGTCAATCTTTTTGGGCCGAAGCTATCAACACAGCTTGCTATTGTAGCAACCGCCTCTATTGTCACCCATTAAAAGAGAAGACACCATATGGGCTCTTGAATGGTAGAAAGCCCAACATTGCATATTTTTGTATCTTTAGTTGCAAATGATATATCTTGAAGAAAGGCACTAGATTGGGTAAGTTTGACAAGAAGTGTGATGAGGATTTCTACTTGGTTATTCCACTACTAGCAAAGCATATAGAGTTTGGAATTTGGATAGTGGTACTCTTGAGGAAGTTCATGATGTAGAATTTGATGAAACCAAGGATTCACAAGAGGAGAATGAGAACTTGGAAGATGTTAGAGGCATTCAACTTTCAAATGCCATGAAGAACATGGATGTTGGTGAATTGAGGCCTAGGCAAGTGAATGATGATGAAGATGATCAAGTGCAAGTGCTCTCTAACTCAAATGTGCAAGATGATACAAATCAAGCTAGTACAAGTGGCTCTCATGATAATGAACAAGATCAAGTGTCTAGTGCATCATCCCAACCCAATGATCAATCAAGTGCAAGCAATCAAGTTCCAATCCTCCAACCAACCAATATTGCAAGGGATCATCCATTGGACACTATAATTGGAGATATTTCTAGAGGTGTACAAACAAGATCAAGATTGGCTTCATTTGGTGAGCATTTCTCATTTGTGTCATCCATTGAACCAAAGAAGATAGATGAAGCATTGATGGATGTTGATTGGAAGAATGCTATGCATGAAGAATTGAATACCTTCACAAGAAATCAAGTATGGGAATTAGTAGAGAGACCAAAGGGACACAATGTGATTGGAACCAAATGGGTCTTTAGAAACAAGGAAGATCAAGATAGGATAGTAGTAAGGAACAAAGCAAGATTAGTATCATAAGGATATACACAAGTTGAAGGTCTTAACATTGGAGAAACATATGCCCCCGTTTCTAGATTGGAAATAATTAGAATCTTATTAGCCTATGCTTGTGCCCACAACATCAAGCTCTATCAAATGGATGTCAAGAGTGCATTTCTCAATGGTTACATAAATGAAGAAGTATATGTTGAGCAATCTACCAGTTTTGAAGATGACAAGAAGCCCGACCATGTGTACAAGTTGAAGGCATTGTATGGCTTCAAGCAAGCACCTAGAGCATGGTATAAGAGATTAAGGGATTTCCTACTCTCTAAGGGGTTCATGATGGGCAAGGTTAATGTAACACCCTAGGTGTTTGTCACTAGTTAAGCAATGGGTTTGAGCTCAAACATGACATGTTAAGTGGTGATGAAGGTGTCAAGATCAAATCTACAAGAGTGAGCTCCAACTTAAACTTGGACAACACACCCTTACTTACACATGGACCCTTGTTAAGATTATGCAATAGGGATCATGCTTATTTCATGTACATTACAACAACATGCATCCATCTTGACCAGTGGAAAAGTTTCATGTAGTTTGGAATCAAGAAGTCACATGAAAAGATAAGTTATAATCTTTCTTGGATTACTTTAGTAAAGGGGAATATGAGATGTCAACCAAACCTTTCTACCTTGGCCAAATGACTCTAATTGAACTCTACAACAAAAGTCATGAAGGGTTTGTGTTGAGCAGAAGTCAAGAAAATGCCTCAATCTGTCTAAAACTCTAATTTAAGCTTTACCGTGATGCCACTTTAACCTAATTTGAACTATGGCTTAGAGTGTTTGATTGGTAGTGGAACATAAATAAAAGTTAAAGATTGAGTGGAGTAGAACAAACTTTGTTTTTGGACCAAGAGCTAGATCATCTTGTAAGCAAGTCAAATTGAGCCCTCAATTTGGAATCCATGACTGTTTTGGAGCTCGAAATTCGGTAACTAAGTCTGGGTTAACTAAAAACTGAATTTTCAGTTTCATGAGCCCTCTACCTTCCAATATAATCTGAGTTAGACCAAAAACCTTTAAGAAAAGATGTAGCCCTCATATAGCTCTACAACATTTTATACTACCGCTTGTGCTAAAACTAAACAGATTAGGAGATACGAACGAACAAAGATTGATGTTCAGTCACATTTTTGGGGTAGAATTTGAGTTTTTGAATCTGATCGAACAAAACCAACCATGTGCAGGACCTAGCGCCGCATGGTCTCATGCGCTCACTGCATGTGCTCCACCTCACCATCGTGTGTCGTTTTGGAGAGGCCGAGCCTGAGCCCGAGCCCTGCCCCTGCCCTCTCCACTCTCTCCCTTCCCCTTCCCTCTCCTACTCTATCCTGGCCGGCACCATGCCACTAGCCAGCTCCTACTGCCACTCGTGTAGGCTGCGACTAGGCCACTGCTACCCATGGCTGCCTGAGCCAGGGCCCCGGTGTGGCCATGGCCCTGCTTCGCAGTCAGCCGGCCAAACCCCAGCGCGCTCGCCCTCGCCTGCTGCCATCGGTGCACCACCCTGTCATCACCTCTGACCGCTGCCGCCACAACCATGCTACTGCTGGCTCTAGCTGACACGGCTAAAGCCATAGCCAGCCACTGTAGAGCCGTCTGGCCCTTTCCCTACAACCGCTGGCCTCCAGCCGGCCAGCCCGGCTACCTCCCCGGTGCCTCTGCCCTTCTCTGCTCTATGTGAGGTTGAAGAAGAAGGACCCAGTCAAAATAGAAGCTTTTTCATGTGTTCACTTTGCATAAATGCTAGACACATATATTTACATATATGGGCTTAGCTGGTTTCTGAGATCTCCAGGGTTCGCAATGCAAAATTAATTTCCTTTTTCGGTTTAATATTTTCTTTTGCAGATTTCTGTGCTGAACTTTGGAAAATCGTAATAATTAGCAGAAAAATCATAAAATAACAAATATGGACCTTTTGGAATCCTTATGGAATTATCTATGCAGTAGATCTATAATGTGTCATCTTTTAGATTAAAGTTTTTGCTGTAATGATCAATTTATGCTGTTAGGTCTTTAATACTAGTTATGTCTTGTCTTTTTTGTACTGTAGTTGTTTGCTCAAATAAATGTGAAATTTTTATGGTAGACTACGAATGCTGTGTGTATACTGTGGTAAAAATTTTAGAAGTTTAGGCTTGATAGTTTAAGAGCTATAAAAATAATAAATGCACTTTGTTGCTTTGCTCCTATTCTGAATAGGCCTGCATGTTTTTGTATTAATTGGCTCAGTTATGTTATGAATCATGCCTTGATGACAATAAATGAGTTGTATTACTTTTCGTAAGCTTTTCAAAAAGCTAAATAGCATAATTTTTGGTTAAGTTAATTTTTAGTTATAGTTGCTTCAATTTATGTGGCTGTTTTTGCCCAAACCCAGACAAGGTTGCCTTATTGGTACTGTGGGGCCTTTTTAATAGTAGAATTAGCACTATGTGTTTATAACAAAGTTGTTTAGAATTTGCTAAGATTTCTAAAAAGTCTAGAACCACATTTATTGGACATGTAGAACTCTATTTATAGTTGTTTAAAGTGGCATATCTGATTATGTCCATGTTTTGGACAGAGATGCATTTATTGGATTAATTGACCTTGCTAAATGTACTATCATCTTAAGATGATAATAAGAAAGTTGTAGGTAACTTCATAATATTTTCAAAAAGTTATGATTCATGTTTGTTGGAGGTCTAGAACTCCAGTTATGCTTCTCTGAATTTCCTATAACTTTTCTATACCACTGCTGTTTGGGCTGCATGTGTAGTTTTTCTTGTGCAAATATTTTCATGGTGTAAATGATGTTTGCAGTGGTTGCAGTGCATACCAAAGTTGTATCTAATTTCATAATCTTGCTTGTGTTCAAATTACATGACCATAGGCCTGATAGTTTAGGAGTTATGAATTTGACAAGTGATCTCTTATGTTTGGTCTATGTTCTATGTAGTTTTGAAGGATTTCATTGTTTGACCTAGTTAAGTATGAAATAATGTCTTAGTGATAATATAATAGTTATAGATCTTTCCTTAACATTTCCAAATTATCATAGATCACCCCTTTTGGTGTTGTAGAGCTCCGGTTATAAGCTTATGAAGTTGCATAGCAGAATATGTCCATGTCTGGACAGAGGTGCTTAATTGTGCTTGATTGACCTTGTTAATTGTGGAATCACCTTGTGATGATAATAAACATGTTTTAGATTATTTAATAAGATTTATAGAAAGTTAAGTTTCATGCTTGTTTGATGTTTGTAACTCAAGTTATGCATTTTTAAAATTACTACTACTTTTCTATCCTAGTTCTGTGCAGATCTAAACCATTGGCATGTTTGACCTAGTTAGATTTGGAATAAGCTTTTGGTGATGATAACAATGTTGTAGGAAATTTCATTAGCTTTCCAGAAAGTATAGGATCACCTTCTTTGGATGTCTGGATCTCTAGTTATGGATAAAACAATTGACTGCTGTGCTGCTGCCTAGATTTCTATACATGTGCTAGGTGATTGCTTTAGATTGGTCTTGTTTTGGCTAAACATGTTGGTTAGTTCTTGATTGATGCATCGGTGCAATATCTGAACTTAAGTTCACTTGGGTGCCATGCATAATATGCTTGCTATCCCTCTATAATAGGTTGTGTGATGTTTAGTTAAATAACTCTAGGTGCCTATGTCTTGCATGATCTTATGTTTACCCTGAATGCTATTATGTGATGCATCTCATATTACCATTCTTCATATTCATGCACTTGCATATTACATCTCATCTAGGTACGCTAGATGAACCACATGAAGAACGTGATGTTGGAGCCGAACCCAGAAATGGTGTATGGTGGACCTATCCTAAAGATGGAAAGACTGGACAAGTGCTTGGATGGGAGATGCTCGCCAAGCGAGTGTCATCTAACAAACACTGACCTATTGTTGGATCCTAGGCAAGCCCCAAAGCATTCTAAGCCTCCTATGTTTTTATAAATATCACTTGAGTTCTTTAGGTTTGATGCATTAGGTTATAAGATTTGATTGGAACCACTTGATGCATAGAACTACCTTGTACAGAAATGTACCTTGAAACCTATGTAGGTACAGGATCGAATGTATGCTTAGCGATGCTTAGACCGGTAGAAGTCGAGTGATTTCCTATCACCTATGAGGTATAGGTGGATACCAAAGCACGGTTGGCTATATTTGCTATCATGGAAATAGCAATGTGTTAATAATGAATGGAGAATGGGCAAGATGCTGATAGAGAAGCAACAAGACATGGAGGTCTTGGGTGTGGATCTATCCCCATCTATGTTAGTTAAGGACTGATTCACTGTACGTCCTCACATCATGTTGAACACATGCCTATCACTTAGTTAGTCAGATCACTCATTCTGACCATGAAGCCGAGTAGCTCAACTAAGGCTAGAAGCCAGGAAGTGAAACTGCGCACTCTGGTGGTAGTAAGGATGTGCGGGGAGCCATTGGCGTAAGTCTAAAGGGCAGATTGATGTCCTAGCATAGTGGATTCCCTGAGAGTGTGGCGCTGCAAGGACCCGTGAATTTGTTCCTGAGCTGTACCAAAGGTGACCTGAGGTGACCACTGATCAGGTTGCTTGGGTGTGTGTTAGGAATAATTCCCTAGCTGGGTAGGAATCGATTCAAATTGTTGTCTCTCCCGGATAGTGAGAATTTAACTGAGCAGCGGCAGCGTAGAGTAACTTAATGGAAACTTGGTGGTTATGATGATTATACTCACATTACTACACTGGCTATGGTTACTATTGCCTATTACTAAATGATATTCCACATGTTTGGCACAGGTTAGTTGCTAATATAGAGATGGATAGCTATAATTAACTTGGTTACCGAATTGTAAAATGTATAGCTCAACTAGTGGCTTTTATGTAAAATTTTGTCAAGCTAGCTCCACCTATAAAGCCTTGCATACTCCTTGGTGTCATTTTATTTTTGGTTTATGATGGGTAAGTCTAGCTGAGTACTCAGGGTTTATCCCACCATGTTGCAAGTGAAGTTCTTGGCCTACTGAAGATGGTGGATAACCGCCGGTGGGCTCAGTGACTCTATTTATTTCTCGTATATATGCTTTTGTCAAAGGATGTCACTTATGCTAGCAATGTATTTGGAACGTATGTTAATGTAATCATTTGAAAGCCATGTTGTTTTCACTAATCGGTTTTGAAACCCAAACTTGTACTATTATATGTGAACCCATTTGTAATATTATTTCCACTGCAACTCTGTGTATGTGATGTGTATTTGCTTAATCACGTGATCTTGGTTGTGATGTTGATTTACCAAGGTCCTTCATGACACTCGGTGAACTACCGAGTTTATATAAGTGAAAGTATATGCGTGTCAACATGTTATCGGGGACAGCCATACTTGATCTTGTATAAATTGGGCCATTCTATCATAGCTGGCATTAGAGAAAGGTTAAGCATACTACTATCATGTACATAGGTTTAAAAACAAAGTTTTGGTTTTAAAAAGCCTATTTTAACTAAAACTTTAGCTACAGTGAAAGTTGTCAAACTAATTTGCAAAACTAAGCTAGCGACATCCTCCTTTATACCTAGTTAAGAACTATTAGGTGGCTATCTAAGTACTAACATGAGGATTTTTACTTTCATCATCCATATGGCGTGCTATTGTATGGATGCATTCACTTGAATGATAATATATGGATCACTATACCTTTACCCACAGGTAATAAGGTAAGTTGATGAGTGGCATGACCACAAGATGTGAGTGTGCGGTCAAAGGGGAGAGGTAGTTTTGATACTTAAGTATATATCTCTCATATATATACGGAAGTATTTAATTATGGGTTAGCTTTGGTACGGCTATGTATGCATATTCTATATGTATGTATAGACATATTTACTTTCTAATAGCTTTGATACGGAAGTATATATATATGGGTATATATATATATGGAAGTATTTAGCTTGCAACCTAGAGACTGGACATTCATTTCTGCATATATAATTGTGGGGTTGGGCTGAAATGAAATTCTTCTATAGGTACGCTAACCACGAATGCGTAGATTGAATGTAGCTGACGACTAGCTATATATCGAGAGAGTACGTGTTATGCCACTGACATAGAATGTGATTGCCATCTTAGGCTGGCAATTTTGTGAGGATGAATAGGATGGTCATGCATCATGATTGTGCTTTGTGCATAAATATGCTTCCCTCACTTGGTTCTAATATTAAGTAACTTGTGGTCAATGTGATGTTACTATCTTCCCTGTGTGAAGCTAGGCAAATGCCTTGTCCCATGCTGCTTGAATAGTTGTGCTTGAAGATAGTGTGTGATTAGCTTTACCTTGTACGTTTGCTTCCAAAGGAAATAGATGACAAGTTAATAGTTACAAAAACTTCACCCGTTTGAAAACTAAATTGGTAAATGTAAGAAAAACTTGTTTTGTAGAGATATCCACCTACTTAGTAAAAAGGAAATAAAAGATAACAGTACCTTACCACCATGTTTTGCATGTTATGGGTAGTGGTGTTGTTGTAGGTGACTACTTGTTATGTACGAGCTTTATGCTTAGTAATAGTCGCTTAAGCTAATTGGATTGAGTATTTTGAAATGCTTGCTTAAGACCATGATGTATGTGTGGATGCTCGTTATCTAGGTAGTTCCGTAGTTGTCACCCCTTTTTTCCTCGGTAAGCATACGAGTGTTGAAGAGCGCTATCCTGGAACAACGTCCAAGTTTGATAATCTCATGGTTGTCGTCTCCAATTAAGTTCTCTTAGGAGCCTAAGCCTATACATGTGATTACTAGCCCTTGAACATTGCGCTATGAAGACCTTATCCATGCCTTTGCTTGACCTTAGGCCCAAGCTTAGTTCCCTTGAATGCTTGCATGTTTTGTAGTTGTCCCGCTCCTATGTGGGAGGACCCTGCTCAAAAATCCTTGTTGGACCTCATTGCTCTTTCTCCTACTGATGATCTAGTGCAATGTTAATCTCTATCTACCCTGGCTTCAGAACCTTTTCCTCGTAGATCATGTCATTGCTTTATCAACTGAATCCCTAGTCAATGCATTGGCTCTGTCCCTCAAATCTCGTTTATTTTGCCTCCAACCCTTTCAAGTCACTGGCTATTTATCAGTCTTGGTCTCACCTTTCTGCTCAACAAGACCAAAACTCATGTTAATCTTTATCTGGTAATCACTTTGGTGAACACAGGGTGTATATGGAAATTAAGCAAGAGTACCATGCTCAGTTGTCCTCAGCAATTAGGTTGTGTTCTCTTATGCTGTGTTTTGATCTTCAGATCTATCACACCCAATTTTAAGGATAAAATTGAATGCACTAACTCACGTGTGCCCAGGGATCAATCACACACACAAGCTGACAAATTACAAAAAGTATCATCACGGTGTCCTTACATCAGATCCATAAAACAACTTAGTCTTACATCACACAGCGGAAAATAAAAAGATAATAAACTCTCATGGGCTTCATCACAGGGAAGGTCAACTGGTTGACCACAAGCCTAGAAAACCTCCGAGAAATCCTCATACCCGTTGTCATCTGTTACCCATCTGGGATTTTTATCCAAGTAAATAAAATAAACAAGTGTAAGTACATCCTGTACTTAACAAGCTAACATGGGGTTATGAAGCTCAAAAGGTTGACACTGGTTTACTGCAGTTAGCATTTTTAGTAAGTCAAGCTTTTATTCTCAGGTATTAACAAGTTATGCTTAAGCTCCCATTTAATTCCCATAAGAACATATATTGGGGTCAAGTGTACCATATATCATCATTGAACAACTTTAAATGATCATCAACAAGTAACCAGTTATTCTATGAGTTTTCCGGGCTGCTTGTCATCGTGAGCACGGCTGTTATAACAGTTTGTTACCCTCTATAGAGGTGGTGCACATTCACCGCGAGTCGTGATCCCCATATGCCCGGGTTAATTACTCCCATATCACTACCAAGGTGAGCGGGCAGGGTACACTATGAAGCCATTTCATAGGTTTCCCTAACAAGTTAGGGCCGCTAGGTTTCCTTGGTAGGCAAATGTAGGAACCCCCCTTTCCTATGGCACATATCCATCGTGGCTATACTCATAGGAACAGAGGTAGCCCTATACCCAAAGTGGCAAGCCCCATTTGCGCCAAAAAGGTAACCACTAACTAGCTAGGAAAGATCCTATTACTGAGCTAAAGTCAGAGCCATATGACTCTCCCGGTTGCACTATCAGTCCCAGCTTTTGCCGATAGATAAGTCCTTATGGAGGGCCGGGAGCAACATGAACAAAGGTCATTTGCACTTTCGCCCTATGGAACAGTTGTTATAAATCATGTTACTCACTTTGTTCCATAGTATCATTCATCAACATGTATGTCAAGTTTAGTTAGAGCACTAGCAATCTACCCATATGCATTTAACCCATAGGAGACAAGGAACAGGATAAACAATCACTAGGATGTCCTTACGGGTATCAAAATTAGACACATGCAAATAAGTAATTGATTAAAGTGAAATAGGACATCAAGGAAGGCCCATGCTATACTTGCCTTGGTTCATAAACTCATGCTGGTCCTGCTGGTCGTCGAAGAGTTCTTGGTCTCCAACGTTTTCCTCACCGTCTAAACGCGACCAACACAGCAACATACAACATTCCAAAAGCATTCATGCAAAGCAAACATTCCTATCATTAGAACAGTACACCAATAGTATTAAAATCAAGATAAAATGTTTGTAAACATAATCTACGTCTCGCTACGATCACGTCAACGCTAAGTTCACAAAAACGAAGCTAAAATGCGAAAGTTATAATTTAAATGGGTTTTCCTATAGCCATATATTTAATTAAATCTAATCATGAAATTAAAAAGTTCCAAACTTGACTAACAGTAGTTCCAACATGTAGCTTATGAAATTACAAAGCTAACGTGATTTGAATGGATCAATTCGGAGCTAAAACGACAATTTTATAAGCGAAACAGTTCAAATGGCATTTCTGTAAATACTGAAAACGTATTTTTGACTTAAACCGTGAAGTTTACGCTTTCCAATCGAGATTGCGCATTAAGGGAAATACGCCTTGGACTGTGGGCTAGGACTTAGAAAAGTCCAGGGACTCTTTTGCAAAACAGCCACGCGAAGGGGTATCGGCTGATCACGGCCGTTGGATTAGAAACGAGCGGTTCAGATTAGACTTGGGGAGGGAGAGAGAGAATATTCCGGCCAGCCATAGTGACGTCGGCGGTGAGGTGCCATTGCTGGTGGCGTGGAGGTCACGGTTGCATGTGGTTAGAGGCTAGGGTTCACCAAACGGAAATCCGAGAGCACCGATGAGCGTGGGGGAGGAAGGGGGTCTCGGCCATGCCGTTATGGTGGCCGGGAACGGCGGCTAGCACGGTGGCCGCCATGGCCGGTGACCATGGCTCGCGGAGCTCGTGGCTAGGGCTCGAGAAGCCAAGAAACGAGAAACAAAAAGCATGGGAGGAGAGGGGAGAGTACGGAGATGCTCACCATGACGAAAATCGGGGCGGAGGCGGCTCGGTGATGGTGGTTCACGCAGAGGTTCCGAGCTCGGTGATGGCGGATCCCGGTGACCATGGCTGCGGTGGTTGCAAGCTTCCTCGGTGCTTGGCAAGCGCGAAGAAGAGAGCAGGGGGGGGGGCAGCCGGGTGCACGCGGGGGGTCTGGCTACTATTTGAAGCGGTCGAGGCACGAGGGGGGCGCTCCCATGATGCCGTTCATGGGCGGCAGTTGCGGCCAGGCCGGGCGGTTCTGAGCTATGCAGGGATGAAGACGGCGCCGACAAGCGGGGCCCGGGCATCAGCGGCAGGGCACGGGGGAAGGCGCGGTGGTTGCTGGTGCATAAATGGGCTGGCACGGCTTGCTGGGCCAAGCGGCCGAGGCGCGCGTCAGGGCTGGCGGTTGGCGGGGTGCTGGGCCGTGGGGTGGGGAAGGCTGGGCTATGGTGCCGGGCCGAGCGAGGAAAGGAGAGAGGGGCCAGCGGGCCGAAATCATGAAAGGGGAAGAAAAAGGATTCTTTTCTTTTCTATTTCTTCTATTTTCCAAAACCCTTTTTAAATTCAAATTTCAATTCTTTTTGAAATCTTTAACAAATTCCAAGCATTCACAAAATGATATGCAGCAGCAGGTATGCATCAAAAAGTTTCTAAACTTATTTTTAAATTTTAATTCCACAAAATTTATTATTTCCCTGACTTTTAATGCACACACATTTGCTTAAATAAATCATATTTACTAATTTTAAAAGAATGCAAATTTTAGGATGTTACAAGATCACCTCCTTGTTGGCTCCTAACCTTGTGACTACCTTTGTTTCCTATCCCTCCTTCACATGGTGCTTGCTCCTATGCAACCAAATTTATGCCATGTGAAAATTTATGCCATATTGAATCTTCTCACACTTCTCATTGGTGACACTTTCAAGTACACATAATCACCAATCTCAAAGGTCAGCTCTCTTCTGCGGTATCAGCGTAACTCTTCTGTCGGGACTGAGCTACTCTCAAATTGTCTCCAATCATTCTCACTTGTTCTTCCACGTATCTAAGGACATCGGGACCAAACACTTGAGTTTCTCCAGTCTGATTCCAGAACAAAGGTGTTCTACACTTACGTCCATACAACGCCTCAAAAGGTGCCATCTTGAGGCTCTTCTAATAACTGTTGTTGTACGAGAACTCTACATAAGGCAGACTCTTATCCCAACTATCACCATACTAAAGTGCATAGGCTCTCAACATATCTTCCAAAATCTGGTTGATCCTTTCAGTCTGTCCATCAGTTTGCGGGTGGTAAGCAAAACTGAAATTCAACTTTGTCCCCAAAGATCTATGTACTTTATGCCAGAATTGTGATGTAAATTGGGTGCCTCTATCCAACACAATTTTCTTGGGAACACCATGTAAGCACACTATTCTTTCCATGTACAACTCTGCTAATCTTGCACCATTATAGGTAGTCTTGACTGGTAAAAAGTGAGCAACCTTGGTGAGTCAATCCACTATTACCCATATTGAATCATAACCTCTTTGAGTGCAGGGTAATCCTACAATAAAATCCATACCAACTTCTTCCCATTTCCATTCAGGAATCTTCATTGGTTGTAGTAACCCGCTAGGTATTTGATGCTCAGCTTTCACTCTTTGACAAGTGTCACACAAAGCCACATATTCTGCCACATCTCTCTTCAAACCATACCACCAATACTTCTCCTTGAGATCCAAGTACATCTTGGTACTTTTGGGATGTATAGAATAAGCAAACTCATGGGCCTCTTGCAGAATTGCATCACGGATAGCTTTCACTTCCAGTACACATATCCTTTTCCCAAACCAAAGAGTACCATTCTCATCCATTCTGAATCTGGGTGCCTTTCCAAGCACTACATTCTCTGCTATCTCTTTAAGTTTTTCATCCTCCAATTGACCTTTGTGTATCTCTTTTTCCAAAGTAGGCTCTATCACCAATTCCATTGCATTAGTGACCAGGCCCAAGTTGAGATACTTCATTTTAGCACACAACTCTACTGACATAGATGTTATCTGAAGTCCATTGGCATAGCTCTTTCTGCTAAGTGCATCAGCTACAACATTTGCCTTTCCCGAGTGATAATGCACTTCCAAATCATAGTCTTTGATCAATTCCAACCAACGACGTTGTCTCAGATTCAGATCTGATTGGGTAAAGATATACTTCAAACTCTTATGATCAATATAGATATCACTCTTATGTCCAATTAGATAATGTCTCTAGATCTTCAAAGCATGAACCACAGCTACCAATTCCAAGTCATGAGTAGGATAATTCAACTCATGCTTCCTTAGTTGTCTAGATGCATATGCAACCACTCTTCCTTCTTGCATAAGCACACATCCAAGACCCAAATGGGATGCATCACAATATATAGAGAAGTTCTTATTTAAATCGGGCAAGATTAATACTAGAGCTATAGTCAACCTCTTCTTTAGCTCTTCAAAGTTTGCCTGGCATTTATCTAACCATACATACTTAGCATTCTTTTCCAACAAAACTATCACAGGCTTGGCTAGCTTGGAAAACCTTCAATGAACCTTTGGTAATATCCAGCTAATCCCAAAAAGCTACGAATCTCACTTATAGTTGTTGGTGGTTTCCAATTCAGTACATCTTGCACTTTGCCTGGATCCACTGCTATTCCACCATTGGAGACAACATGACCTAGAAAAGAGACTTCCTTTAACCAAAACTCACACTTGCTCCACTTAGCGTACAATTTATGTTCTCTAAGCTTTTGCAAGACCAACCTTATGTGTTCCGCATGTTCTTCTTCAGTCTTGGAGAATATTAGTATGTCATCTATGAATACTACCACAAATTTATCCAGAAACTCCATGAACACCTTATTCATCAGATACATGAAGTATGCAGGTGCATTGGTCTATCCAAAAGACATAATGGTGTACTCATATAATCCATATCGTGTAGTGAATGCTATCTTGGGTATGTCTGAGTTCTGAATCTTAAGCTGATGATAACCAGATCGGAGATCAATCTTGGAGAACACATGAGCTCCTCTCAACTGATCAAACAAATCATCAATCCTAGGCAAAGGGTATTTTTTCTTGATGGTAACCTCATTAAGTGAGCGGTAATCCACACACATCCGTTGACTACCATCCTTCTTATCCACAAAGATCACAGGTGCCCCCCATGGGGAAGAACTAGGGCATATGAAACCTTTTTCTTGCAACTCTTTTAGTTGTTTCTTAAGCTCTTCTAATTCATTAACTCCCATTCTATATGGACGTTTAGCTATTGGTGCAGTTCCAGGTAATAATTTGATAATGAATTCAATGTCTCGGTTAGGTGGCATACCTAGCAAGTCATCGGGGAAGACATCCGGGAACTCCTCCATGACACGATCTTGTTCATTGACTTCACCATCTAGCTAGTTCACTGTGGCTGTAGGCTGAGCTTGCACTACCACTTCTACACAGATTCTATCCCCATTGAGTGATGTCATAACCACAAATTTCTCCTGACACTGAATCACTGCCCGGTGTTGTTTCATCCAATCCATTCCTAGGATAAGATCAATTCCCATTGTTCTCAACACAATAGGCTTCACTTTGAAGTCTACCCCCTTAAGGAAATGCTAGTTGAGGGGCTCCAATAAGAAGCGGGCATACTATCTCCCGGGGAATTCACTAGTATGGGGTTTTTCATGGCACACAAAGGTATGCTATGCATTCTAACAAAAGCTTGGGAGATAAAAGAATGCGAAGCACCAGAATCAAAAAGTACGGTAGCAGAAATAGAGTTGACGCTGAATGTACCCAGCATGACCTCAGGTGTCTCCTGAGCTGCATCAGATGACACATAGTTCACCTTCGCTATGAGAGGTGGTCGGGCATTGAACTTCTAATTGTTGGTCTAGTTCTGAGGTGCTTGTTGGTTCTGCTTCTTAGGACACTGATGAGCATAGTGACCTACTTCTCCACATCGGTAATAGGCATTGGGATTGTTGGGTGCACCACTCTTCACAAGAGCATTGCTAGGAACTCCCTAGCATGTTGCAGGATTGCTAGTCTGTTGCGGGGTACACTGATTTCCAAAATGTTGCTAGTACTGAGGGCGTTGTTGGAACTGGTTCCGCTGAGGATACTGACCACGGTTTCCCTAGTGAGTTGGTCCTTGATTCCTCTACTAGAAACCTTGTTGGGGATAAGCACATGGGCGAGTGTTGCTTCCAGAAGCTTGCCCTTGGAGCCTTCTCTTCTTAGCTTCCATCTCCTTGCGCTTATCATCAATCACGATTGCGCGATTCACCAAAGACTGGAAGTTAGGATAAGTATTAGACATCAGCTGGAGCTGCAATCCATCATAGAGTCCCTTGAGGAAATGGCGTTGCTTATCCTTGTCATCCGCTACATCATTAGGAGCATAGCGTGATAGTTGGGCGAACTTGTCCCGATATTCCACCACAGTCATTGATCCTTGCTTGAGAGATCTGAATTCTTCCTGCTTCAGTTCCACTAGTCCATCAGGAATATGGTATGACCAGAAACTATCCTTGAATTCCTGCCAGGTGATAGCAGGAGCATTGTTGGGATGTCCAAACTAGAATGATTCCCACCAATCCTGAGCAGCTCCTTGGAGTTGCCCAGAGGTGTACAACACCTTTTCAAGGTCGTTGCAATGTGCTATGTTCTGTTGTTTCTCCACAGCACGCAACCAATCATCTGCTTCCATAGGGTCTGAGGCATGGGTGAACACCGGTGGTCGACCTTTCATAAACTCTCCATGCTTATCTCTAACCTGAACAGGCGGTGGTCCTCTTGTAGGTTCATTGTCCAAGCGCTGCATCATAGCTTGCATCAGCTGCGCTTGCATTCCCAATATCTGTTCCATGGTCACAGGTGGCGGTGGTGGATTTATGAGAGCATCATGCCCACGACCACGGCCTCTGCCTCTTCCTCCTCTTGCGGCCATCTGTTTTCCAACAAATGCGCAAAATTTAGAGATTTTTCCAGTTATAGAGAGCTTACAAAAGATAAGAAACAATGCTGAGAATTTTCTGGACAAGATTCAAATTCAGCAGTTCAGTAAAACTGTTATAACTCGAGTTTCAGAGATCCAACAGAGGTGCACCAAGATTCGTTAGAAAGCTTAGGACATCAGCTACAACTTTCATTTAGACCACTTTTACAGATTCGGACTCACACATAGTCAAAAGTAAAGCTAAACCGAAACTGTTCTGAGTTCCAGACAGCACAGGAACATCAACTTGTGACAGCTAGATCTCCCAAACCTGAACAGCTATTAACATGATTGCAGAAACATTTGAAAGATACAGAGGTCTAGTTATCTCCACAAAAATTTCAGAATTTTTATCATCCCAGATTTCGAGATACCAGATAAAGAACATAGGCTGCTCCAGAAATAAGCACAGCAGAGATAAGATAAAGCGAAACATCTGCATTAAGATTTCATTCTAACTAAAAGTTCCAATCTAAG
Source organism: Miscanthus floridulus (assembly GCF_019320115.1). Classification (NCBI taxonomy): domain Eukaryota; kingdom Viridiplantae; phylum Streptophyta; class Magnoliopsida; order Poales; family Poaceae; genus Miscanthus; species Miscanthus floridulus. The sequence goes on along the minus strand of NC_089580.1, from coordinate 98,778,594 downwards.
GAAGTTGTGGACATGCCCACAAACTCCCAGCAATCAAGCAAAATACCAAATCAACCAAGTTCACAAATTAAACATCTAATCAACCAAGTTCACAAGACCAACAAGACTAAATAAGAACACGAACTAACAACGTGGTAATCTAGATCAAGGCACCTAACACCTATGGAGCGGTGTCAATCATGGTGAAGGAACGACACTTCTTCTTGTAGATGGAAGGCTGTCCAAGTTGTGCTCGAAGTTCATCCACTTGTTTCTGAAGATGTCTCTGCGCCCTCTGAGATGCACGCAGTTCTCCTTTGACTTCATCATCCACTCCCTGCATAGCGTGGACATGCTGCACCGTTGCCTCCAGAGTTGGGTCATTCTCTGGTGGAGCCAAAACCTGCCAAACACCCTCATGATCATTTCGAGGAAGGAACCTGAAGCGATCCTCCCTCATGGCCTCAAAGCGATGACCATGGTAGTGGATGTATGCATTCTGTGCTGCATCCTCCATGCCATCCAAAGCATGGGCTCTCCTGGCAGGGGCACAGTGGACAGTCTCCACCTCATGTCTATTCTTGATATCGTTCCAAGCGGTGACCACTAGCTCTACCTTCTAGAAGGTAGCCTCCAATGGATGCTGGTACTCGGCACAGTGGTAGCTGATGGAGGCGTGCAAGTCGGGGAAGTAGTCGTCCAACACGTGGGTGAGGAGAGTGTGGTAGTAGGCTATCTCTAGAGCTGGCTTGAAGTAGTACTTGCACTTCTAGCCAATCTCCTCGTCCTCCATGGGGGCAGCTGGGGATGGTGCAGGTGTAGGGGAAGTAGCCGTCGACTCCTCAGGTGTAGCTACAACAGGATAGACGGGCACGGCGACTGGTGTAGGAGTAGGTGTAGGTGTCGGTGTAGCCATCTCCTCATCGTCGGAGATGATCACAATCTCCCTCTCTGCCGGTGGGGCACGTGGGGTGAACATGGCACGATAGCTGGCGGTGCTGAGTCGAGCAGTCTTCGGATTATGAGACATCTATAGATTTAAAGTGAGATAGAATTAGAATCAATGATTTTAAATAATAGATTAAGGTATGAAAAGCATAAATGTTTTAATAAAATAACAAGAATAAGACAGTAAGCAAGAAACCAGAGGAGCAAAGATGCTAAAATGACCTTTTTCTAACTAGGCTTGCATCCTACAGTCAACACAGCTCTGATGCCAATTTGTGACACCCAATTTTAAGGATAAAATTGAATGCACTAACTCACGTGTGCCCATGGATCAATCACACACACAAGCTGACAAATTATAGAAAGTATCATCACGGTGTCCTTACATCAGATCCATAAAACAACTTAGTCTTACATCACACAGTGGAAAATAAAAAGATAATAAACTCTCGTGGGCTTCATCATAGGGAAGGTCAACTGGTTGACCACAAACCTAGAAATCCTCTAGGAAATCCTCATACCCGTTGCCATCTGTTACCCATCCGGGATTTTTATCCAAGTAAAGAAAATAAACAAGTGTAAGTACATCCCGTACTTAACAAGCTAACATGGGGTTATGAAGCTCAAAAGGTTGACACTGGTTTACTGCAGTTAGCATTTTTAGTAAGTCAAGCTTTTATTCTCAGGTATTAACAAGTTATGCTTAAGCTCCCATTTAATTCCCATAAGAACATATATCGGGGTCAAGTGTACCATATATCATCATTGAACAACTTTAAATAATCATCAACAAGTAACCAGTTATTCTGTGAGTTTTCTGGGCTACTCGTAACCGTGAGCATGGCTGTTATAACATTTTGTTACCCTCTGCAGAGGTGGTGCACATTCACCGTGAGTCGTGATCCCCATATACCTAGGTTAATTACTCCCATGTCACTACCAAGGTGAGCGGGTAGGGTACACTATAAAGCCATTTCATAGGTTTCCCTAACAAGTTAGGGCCGCTAGGTTTCCTTGGTAGGTAGATGTAGGAACCCCCCTTTCCTATGGCACATATCCATCGCGGCTATACTCATAGGAACAGAGGCAGCCCTATACCCAAAGTGGCAAGCCCCATTTGTGCTAAAAAGGTAACCTCTAACTAGCTAGGAAAGATCCTATTACTGAGCTAAAGTCAGAGCCATATGACTCTCCCGGTTGCACTGTCAGTCCCAGCTTCTGCCGATAGATAAGTCCTTATGGAGGGCCAGGAGCAACATGAACAAAGGTCATTTGCACTTTCGCCCTATGGAACAGTTGTTATAAATCATGTTACTCACTTTGTTCCATAGTATCATTCATCAACATGTATGTCAAGTTCAGTTAGAGCACTAGCAATCTACCCATATGCATTTAACCCATAGGAGACAAGGAACAGGATAAACAATCACTAGGATGTCCTTACGGGTATCAAAATTAGACACATGCAAATGAGTAATTGATTAAAGTGAAATAGGATATCAAGGAAGGCCCATGCTATACTTGCCTTGGTTCACAAACTTGTGCTGGTCCTGCTGGTCGTCGAAGAGTTCTTGGTCTCCAACGTTTTCCTCACCGTCTGAACACGACCAACACAGCAACATACAACATTCCAAAAGCATTCATGCAAAGCAAACATTCCTATCATTAGAATAGTACACCAACAGTATTGAAATCAAGATAAAATGTTTGTAAACATAATCTACGTCTCGCTACGATCACGTCAACGCGAAGTTCACGAAAAACAGAGCTAAAATGCGAAAGTTATAATTTAAATGGGTTTTCCTATAGCCATATATTTAATTAAATTTAATCATGAAATGAAAAAGTTCCAAACTTGACTAATAGTAGTTCCAACATGTAGCTTATGAAATTATGAAGCTAACGCGATTTGAATGGATCAATTCGGAGCCAAAAAGACAATTTTATAAGCGAAACAGTTCAAATGACATTTCTGTAAATACTGAAAACGTATTTTTTACTTAAGCCGTGAAGTTTACGCTTTCCAATCGAGATTGCGCATTCGGGGAAATACGCCTTGGACTATGGGTTAGGACTTAGAAAAGTCTAGGGACTCTTTTGCAAAACAGCCATGCGAAGGGGTATCGGCTGATCACGGCCATTGGATTAGAAACGAGCGGTTCTGATTAGACCTGGGGAGGGAGAGAGAGAATATTCCGGCTGGCCACAGTGATGTCGGCGGTGAGGCGCCATTGCCGGCGGTGTGGAGGTCACGGTCACATGCGGTTAGAGGCTAGGGTTCACCAAATGGAAATCCGAGAGCACCGGTGAGCGCGGGGGAGGAAGGGGGTCTCAGCCATGCCGTTACGGTGGCCAGGAACAGCGGCTAGCACGGTGGCCACCATGGCCGGCGACCACGGCTCACGGAGCTCGCGGCCAGGGCTCGAGAAGCCAAGAAATGAGAAACAAAAAGCATGGGAGGAGAGGGGAGAGTATGGAGATGCTCACCATGGCGAAAATCGGAGCGGAGGCGGCTCGGTGACGGTGGTTCGCGCGGAGGTTCCGAGCTCGGCGATGGCAGATCCCGGTGACCACGGCTACGGTGGTTGCGGGCTTCCTTTATGCTTGGCAAGCGCGAAGATGAGAGCGGGGGGCAGCAGGGTGCACGCGGGGGGTCTGGCTGCTATTTGAAGTGGCCGAGGCACGAGGGGGGGTGCTCCCACGATGCCGTTCATGGGCGGCAGTTGTGGCTAGGCCGGGCGGTTTCGAGCTACGCGGGGATGAAGACGGCGCCAACAAGCGGGGCCCGGGTGTTAGCGGTAGGGCACAGGGGAAGGCACGGCGGTTGCTGGCGCGTAAATGGGCCGGCGCGGCTTGTCGGGCCGAGCGGCCGAGGCGCGCGTCAGGGCTGGCGGTGTGCGAGGTGCTGGGCCGCGGGGCGGGGAAGGCTGGGCTGCGGTGCCGGGCCAAGCGGGGAAAGGGGAGAGGGGCCAGCGGGCCGAAATCATGAAAGGGGAAGAAAAAGGATTCTTTTCTTTTCTATTTCTTCTATTTTCCAAAACCCTTTTTAAATTCAAATTTCAATTCTTTTTGAAATCTTTAACAAATTCCAAGCATTCACAAAATGATATGCAGCAGTAGGTATGCATCAAAAAGTTTCTAAACTTATTTTTAAATTTTAATTCCACAAAATTTATTATTTCCCTGACTTTTAATGCACACACATTTGCTTAAATAAATCATATTTACTAATTTTAAAAGAATGCAAATTTTAGGATGTTACAAGATCACCTCCTTGTTGGCTCCTAACCTTGTGACTACCTTTGTTTGCTATCCCTCCTTCGCATGGTGCTTGCTCCTATGCAACCAAATTTATGCCATGTGAAAATTCTTGTGGGTTGTATGTTCAGTAATGGTGCCACGATGAGCGATCTACGATGCCACGATGAAACCAAGAGCCCCTATGGGTGCACACACAAGGTTGTGCTGCTCGGCATGGGCTGGTATTGAGGTTTCTAGTCATGGTCCATTGTAGAATTGCACTGATGTGTTATTTTCACATGAGCTCTTCCTTGGTTATCTCTTCATATCTAATTGAAAGATCCTTATATCAGACCAAAAGTAGTAGAGCTTCCTTTTGAAGTTGCAAGAAGAATAACCTTTGAAGAACAGGTCACCAACATGAACATTGGCAGACTGCAAGAGGTGGTAGACAAGTGACCCTACTTGATGGTCCCTGTAATGATGTTGGTCATCTAGTGAGCAACTTATGTCATTCCCGTTGGATCAGAAAGGTGCACCACACTTAAGGTTGAACAAGTTATTAGTAGGATGATAAATGGACCAGGATATTGTGTGTTGTAATAGGTCACCTGGTGCTTATGAGCTTTCTATCCAAGTCTTGACCTTTATGTGCAAGATGATCAACCGACCTTCTTCGGTGTGACCCCTTTCTGCTTACTTCAATGGCGACCATCTGTTTATGCTTTGACCACAATTATTATTGTCAAGAGTGAAGATTTGGAACCTTTTTGGTGTTGAGAGATAACTAAATAGTTACCAGTAGGAAGGTTAATCTGTAGCTAGGTAACGACACTTTGGTAACTATGAAGGCCAAATCTCATAGAACAATGTTAAGCAAAGAAACAACAAAGTCGGTCATCGATGCCAGTACTGCTTTCTTCTCCAAGCCCTATGTTGTCAAGTCAATTCCATCTTGGACAATCACATAGATAGTGCAGGATGCTATATTAGCTAAGTAAAGAGCTAGAGAAAGCACGTCCCTAGTTTTGGTCAGCATCGTTATGTATATGGTGCTATCAAAGGATTGTTCTAGATTCTATTAGATGAAGCACAGAAGGATAATTAGAGACGTTCCCTTATCTTTGTAGGACTATCACTCCACGTGAAGTATGCATTGTGCCCTACAAGAACATCCCACTAGTTCAATGCTTGTGCATCATTGAGTTGGTGTCTAAATCAGTAGTTAAAGGACTCTTGGATCTAAATGCCTACCAAAATTTGTGCACAATGGAGCAGTAGTTTGTAGGATATGAACTGATTACCAAGAGGTACAGAATCTGTAATTTCTCTGCTAACTACTTGCATCCCTCATATTGGTAGGTTGTGTTGTAGTTTAGGTCGTGTTGGCAATGTGATGATTGTTAATACTTTAGATGCCCTAGAGAAGACTCCTTCCACCCTTTTGTGCCTTGCTTTTGCCCTCTTGTATCAACAATGCTTGAGCAGTCAAAGTGTTCTACAAGTTAATTTGTGCCTTTGCGAGTCAAAAACAATTTGAAGAGTGCAAAAAAAATTCAGATTTTGCTTATGAGTTGTTGATTGACATTAGAAAGGAAACCTCAATGTCAAAAGTAGTCCAACAAAGCTAGTTTTGCTATAGTGCAAGTCAGCCCAACTTACCGTGCAACAGCACCATGAAGGAAAATTGTACTCGATCTTGGTAGTGTACTATTTCTCTAGATGGTGAATAACTACAACCTTTGTTGCCCTCTAGACCTTGCTCTCATCCTTCTTCAACAATGTTTTCCATGGTGGATTTGTCCTTGGTACATTCTATGTGTTTTTAACCACAAGATTGCCTCATATTCAACCCAGATAACTATTGCCGCTTGGATATGAGGATTCCCCCAATTAATGATTGTTGAAAACACTGAGTCAACAGAGTCAGCTATTGCATTCACCACTCACTCAATGGACTCAGATAATAAAGTGTTATCATTAGAGAAAGAGAATTGCACACAAGGAACATTATGTAGTTTCCATTGGTTGGAATCTGAGTGATTGAACAGTTACGACCGGCATAGACATTGTATGTTGGTTACTCAGTTTCTCACAGCCTCAGAGGATGTTTACCCCATTTATGATCTCATCCCTTATGAAAGGTTGTACTCAAGCTACTTTGGTAGAGAACTGCTTTTTGAACTTGTTAATGAACATGGAACCATTGTAATGAGTAGCTTTCAGAAGCTTGCAGTCTAGTGCAAAGTTCACATGGTCCATGCTATATTCACTAGGGAAATAGAGATTGTGAGTAATTAGTTTATGCTCCATAGTACTCTCTATATCTTGAGAAAGAAGTATTGTATAGTCTTGGATTCCTCCCAAAGTAACAATGCTTCATGGAAACCAATGAAGGAAATTCTTCAAATAAAACTTACTATGAAGAGCAAGTATCAGAAAGTGTCTTGACCTAATTAGCCTCTTTGATACTCTAAAGTTAAGTAGTCTAATGCTATCGCTGATGTTGGAAAAATGGATGACAAGCTTCTCTTCCCTTAAAAGTCTTTTGTACTGAATCTCGGGGCGTGATTCCTATAATGGGGGAGGGCTGTAACACCCCAGGTGTTTATCACCAGTTAAGCAATGGGTTTGAGCTCAAACATGACATGTTAAGTGGTGATGAAGGTGTCAAGATCAATTCTACAAGAGTGAACTCCAGCTTAAACTTGGACAACACACCCTTACTTGCACATGGACCCTTGTTAAGATTTTGCAAGAGTAATGTTAAACATGCTTATTTAATGTACATTACATCAACATGCATCCATCTTGACCAGTGGAAACATTTTATGAAGTTTGGAATCAAGAAGACACATGAAATGATAAGTTATAATCTTTCTTGGATTGCTTTAGTAAGTAAAGGGGAATATGAGATGTTCACCAAACCTTGCTAACTTTCCTAAATGACTCTTATTGAACTCTGCAACAAAAGTCATGAAGGCTTCATGTTGAGCAGAAGTTAAGAAAATGCTTCAATCGGTCTAAAACTCTAATTTAAGCTTTTACCGTGATGCTACTTTGACTTGGTTTGAACTATGGCTTAGAATGTTTGCATGGTAGTGGAACCTAAATAAAAGTTGAAGTTTGATTAGAGTCGAACAAACTTTGTTTTTGGACCAAGAGCTAGATCAGCTTGAAAGAAAGTCAAACCGAGCCCTCAAGTTGGAATCCATGACTATTTTGGGAGCTCAAAATTTTGCTAAGTCTGGGTTAACTGAAAACTAAATATTTAGTTTCATGAGCCCTACTTTGTAGCTCTCTATCTTCCAATATAATCTGAGTCAGACCAAAAACCTTTAAGCAAAGTTGTAGCCTTCATATAGCTCTACAACATTTGTTACTACCGCTTGTGCCAAAACTAAACAGATTAGGAGCTACGAAGGGACAAAGATTGATGTTCAGTTGCATTTTTGGGTTAGAATTTGAGTTTTGAATCTGATCGAATAGAATCGATAGTGTGCAGGACCTAGCACCGCGTGGTCTCACGTGCTCGCTGCATGTGTGCCACCTTGCCATCGCGTGTCGTTTTGGAGAGGCTAAGCCCTAGCCCTACCCCTGCCCTCTCCACTCTGTCCCTTCCCCCTCCTACTCTCTCCTGGCCAACACCATGCCACTGGCTAGCTCCTGATGCCACTCTCACAGGCTATGGCCGAGCCGTTGCTGTCCACAGCTGGTTGAGCCATGGCCCTCCTTCGTAGCTAGCCGGCCAAACCCCAGCGTGCTCGCCCTCACCTGCTGCCACCGATGCGCCACCCTGCCATCGCCTCTAGCCGCTGCCACCATAGCCACACCGCTGTTGGCTCTAGTCGGCCGGGCTAAAGCCACAGCCAGCAACGGCAGAGCCAGCCAGCCCTTTCCCTGCCACCACTAGCCTCCAGCTGGCTAGCCCAGCCACCTCCCCGGTGCCTCTGCCCTTCTTTGCTCCGTGTGAGGTTGAAGATGAAGGACCCAGTCATAAATAGAAGCTTTTTCATGTGTTCACTTTGCATAAATGCCAGACACATATATTTACATATATGGGCTTAGTTGGTTTTTGAGATCTCTAGGGTTCCCAATGCAAAAGTAATTTCCTTTTTCGGTTTAATCTTTTCTTTTGCAGATTTCTGTGCTAAACTTTGGAAAATCATAATAATTAGTAGAAAATTGAAAAATAACAAATGTAGACTTTTTGGAATCCTTGTGAAATTATCTATGCAATAAATCTATAATATGGCATGTTTTAGTTTAAAGTCAATTTATGCAGTTAGGTCTTTAATACTGGTTATGTCTTGTCTTTTTCATAACTATAGTTGTTTTGCTCAAATAAATGTGAAATTTTTATGGTAGACTACAGATGCTATGTGTATACTGTGGTAAAAATTTCAGGAGTTTAGGCTTGATAGTTTAAGAGGTATAAAAATAATAAATGTCATGTGTTGCTTTGCTCCAATTCCGAATAGGCCTACATGTTTGTATTAATTGACTCAGTTAAGTTATGAATCATGCCTTGATGACAATAAATGAGTTGTAGTACTTTTCTTAAGCTTTTATAAAACCTAAATAGCATTATTTTTGGTTGAGTAGATTTTTAGTTATAGTTGCTTAAATTTCTGTGGCTGTTTCTGCCCAAACCGAGAAAGGGTTGCCTTTTTGGTACTGTGGGGCATTTTTAATTGTTGAATTAGCTCAAGGTGTTTATAACAAAGTTTTTTTTCATTTTCGAAGCTTTCTAAAAAGTATAGAACCACATTTATTGGACATGTATAACTCTAGTTATAGCTGTTTAAAGTGGCATATCAGATTTTGTCCATGTTTTGGACAGAGATGCATTTATTGGATTAATTGACCTTGTTAAATGTAGAATCATATTAATATGAGAATAAGAAAGTTGTAGGTAACTTCATAATATTTTCAAAAAGTTATGATTCATGTTTGTTGGAGGTCTAAAACTCTAGTTATGCTTCTCTGAAGTTCCTATCACTTTCTGTACCACTGCTGTTTGGGCTGCATGTGCAGTTTTTCTTGTGCAATTATTATCATGGTGTAAATTATGTTTGATGTGGTTGCAGTGAATATCAAAGTTGTATATAATTTCATAATATTGCTTGTGTTCAAATTGCATGACCATAGGCCGGATCGTTTAGGAGTTATGAATTTGACATAATCTCTCATGTTTGGTCTATGTTCTGTGCAGATTTGAAGGATTTCATTGTTTGACCTAGTTAAGTATGAAATCATGTGTTAGTGATAATATAATAGTTATAGTTCTTTGCATAAGCTTTCCAAATTCTCCTAGATCACCCCTTTTGGTGGTGTAGAGCTCCAGTTATAAGCTTATGAATTTGCATAGCAGAATTTGTCCAAGTCTGGACAGAGGTACTCAATTGTGCTTGATTGACCTTGTTAATTGTGGAATCACCTTGTGATGATAATAAACATGTTTTATATAATTTAATAATATTTCTATAAAGTTAAGGTTCATGCTTGTTTGATGTCTGTAACTCCAGTTATGTATTTTTAAAATTACTACTACTTTTCTGTCCTAGTTCTGTGCAGATCTAAAACATTGGCATGTTTGACCTAGTTAGCTTTTGAATAAGCTTCTGATGATAATAACAATGTTTTAGGAAATTTTGTTAGCTTTCCAAAAAGTCTAGAATCACCTTCTTTGGATGTCTGGATCTCTAGTTATGGATAAAACAATTGACTGTTGTGCTGCTGTCTAGATTTCTATACATGTGCTAGGTGATTGCTTTAGCTTGCTCTTGTTTTGGCTAAACATGTTGGTTAGTCCTTGATCGATGCATGGGTGAAATATATGAAGTTAAGTTCACTTGTGTGCCATACCTAATATGCTTGCTATCCCTCTATAATAGGTTGTGTGATGTTTAGTTAAATAACTCTAGGTGCCTATATCTTGCATGATCTTATTTTGCCCTAAATGCTATTATGTGATGCATCTCATATTGCCATTCTTCATATTCATGCACTTGCATCTTGCATCTCATCTAGGTACGTTAGATGAACCATGTGAAGGATGTGATGTTGGAGCCAAACCCGAAAACGGTGTATGGTGGACCTATCCCGAAGATGGAAGGACTGGACAAGTGCTAGGATGGGAGATGCTCACCAAGCAAGTGTCATCTAACAAACATTGACCTAGTGTTGGATCCTAGGCAAGCCCTAGAGCATTCTAAGCCTCCTACATTTTTATAAATATCACTTGAGTTCTTTATGTTTGATGCATTAGGTTATAAGATTCGATTGGAACCACTTGATGCATAGAACTACCTTGTCCAGAAATATACCTTGAACCCTATGTAGGTCCAGGATCGAATGCATGCTTAGCGATGCTTAGACCTCTAGAAGTCAGGTGATTTCCTATCACTTGTGAGATATAGGTGGATACCAAAGCATGGTTGGCTATATTGGCTATCGTAGAAATAACCATGTGTCAATAATGAATGGAGACCGGGCGGGATGCCGATAGAGAAGCAAGAAGACATGAAGGTATTGGGTGTGGATCTATCCCTGTTTGTGTCAGTTAAGGACCGATTTGTTGTACGTCATCATGTCATGTTGAACGCATGCCTATCACTCAGTTGGCCAGATAACTCGTTCCGACCATGAAGCTAAGTAGCTCAACACAGGCCAGAAGCTGGGAAGTGAAAGTGCGCACTCTGGCGGTAGTAAGGATGTGCGGGTTGCCATTAGCGTAAGTCCAAAGGGTAGATTAACGTCCTGGTAGAGTGGATTCCCTGAGAGTGCGGCGCTGCTCGAACCTACGAATTTGTTCCTAAGCTATACCAAAGGTGACCCGAGGCGACCACTGATCAGGTTGCTTGGGTGTGTGTTAGGAATAATTCCCCAGCTGGGTAGGAATCGATTCAAATCGTCGTCTCTCTCGGATAGTGAGAACTTGACTGAGCAGCGGCAATGTAGATTAACTTAATGAAACTTAATGGATATGATGATGATACTCACATTACTACACCAGCTATGGTTACTATTGGTTGTTACTAAATGATATTCCACATGTTTGGCATAGGTTAGTTGCTAATCTAGAGATGGATAGCTATAATTAACTTGGTTACCGAATTGTAAAATGTATAGCTCAACTAGTGGCTTTTATGCAAAATAATGTCAAGCTAGCTCCACCTGTAAAGCCTTGCATACACCTTGGTGTCACTTTATTTCTGGTTTATGACGAGTAAGTCTAGCTAAGTACATTTGAGTACTCAGGGTTTATCCCACCATGTTGCAGGTGAAGTTCTCGGCCTACTGAAGATGGTGGCTAACCGCCGGTGGGCTTGGTGACTCTATTTTTATTTCTCATCTATATGCTTTTGTCAAAGGATGTCACTTATGCTAGCAATGTATTTGGAACTTATGTTAATGTAATCATTTGAAAGCTATGTTGTTTTCACTAATCAGATTTGAAACCCAAACTTGTACTATTATTTGTGAACCCATTTGTAGTATTATTTCTGCTGCAACTCTGTGTATGTGATGTGTATTTGCTTAATTGCACGATCTTGGTTGTGATGTTGATTTACCAAAGTCCTTTGTGACACTCGGTGGACTACCAGGTTTATATAAGTGAAAGTATGCATGTGTCAACATGTTATCAAGGACAGTTGTACTTGATCTTGTATAAATTAGGTAGTTCTGTCATAGCTGACACCACTCTTTTCACAAAGAAGATTGGCAAAGACTTATTTGTGTTGCAAATCTATGTTGATGACATCTTATTTAGATCAACCAATCAAGACTTTTGTGAATAGTTTGGAAAAATGATGGCTAATGAGTTTGAAATGTCCATGATTGGAGAGTTAAGTTACTTCCTTGGTCTTCAAATCAAGCAATTGAAGAATGGTACATTTGTGAGTCAAGGCAAGTACATCAAAGACATGCTCAAGAAGTTTGGCATGAGTGATAGCAAAGCCATTAGTACACCAATGGGAACAAATGGCAACTTGGATAGTGATGCAAGTGGCAATATGGTGGATCAAAAATTGTATCGGTCTATGATTGGAAGCCTACTCTATGTGACCGCATCAAGGACGAATGTCATATTTAGTGTATGCATGTGTGCAAGATTTCAAGCCTCACCAAGAGAAAGTCATTTGAAGGCTACAAAGAGAATATTGAGGTACTTGAAGCATACACAAAATGTTGGGTTGTGGTATCCCAAAGGAGCAAAGTTTGAGCTAGTTGGTTACTCTAACTTGGATTATGTAGGATGCAAGGTTGAAAGGAAGAGCACCTCAGGCACATGTCAATTGTTGGAAAGATCACTAGTTTCATGGTCATCAAAGAAGCAAAATAGTGTTGCATTATCAACTACCAAAGCCAAATACATATCCACCGGTAGTAGTTATGCACAAATACTTTGGATGAAGGCCACCTTGAATGACTTTGGAATCAAGTCCACGAAAGTGCCATTGCTATGTGATAATGAGAGTGCAATCAAGTTAACCAACAACCTAGTTCAACATGTAAGAACAAAGCACATTGATGTCTGCCACCATTTCATAATAGATCACCAACAAAAAGGGGACATTTGCATTGAGAGTGTAGGCACCGAAGATCAACTTGCCGATATACTCACCAAGCCATTAGATGAGAAAAGGTTTTGCAAGCTAAGGAATGAGTTGAACATATTGAATTTCTCAAATATGTGTTGATGCACCCCCACTTATATGACATGCCTCTCCTTTGAGCAATCCAAGGTAAAAGTTGATTGGTATGACATACATCCTTACTAAGGACATGTTTAGTGCATCTAGTTATCTTTCACATTTAATAGGCTCATTCATGAAAATCAAATGTTTTTTATGTTTGTATGGTACCACTATTGCTTCTATGTTTAATTTGGTCTAGTGGTAGCATATGACATGTTTGTGGGCTTGTAAACCAAGTGTTTGCTCTAGAAAATGAGCTATAAGTGTTTAACTCAATATGGTACAAGATAACCCTTATTTGGAGGTGTGAAGAAGCTTGTTCTTAGATCAAACCGAGTTAAATATCTTTGGCAAGTATTCTAGATTAAACCAAATTTGGGAAAATGGTCCTCACACAATTGATTGACATTAATAATCTCAATCTATCTACATTTTTGAACCTTTATGGTCATTGATGACAAAGGGGGAGAATAGTGTACAAAGATAGTGAAAAGATAACAAAGGGGAGAAATTGAGAATTTGACATAGGGGGAGAGATATGACAAAGGAAGGGGATCAATTAAAATTTTAAGCGCACAAGTAGGGGGAGCAAGCTCATGAACTTGTATGGTGCATTTGAATGTGCATTTCATATACTTGCTTGCATGGCACAGGTTTTAAATTTCAATATCCATGTTTGTGTGGTGTATGCTAGTTATAGGATTGAATGATGAAATGAAAAACTAGCATGCATAGGTTAAGTAACTATACTTATGATTCATTTTATGAAAACTAGACCCTTGCTTCTAATGTTGATCTCATGGGGTAATATAGTTTTTGTATATGTCTAGTTACTAAGGGTGCTAAGGATGGTATATTGGTGCACTCTGGTTGGTATCATGCTTCAAAGGTCCATCTCTTATACCTTAGCATCATTTGGTAGACATTATCTCCTATATTTCCTATCTAAGCATATGTGCAAGCTACAATCCAAACTCTTAGCACATATGTAGGGGGAGCAATTGCTACCATATGGGATTCATGAAACTTGTCCATATCCTTTTACACATGGTAAATATGCTTGGGCAAGCAACATGGATTCAAATGAATTTCAATTTATATCTTTGTGAAAGGGTTGTCATCAATTACCAAAAAGGGGGAGATTGAAAGCTCTGGTTTGGTTTTGGTGAATTGATGAAATCCTATGTGCTAACCTAGTTTATCAAAGTGATTATGAGATAGGTGACACATTCCAAGTGGTGAAGCAAATGAAGATCATGACATGATGATGGTGATGGCATGGTGATGATCAAATGCTTGGAAAAGAAGAAAGAGAAAAACAAAAAGCTCAAGGCAAAGGTGAAACTTGATAGAAGCTTTTTTGTTTTGGTGATCGACACACTTAGTGAGTGTGATCACATTTAGGATCGATAGCCATAACATTAAGAGGGGTGAAACTCATATCGAAATGCAGTTATCAAAGTGCCACTAGATGCTCTAACTCTTTGCATATGCATTTAGGATATAGTGGAAAGCTAACACCCTTGAAAATGCTTATGAAAATATGCTAACACACATGCCCAAGGTGATACACTTGGTGGTTGGCACATTTGATCAAGGGTGGTGAAGTTTGGGGTCAAAAGGGGAAGTTTTGTATTAACCGGACTCTGCCTTGGGCAGTGACTGGACTCTGACCTTGCATTTGGTCAATGGCACACAATGAAGGCCGCCCTCGGTCCCTTAACTAGACACTAAAGAGGAAGAGGGACCAAACGTGTAGGGGGTGTGTCCGGTCACCTAGTGATGTACGTTGACACAAGCAATAGAGAGAGGTTGAGTTGACTAGACACAGGCCTAGGTCCAGTCATGAGCCACTGGATGCGTCCGATCATGAATTTCTACCTCTAGAACCTAACTGGAAACGACCGAACTCTAGTGTTGGAGCGTCCAGTCACTTTGAGCAGCATGTCCGGTCGCAACTTAACACGTGGCGTGAAGTAGACTAGCCGTTAAGATCAGATGCTCAGCATTTGAAGCTGATGACACATGGTGATCATTAGGTGACCAAACACATGGGGTCCAGCGTCCGGTCACCTAACTGGTGCGTCCTGTTAGCCCGTGTTTCACTAGATAGTGGAGCCAATGACTCTATTTGTGGGGGGCTCTATTTAAAGGCATGTGGCTAGCTCTAGCTCACACTCTTGGTCATTTGCATTGATATAGCAACCTTGTGAGCTTAGCCAAAACCCTCCCACTCATCTCCATCATTGATTCTTCATCTTTGTGAGATTGGGAGAGAATCCAAGTGCATTGCTTGAGTGTTTGCATCTAGAGGCACTTGGTGTTCATGTTTTGCTGCATGATTTGCTTGTTACTCTTGGTGGTTGCCGCCACCTGGATGGCTTGGAGCAGCGAGGATTGTCGAGTGGAGGTTGGTGATTGTCTCTAGCTCTGATTGTGGTGATTGTGAGGGGTTCTTGACCTTTCCTCAGTAGAGAGCCAAAAGGTACTCTAGTAAATTGCTCGTGGCTTGTGTGATCCTCATCTTGTGTTGGTTGTGTGGCACCCTATTGAGGGTTTGGCGTGTGATGACAGTTAGTGCGCGAACCTCCAAGTGAGTGAATCACCACAATGAGGACTAGCTTGCCGGGAAGCAAGTGAACCTAGGTAAAAATCATTGTGTCATCATTTGATTCTGAGGTGATTGGTCTTCATTGGTATTCATTCTTGTGATTGATTGGTTCATTCCTCAACTCGGCGGTATAACCATCTTGCTCTCTCTCTCTTTACATTCCTGCAAACTAGTTGTCAAGCTCTTTAGTGTAGCTAGTCATGAGAGCTTGTTAGTTTGGTTAGTGTGGCTCTTTAGTTATCCTCTGAGAGCACACTAACTTATTGTAGTGACATAGCCATTGTGTGGATAGAGACTATAGAAACTAGAATTGTGGTAGGTGTCTTGCATTTTTAGTATGCTAGCGCAACACTAGCTTCGCCTCATATTTGTCTAACCGGTTTGCTAAGTGTTGTTGTAGAAAATTTTAATAGGCTATTCACCCCCTCTAGCCATTAGGACCTTTCACCTTAGTAATATCCCTTATGTGTAGATATGAAGATGATCTTAGCAATGACTATTAGGTGTAATTGCACTAATCACTATATGCTTTGACTTATAATTAAGAATGACTTAGGGATTATTCCTCTAATATTCTACTTGACCTTGATAATGCCATAGAAAGGAGTACTCTTAGTGATTTATCATTATCATTGATCAATACTTATCATATATATATATACATCTTATCCTATGACTTACCCCTGTTAAGAGTAGAATATTGGTTATGGTTTACTTCTCCATCAATAGTATAAGTTATCAATACTATCCATGCTAGACCTTCCCTATGGTAAAAATATAAATAACGATACCTAGAATACTCCCGGGTGAAGTACTACAATGGTATAATTATCTGTACGCTTGCAGATTCATTTTTATTCATATCTATATATTCCTCCTAGTCACATAAATTAATAAAGAACTATTTAGTATTATTCTAATAGTAATGCTAGGTAGTACCAACAAGTATCTCTGGCATCATCAATAGGGATGACAACCTAGTAAAGTAATGTCAGGAGATATAGGTTTATAATAGGTGGCTATTAAAACAAGTGACAAGTTAATAAATACCAACAAGCATTTCTGGCGCCGTTGCCAGGGACTACACTTAAAACTCTACTCTTAGTAACAATGATAAGAAATGCCAACAAGCATTTCTGGTGCCGTTGTCGGGGAAGATAGCTAGGCAAAGGAAGTATTGATAAACTTATACTTATTGATGTGATAGAAATAACCATTGACCCCTGCTCAAACAGGCTTACCCTTATTTTGTCTACTTGTGTATCTTATGCAGGGTAATGTATGACTAGTTTTGACCTTCTGACAAACTAAGCACTACTTAAGAGGACTATGGCTAAACTCAAAAAAGTTTTAGCTTTAGAGTTGGAAGACAACCATATAAGGCGAATTTTAACATTGGAATTTGAAGCCATGGCTTACAGGACTCTCAGTGAATTCTCTGCTCCAACCACTACCAACATCCATACTAGACCTAATGTTAATGTTGGAGACAATGGATTCGAGCTCATGTTGGCTCTCATCAACATGGTGCAAGCAAGCCAATTTTGTGGAAAGGCACATGAAGATGCTAGTGCTCATCTCCAACACTTCCTAGAGATCTATAGCACTTTCACCATCAAGGGAGTAACCAAGGACGCCATACTACTTTGCCTCTTCCCATTTTCACTTTTTGGGGAAGGCGAAGTAGTGGTTATACACCAACAAAGACATAAACACTACATTGTTCTTTCCCACAGGCAAGACCAATGCTCTGCGTGGGAGAATTTCAAGTTTTTAGCAGCAACATGATGAATCTGTCCTTGAGGCATGGGAATGCTTTCAAGACTATATATCAGAATGTCCTCATCATGGAATGGAGAATTGGCTACTCATGCAGACGTTCTACCATGGGTTGACCAACAGTACCCGTGAGACCATGGATGCTGCTGTTGGAGGTGCATTCTTGTCACTTACACTTTTAGGTGCGACCATTCTTATGGAGAAGATGGCCTCCAACCAAGGCTAGAATGAAGAACGTGTTTAGGCCCACAAGAGAGGTGGAGGTATGCATCAACTCAAGGAGGTAGACATGTTGTCTGCCAAGATGGACCTACTGAAGAAGCTTGAAGATCGAGCTAATGAAAAGCAAGAAGTCATGCACATACATGATTCATGCATAACATATGAAATATGTGGCAACACTGGGCATTCATGGAACAACTCTCCTGAAATCCAAGAGGATGTGAACTTTGTTAACAACTACTATCGTCCTCAATAGAATCAAGGATGGAACAAACAATAGAGGCCGAACTACCAAGGTAACTACTAAGGTAACCCTCAAGGTAATAATTATAATAACTTCAATCAACCACCCTTGAGAGAATTAATTGCTGGCCAATCTAGACTTATGGAAGGATTATCTAAGAAGGTAGCTACCAATGATAAAATTCTAGAAAATATAAGTAATAGAATGTATAGCTTTGCTTCTACCATTAAGAACCAGCATAGCTTTAATAAAATGAGAGAATCACAAATAGCTTAGCTGGCGGCTGTTGTTCCTCCATCCGAGAAAGGGAAGATTCTGAGGCAGCTAGAAGATTTAGAAACTACAAATCTTCTCGATATTCACAATATAGCTTTCTACTACATGCAACCATCAAAGGGAAGGTGGATAGATTACACCCTACCCAATAAGAAAGGTGATCCAGGGAGACCTATATCACCATTGGACCTCATATCTTCTGGGAAGCTGTCTATGACTTCGGAGCTAGTGTCAACATCATGCCTAAGGTAATTTATGAGAAAATTTTAGTAGATCCTTTATTGTACACAAATATGCATTTGCAGCTTGTAGATCAGCCACTCTGCTAGCCCAAGGGAGTTCTCGAAGATGCCATCATCCGATTGGGACAACCATATGTTCCTGTAGACTTTGTGTTTTGGAAATAGGTGGAGATGAAAGGGCACCCACAAAAGGCATACCTGCAATCTCCTAGTCATCCACAAAAGGCATACCTACCTGAAGAGACAACAGTGACCAAGAAGAAGAAGAACTGAAGGAGGAAGAACAATACCAGTCAGCCATAAGAAGAAACAGTCAACATGATCAACACACTCCGATCTTAGTACGACCACTTCCTTGCTAAGAAGGATGATCCTAGCTACCGACGATCGAGTGACCATTGGACAAAGAATCTTCCACAAGACCTTCTACAACATTGGATCATGCGTTAATATAATGTCCAAGGTAATGTATGAATATTTATTTGGTATTGAACCTTTGTTCCCTATGTATATGCAGTTGTAGATGGTGGACCAATCAATCCGATTTCCTAAGGGAATAGCGAGGGACGTTATGGTAAGAATACAAGATCACTATGCCCCTACCGATTTCATGGTCCTAGACATGGGAGAAGAAGAAGACAATGCACCCATCATCCTTGAAAGACCGTTCCTCAACACCACCAACGCGATCATCTATGTTGGATCTAGACAAGTCCACTTCCAATTCCTTGGAGAAAAGGTACGCTGTTATTTTAATAGTTATACTACTTATGAACATCCCAAGAAGAGCCGCTCTAGGAGGAGACGTTGGTCATCCCAACATCAAAGGAACCAACCCCGTGGAATGAATGGGAAGATGAAGAACCCGAAGCGCTTGTGAAAGATGAACCTACTCTGCCTAAGACAAGTCGACAGTCCAAGCAAGTGTGGAAAGAAATGGTGACATCATCATCAGAGTCACCATCACAAGATGTGCAGCCATCTGGGTCTCCATCGCTGAGACTGGATGTTGCACCAAAGGAATGAAGGACTTCTCTCCTATCAAGTCCTATCCGAAGGACTTAAAAATCCAAACCCTCACTGTGAGGTAACAACGGTAGTTATCTATATTTACTTTCTAGCATTGCATAAATTATTTTTCACTTTCACATATTTACTTCCCTACATTTACATTGTAAAAGGAAGATAAAAAGTTTCATGACTACATTTCATCATTGCATCATAAAAATCATAAAGCCCCATGTGAATAAATCTATGGTGTGTAAAAACCCATGGGAATATTCACTATGGTGGCATAAAAATAAAAAATACTATGCATACATGTTTTTTGTTCTGCATATCATAAAATAGAAAATCTAAAAAATACTAGATAGACATCCTGCTAGAATTCTATCGCTTCAAAAATATTTCTAAACCTCAAGAACAACTAATCTTCAAATGGCAGACTGCTAACCCCTTATCCTATTCCATGCCATGAGTTTTGGTGTTCTTGTTGTTATTTTGCAGGATGGAACATATGATCAATAGCAAGGTCACCCGGTCATCTTCATCTCACTCCAACAAAAGTATGTTTTCCTGAATCAATTTCTGGATAGGTGAAGGACAACCGCTGGCAAACATGCTTTGAAAAGGATCACTTAACTTTCAACATTCGACCATGACAACATCCATCTTGGGGGAGGAGCATCCCCCATGTATGTAGCTAAGTATTTCTTCAATTTTGTTATCCTTAAGTTTGCTCTACATTTGTTAAAAAAAGAGATGCATAACTAAAAGCAAAATAAAAATTTATCTTTCTATTACATATATATATTAGTAAGGTGTAATCTAAAAAAAGTGAGAAAATGAAATAAAAGTGTGTGTCTAGTTTTCTATTTTTAAGAGCAGAATAAAATGGACTCTGAAGATAATCTCTTGAAATGGAAATGATGAATACTTGCTCTGTTGTAATTCCTTTCAAGTACCTAGTTTTCAGCTTTGAATTCTCCTGAGTTTTGGATACATCTATTTTGACATAAGAATTTACTTTGAACTTGAAACTTGTGGGTAGCATATGCTTGATCTAAGTCTAGGTAATTGACGGATATGATATGAGAAGGTTTGAGCTGTTGTTTATCTTGTTCCTAGTAATACTAGAGTTCTAGAGATTTATCTTTTGAAAGAAAACATAAAAAATCTACATGATGAGCTCCTATATGACAAAGCTTGGATTCCTACCAAAACCATATATGATATTTAGATTAGGAAAACTTCCACTCTTATATGCTGCTTGCATTGCATTGAGTTCAGTCAAGTTTTGTTGACCCTTATGAGAGGCTTGTCATGCTCTTAAAATCAAGATCACATACACACCACCTACATATGCACTACTACTACACTAGGGATAGGCGCAAAAATATGTCATTCCATCTAGATCCACCTAAAAATATTTTACTCTTATATTGGGAGTGAACACCAAAAATATACCCTATAGGATATCGACCAAATAAATGCTCCAAATTCTTGTTGCTATCTCTCAAAAGCTTTGTTACAGAAAAAAGACATGGGGCTATGCAAAAGTTATTCATTAAAAAAAGAAACAAAGAAAAAAATTAAGAAAATGGACAAGTGTCCGAGCTATATAAAACAATGGGTACTCCGATGCTAGCCTAAAAAAAGAAGAGATGAATAAGATAGCCCATGTTTTCTTGCAAAGTTGTTTCCAAGTTTCAAAAAAGAGATATGTTCTCAAGGAGCAAAGTAGAATTAGGTTCGCCACCATATACATCCACACACATGCACATCTTGATTTGATTGTATGACTTAACTCTCTTGGCATCTGAGGTTTGACTTTACAATATATGTATTGCAAGTATGCTCTATCTTGCTTTTTCCACTCATATGAGCTCCACGTAAGCCTTAGTTGTAGGAAGAGAAAGGCATAACATTATTATTGTCTTGGTGAGGATCCACAAATACCACATACATTGAGATACTTGAGAGTGTCATACAATGGAAGCTTTGAGCTTTATTTTGAAAACCAATAAAAACTCTAGAATAATGGTTGAGCAAAGAACTTGAGACATAGTGCTTGACTTGATTGTTTTGTCTTTCAATTACTCAAGACCCAAGTGAAGGCTAAGAAGCCCCATGGTTGAAGGTAATATGGGTAAGTTTGAAAGTCAGATCGGTTTATTTTAATCCAGATGAGAATTCTTGTTTGAATACATGTGTACTTTTGAGGAGTGAGAGCATTGAAGCCACTCCTAATCCATTTTGCTGAGTTTGTTGACGGTAGTTAACAACCATTATAAACCATTAATAAAACATGTATAAGGGCACAATTGAGATCATCAACAAAGGTCTAGGGGTTTAAACTAACAAATTCCACGAGTTTTGACGAATCTATGATTTTTGTAGGGTTTATCCAAAAAACCATCAAGGTGGACCTATATGTCAGATTTAATTGCGCTTATCCACCGTAAAATGGAGACTAAAAGGTTCTGGAGGACACCATGCCAAAGCAGAGAGGTAGAGGCTACCAGGTGGGTCTGGCCAGCCCCACCTGCAGGCCTCCTGGCCCCTAGGACCAAATGTCAGCCTCCACGTTGCAATGTTGGTTTTCCACCACCTCCTAGGTTGCATCTGTGCTGTTCCTTCAGTTGGTTTGATCCAAGGGCTCATGTTGGATGCTCTGGCCTATATATATCAGCCCCTACCCCCCTAAAGGCATCAAGTCATTTGAGAAGACAGAAACCCTAATCATCCTCAAAGCTCCTCCATATTCTAGGGCATAAATAGTTAGCCTAGGTCTAGAGGGAGGCAAGCAGGCTTTGCATGGATTCTCGATCGTGTCAAGAGCGTGGTTCGGTATAATCTTTGTACCCCCTCTCTCTTTTGTATCTCCATTACTTTTATATGCTTGCTACAATTGTTATGATAATACTAGTATTCATCTTATTCATGTTCTTAGTTATAATGTTCATTGTCTACTTTGATTATATACCTAGTATAGTTGGATTATCATCATATTCATGCATATGTTCATATAGCACTCACCCTAAGGATCCATGGCTGGGTGGTCGACATTGCTTAAGCATGGTGCTTATACGTTGTTTACCTATGGATACACCCTATATTCTAGGTCATGTCGTAGATCGTAGACGTGACACTCCCATTGAGAACTTTGTAGTCCACTCCCCGATGTAGGTAGCATGTAGGATCTTGTTACAAAGTGGGACAAGCTTTGTTCTTAATCTCCCTTAGTAATATCCCTTATGTGTAGATATGAAGATGATCTTAGCAATGACTATTAGGTGTAATTGCACTAATCAATGTATGCTTTGACTTATAATTAAGAATGACTTAGGGATTTGATGTAGACAAGGTCCAATCTTCTGATAGGTATGATAGCGTCGATTCATGGAGACTTGACGTTCATGATATAGACTTTGAACCAAGACTAATTCAGACCCCCGCAACCGTTACACCACTGCTCTGTTGGTTATCAACCACGTGAACGCGATTGACCTCACCGAGAAGGCTTTCCTGCAAGCGAATCGAGAACACAAGCAAGGATGGGATTAATGCAATCTGAAATTGCAAATAAATATGAGGCTTAAGATAATGAGAAGGACTTCAAGTCTTTATTCAAAAGGACTAATCGTCTTAGGCGAACAACATCAAGAACAGGGGCCCTAGTTCACAGCAAGCGACCTTGGCGGCATAGTTGCAGCAAAACGATGTCTATTTCACAAGAAAATCAAGAACTAAACAAAAATCAAACCCTAAGGAGAGTGAAGGCTGCTAATTGTAGAGCCTTGGGCGTCACCCCCTGGACATGCCCCCTAATGGACCCAAACACGATACACGGTCCAACGGACCAAAAGACGGTTTTGTAGCACCCTAGCAGATTCTGGAGACTAACTTGTTTTGATGATTCCCATTGATTATAAAGGGATTTTGATGTGAGACTAGTTGCATTGGCTTCCTTATCTAATTAGCTTTCCATCCATATGTGGATCATCAAAAACAGAGCCTAGACGCGCCCGTGTGACTAGTTTTACGACAGACTGGTCCTGGAGCCCGAGATGGACTCCAACTTCAGTTGGACTAGGCCTCCACCATGAGAAAGATGAATTGGATGCCCATGCTGGACCTCCTCATCTCCTTGGCTTGTATGTGATGACATAGTGATGTCCTCATCATCCTCACTTTCTTGAATTGAAGTCGTCCTTGACTGAAGTAGATCGTCTCCTCCATTAGATGACAGCAACGATGGCTCTGGAAGAAGACGTTCATCTTGGCACCCAATCCTTCACAAAGGCAGTTGCCATGGTGGCCTCCCTACTAGGAATTCATCCTCCTTCTCCTACAAAAGGTTAGTACCAACAAGAGGCATAGCACTAGAAGCAGGACCAAGTGGACATATAGGCAATGTACAAGTTAAAGCATAACATGGTTCATCATGATCAGCAAGAGCAGATTTAAGAGCAAATAAAACATCTTTCATGTTACTTGATGGTTCATTTTCTGGTTTGCTAAAGTATTTATCATGGCCTTTCTTTTTCTTATTAGCAAGTTCCTTTTCATATTTCATAATTTCAGTAGGAGTTAAAGGAAGTAAAGCAATGGTCTTTCCTTTAAACATAAAAGTATATCTATTTTGCCTACCATAATGTACAACATTATTATCATATTACCAAGGGTGGCCTAACAAAAGTGAACAAGCTTGCATAGGCATGACATCAAAATCAGCATAATCATGGTATGATCCGATACAAAAATGCACACGAGCAGATTGTGTTACCTTTGCCTTACCACTATTGTTGAACCACTGAACATGGTATGAATGTGGAAGAGCATGTGTAGATAAACCAAGGGTCTTGACAAGCTTAGACCTTACCAAGTTATTGCTGCTCCCTCCATCAATTATAGCACGAACATAGAAATTATTAACAATGAGGAACATTTGAAACAAATTATGACATTGTAGCTTGTCTATTGGCTCAGCTTGTGTACTCAAAACACGTGGAACAAGGATTGATTTATAGTTTGTAGTGCATGCCACACTATCAATTACCTCATTAGGATCTTCAGCAACATTAGGATCTTCAGCACTATCCGCATATTTATCTGCATAAAGATCAGTTGCAAGTGCAAATTCATTCTCTTCATCACAAGCACTAGCATATCCACCATCATCGGTAGCAATATATGCGTGTTTGTTGGGGCATTCTTTAGCAATATGTCACATGCCCTTGCAACAGTGGCAAACAACTTTAGAAGAGCTGCTAGAGGAAGGTGTAGCAAATCCACTAGAAGAAGGTGTGATAGGAGAACTCTTCTTTATAGGCATTGGTGGTGTCTGCACATTATAAAATTTACTCACATCGGTTGGATGTGAAGGAGTGGACGGAGTCGTGGAACACCTAGGTTGTCGTCCCTATACTTCCCTTTTAGCTTTAAAAGCATAATGATATAATTGGGAAAATCTAGTCCATTCTTTATAGTCAAGAACATCCTATATTTCACGATGCAAACCTCTAGAAAAGAGCATTAGCATTAACATTATTGCAAATATCATTCCACCAGAAAAGAGCAAAACTAGTAAACTCACTAGTAGCAAGTCTAACTCTATATTCTTTAGGTACTTGATGGGAGCTAAATTTTTTATCTACAGCCATCTCCCAATCTAAATATTCTTTAGGATCAGTAGAACCAGAAAAAGGAGGTATCTTAAACTTGGTTTTAGAGAAAGGATCATTATTACTTGGTTATTACCTCCCATACCGTGTCAGTTAAAGTTCAACCGATTATGGTTACGTGTATCCTCAGCACGTCATCGAGCTTTGGTTTCAACTTTAGCCTCCACATCGCCATCATCCTCCTCAGAGAGATCATCATTAGCAACATCTTTAGGACGTGGTTCAGGATGTCATTGTTCAATATCTTCAATCCTCTTTGCCAAGTTGTCTTTCCCCTGGTGGTGCCGAAGAGTCGTTAGAAGAGCTTGAATCCTCAAATGGCCTAGAGTAATTTCAATTATTGAAGGATTACCATGAGGCCCAAGAGGATTTGTCATCTACCATGCTGAACACCGAGATGTTGTGCCCTGAGGTGGACATCGCGTGTGACCCACTTCATTTTTCCATGACTCAGGACTCCAATGCGTGAGTCGACTAGGAGATCCACCTAGAGTAGGGCCAAAACATGGTGAACCTTCTTGTAGATCTGAGGACATGGGTCGAGACACTCATCCTATGCATGCAAGCCACCATTAACTTAGGCTTCCCTATGCGAGTAGTGGCCATTCTGAGCCCTACCGGTCCACCTTTGAGCTATGGTGACTGAAGCCGTTTGTTAGTCTAACAGAACCATCCAATTTATAAGAGCACAAGTATAATGGTAGCCCACAAGCGGTCGCACTATCATACTTGGGCTCATATAAACCTAGTAGTCCATTGAGTACCATGAAGGGTATCGATTCATCACCAACATACAACCAAGATCGTACATGATTCAACATACATGCCACATGTTACATAGAGTTGACAAATACCTTGCCATACATCAGAGTGCGATTAAAGTTATTACAAACCAAGTTCAAATAAATTAGTAGCAGAAGCCAAGTAGTTTTTAAACCAACATCTCACACCATTGTTCAAATACTTGCCAGTCTGTGATCACAACCCACAAAAGCATCATAGATTAGATATATAAATGGAAGTGCCTTGCCCATGGCCTACTCCTCATCCATAGTAAGACAGAAGCAGTGCTTACAATATCCATGATATACTGTGTTATCTGCAACAAGTGGGAAATAAACCCTAAGTACGAGAAGGTACTCTACTAGACTTACCCATCATAAACCAAAAATAAAGTGACTCCAAGGATCATGCAAGGCTTTATAAGTGGAGATAGCTTGACAACATTTTGCATAAAAGGCACTAATTTAGCTATACATTTTATAATTCAGTCATTAAGTTAATTATAACTATTCATCTCTAGATTAACAACTAACCTATGCCAACATGTGGTATATCATTTAGTAGCATAAGAATAGTAACCATAGCCAGTGTAATAATTCCATGTTCATTATAACCATCATATTCTGTAATCCAGTTACTACGATGTTGGAGCTAGTCAAGTTTCTCACTATCTAGGAGAGATGGTGATTTGAATCGATGCAACCAACTGGGTAGTATTCCTAACACAAAGCTAGGTCTACTAGCCACAATAGCCTTAGGTCACCTTTGGTACAACTTAGGTCCAGATTTTGTGGGTTCGAACAGCACCGCACAATTAGGGACAACCAGCTGCCAGGATGTTTCAGGCCTAGCCTACCATTGGGCCCATGTCTGGCTCTCCACACATCCTTACTACCTCCATTAAGTGCAATCTTATAGAATGAGGCCTGGCCTGAGTTGAGCTACTTGGCTTTGCGGTTGGAATGAGTTCACCGACCAGCTAAGTGAGAGGCATGCGTTCAATCTTAACAAAAGTGCCAACAACAGTATAGTCCTTAATCAACACAGATGGGACCAACATAGCCAACCCAACACCATTGCATATAAGTTCCCGCCCGGTCTCCACTTAATAACACCAAAAGGTTATTTTCCATGATAGCAACATTAGCTAACCGTGCTCCGGCATCCACTTATATCTCGCAGGTGATAGGAAATCACTCGACTTCTACCAGTCTAAGCATGGCTAAGCATATGTTCAATCCTAGACCTACATACGGTTCAAGGTATAAATCTGGACTAGGTAGTTCTATGCACCAAGTGCTTCCAACCAACTCTTATAACCTAATGCATCAAACATAAAGGACTCATCTGATATTTACAAAAACATAGGAGGCTTAGAATGCTCCGAGGCTTTCCTTTTAGAAAGGAGGTAGGTCTATGATTGGGGCACTCTAGTAATTCCTTAGGAGCCTGCTCCTCGCTTTCGGGGGCTACCTATTGTGGTGCCTCCTAATTCTCCTCCTTTTTTGCCTCAAACTCCAAGAGTGTGATTCCTTCTAGCAATCCTATATGCATGAGTGCAAAATAAGATACAAGAATGCACGGGTAATGATATGGATGATATGATATGATGCATAAACATAAATGTCCTTAACAATATGGTATTAGGGTGATAACAAGATTAACATTCTTTTACTGAGTAGGTGCATATCTCCTCTCTAGTAATTAAACAAACACCTATTTTAACATTTTCTAGGCTGTAAGACAACAGCCTCTTGTTTTGACCATAACTGGAGTTATACACATCCAAACAATATGATATTGGACTTTCTGGAAAGTATAGCAACCTCTACAAAAATTACAAGTTGCATAGGCTTATTTTAGCAAAAAATTGTTTAGCCTAGTGAGCAGTGTCAAACAACAGATTTCATATTTTTCTTTTCTAACTTTCATCCTAGCATAAGAACACTGTGTAAAAATTTGCATGATCATAAGTTATATATTTTTACCCCATTTTATTTTCACTAGAAACTAGCAAATAATCAATGTTAAATAGAAAGACCATATTTCAAGTATGTCTTCTATAGGTTTATTATTTTTCCTAACTATATCATGCGAACACAAGACCAACCAAATTGGAATCACAATTTTTGCACTTCTCTAGCTCAAGTTATGAATTCTAGAAGATAGAAACAAATTTAAAAGCACTTATCTAGCTCAATTTAATTGTCCTTGAAAAATATCCCAAATAGTAGGTTTCATATTTTTATCAAATAGTACACTTCATGATGAATCAAACAAATTTTGGTTCACCCAAATTGGACACTCCTAACTCAAGATATAAATTTTTGAAGTTTGCATTCAAATTTGTGAAAATAAATAAAGAAAATCAAATGTCAAATTAGGCCCAGCAGTAAGGTGCACCCGGTCCAGTGCACCCAGAGGCACCAACAGCTAGGCCCCGCGGTCAACGGGTCCCACATGTTAGTGACACAAGAGCAGAGCTCGGCGTTTGACCGGCTATATCTCGCCGGTGGCGAGGTCATAGGTGATGAGGTCTTCACCACTACACTCGCCTCATCAAGCTGCATCGAGGGGTACCGTCATTTGGCTCGGTGCATCACTAGAGCAACCTCAACAGTGAGCATGGTGATTCGGCGATGATGCGTGGTGGTAGACTCACCATCTCTGGTGATGGCACGACCAGGCGAGCAGGGCTATAGCTTTAACAGACCCTAGTGGAGCTCTACGGTGCGAATTGAGCCATGATGAAGCAGCGGTGAGCTCCACCCATGTGCATGGCGGCATGGCAGTGCATAGCACATGCGGCGACACTTGCCATTCCAATGAGATGGTGGTTGGTGATGGGTCTCTATCATAGGAGAAGGTGCTATGGGTCACACCTATGCAAAAACAAACATAGGAGGGGGAAGATAGGATCTAGCGAGGGCCAGCCACGACAAGCTTGAGCTCACAGCCATGGCGGGCGTGCTCGGTGCGGTAGTGCGTTCCCATGGGGTGGTGGCTGGTTCGTGATACCTGTGAGGCAATGGTATCAAAATTGCAAGGACCTTTTTTCTATACTGATCTAAAGTATATATGTGGAGCTTGGGAGGCACGAAAAAAAAACAAATATATATATGTGGCACACAAGTCAGTGACAGATAGCAATATTGAATAAATGTCCAGAGCACTTGTCCTAGTTGCTGGCCTATACGTGTTCCTATCACCAGTTGTGATAAACAAGAGAGGAAACAAGGATGAAAGGAAACAAGTATTAAAGGTAGCAACGGATATGAACAAGGCAAAAGGTATCACAAACAATAGAGCTATTGAGTGTTCCTTATGTGCTCCTTTTCGATATCTTCTATTCTCTTTTACTATTTTTTTCTTTTATTTTTTGTCCAATCTTTTTTTTCTTGCTTTTGCTCTTTTGATATTTTTTTCTCAACAAGGAGCACAGAAGAATAAACCACAAAAAATTTGAGCTCAATTGAATAAAAGATGTGGCCTATAGGAAATTAGAACTGTGCTCTAAAAAGCATACCAAAACTTGTGGGCCTAGAAACTTAATTTTTCTAATTGAATTTTGCAAATCTAATTTTTTTGAATCCAGCAAAGCTAGGATGAAATAGATCTAAAATTTTCTAGCGTTCTCCATAGATATAAAATTTTCCCCATATCGAGTTTGGATGCAAAAGTTATGACTGTTTTAAGGAAGCTGCCCGAATCAGGGTTTTAGTGGACACAAGATGCAAACCGATGGTGATATGGAATAGCAGTGGGTGGAGGGATCAACACAAACTAGAAAAGAACACAATCTAAACCAGCAACAAGACTTTGACCTAGGACACAAACTCAACAACGGAATCTGAAACTGAAATATGCAAAGGCCATGGCACGGAAGGTTCTAGGATAGGAAATAAAAGTTTGGCACTGGACTATAGGATGAATGTGAAACACTCAAACTAGGGAATAAAAGTGAACCTGATGGTATACCTTAGCTCTGATTACCACTTAATGGGTACAGAGATCCCGATCTTCCGTTAGGTGATGGTAACTATCGTTGTGGCGGAGAATGACACACCGATCCGGCTTCAGATCGAAAGATCGAACCCTGCAATCTTAGCACCACAGCTCCTCTGGTTATCAACCAAGTCATGGACCAGGTTGACCTCGCCAAGAAGGCTAATCCCTGCCTGTGCAATGAAGAACACAAGCAAGAAAAAGAAAGAACGCAACCAAATTGCAGATGAAAGATTAATCTCACGAGTTGGGGTCTCACAAACCGAAGAACGGCGAAACTGTTTCTTGACAGAATAATCTAAGCAAAACCCAAAACCTAATGTAGGTGGTGGCTACTGATTATATAGCCTAAGGGACGTCCAAGGATCCCCCTTCACGTTCTAAATGTGTCCCAACACGTTACAAGGCCCAACGGCCCAAAAGACGACGACACAGTGCCATGACAGATTCTGGACATCAATTTGTTTCAATGATTACCATTGATTCTGATGGAATTTTGATGTGGGACCACTTTCATTAGTTTCCTTATGAAATTATATTTCCATCCATATGTGGATCATCAAAAACAGAGTTCGGATGCGTCCTAGGTGTCCGTTTTATTGTAGACTGGTCCTGATGGCCGAGGCAGACTCGAACTTGGATTGGACTGGGCCTCTGGCTTGGCTTGGACGTCCTTGCTGGCCCCCTAAGGTGGTGGCCAAGGAGGAGGACGTCCAAGGCCATCTCTTAGGCGTTCTCCATCTTCTTGGGGTGTGCTCCAACTTAGGCCTAGGTCCCAAGGATGTCTAACAAGCCCATGACGACAGTGTAGCTCCCGCCAGAAATAGCGACAGAATATATTGGTGATTTGGAAGCCTTGCCGATGTGATATTGAGATGGAAACAGATCTATTTGAAAGCTTATCAAACAAGATTTTCATCAAGTGCTCATTGACCTCGATCGCACTCCGGATGGATGAGTTATAGCCTTCCCAATGAGGCACTGTTGGGCTACCGACGAACCGAAAGTTCAACTTTGATGAACTTCCATTATGAAACACATTTGAACCTACAATCAAATAGTGACATGTACATATGGAACCAAGTGAATTATAACCAAAGCCACTATGCAAATGTAGGAACAAGCGCACCTTATAATCATTATTCATATCCAAAGGTGCCATGTCCTCATCACATTTGCACCCACATGTAGGGTAGACAGATAATGGGTTCACCAGGTTCCTGCTGGCCCCTACAACTAATGGGATGCGTACTCTACCTTCATGGGTTCAATGACCATCAATAGGTAGAATTTTTGCTTGATAGTGTTTAATCATTCATCCACCTAGAGTAGTTCTTCTGCCTCTTTGAAGACCGAAGGCTTAGTGTCCTGAAAATCCTTGAAGGAGCTATACTGGTTTGGTTTAGGCCCTTGGTTTTGCTGGCGGCACTAGCAGTATTCTGCACAATGAGGCATAGTGTTTCTTCCATCGCTCTTTGATTCCCCAAGAACTATGCAAAAAATTAGTTCGTGGAGGGTGGTGGCGGTGGTGGTAGGTCACCATCATCGCCACCATTTTGGCTGGTGTAGGGTCAAGATGGCAGACTAGAGGGGGGTGAATAGTCCTTTCTAAATTTAATCATGTTGGTTAACCAAAATAAATGTAGAATTAAAACAATCAGTCTAGCCAAGACTACACCTCTCTATCGAAGTTCAAAAGCACCTTATAAAGATCCTAATTAGGCAACAAAGATGCCGGGCTAGCTAGAGCTCACCTAACCAATTCTAGGACCAAGGTCACACAAACCTATGCCACTAGTATTTTGCACACTGAGGAGCTCCTACACAATGCTAGTAAGCAAAAGCACAAAGCTCCTAAGCTCACTAGAAATGCTCAATACAAGGCAACCAATGCCAAATTAGAGAGTGCAAATACTTAGCTACACAAACTAAGCAATGTGACTAATAAGGTTACACAAACCAAATTAGCCATGCGAAAGAGCTACTTCTATGCTACACAAGCAAGAAGGTAACTAGTGAGCTACACAAGCTAACTAATTACAAGAGCAACTACACAAGTACAACATATATGAAAGTAATTACAAGCTTGTGTAAGGGGATTGCAAACCAACAAGAAGAACAATGTTGACACGGTGATTTTTCTCCTAAGGTTCACGTGCTTGCCAACACGCTAAATCCCTGTTGAGACAAGATCTAAGGTTACCGTCGGTCCTCTTGCTAGTGGTGACCCATAAGTCACACTCTCCCACATGGAGTGCTTACCACAAGCTCTAGCACTTGATTTGGCCAAACCACTTGTCGCCCTTCACATCTTGC
Source organism: Miscanthus floridulus (assembly GCF_019320115.1). Classification (NCBI taxonomy): domain Eukaryota; kingdom Viridiplantae; phylum Streptophyta; class Magnoliopsida; order Poales; family Poaceae; genus Miscanthus; species Miscanthus floridulus. The sequence goes on along the minus strand of NC_089580.1, from coordinate 98,746,558 downwards.
TCTACTAGAGTTGCACTTTGTCGCTCTCGCGGGGCAAGCACAATGCCACTCACAAAGCTTTTCTCCGGAGCACCGCACAAGCTTCTTATGGCTTTAACAGAGACCACCACCAAGCCATCTAGGAGGTGGCAACCTCCAAGAGTAAAAAGCACCACCAGCTTGCAAGATGACCACCTAGTGCCACTTGATGCAACCTCATGATGCAATCGCACTTAAATCGCTCACTCACTCGATCGGATGAACACTATCAAGCTCAAGTGAGTTAGAGGGCTCCCAAGCACTACCACATAAGCCACCAAGGCTTTAGTGTGCTCTCAACTTGGCTAAAGGCTGATCAAAGGGCTATTTATAAGCGCCCACATGGAAAGAGTCGTTGTAGCCCTTCACTAGGCACAACTCAGGGTGATCAGATGCACCCTGCCAGCATTCGGTCAATGGATGGCTGCCATGTCATCCCTGGCTTCAAATGCTGAGTGCCCGATATCAACAGCTAAGTTGTGACTAGACACGCACCGCGAGGATGATCGGACGCTGCTAGACCTAAGTGTGGTCATTTCTAGTAAGGTTCTAGAGTGGCAAAAACATGACCAGATGCGTCCGATCACAGGTGACCGGACGTAGAGCCCGAGTCCGGTCATTCTCTAACTACCATGCATCGTTGATGTTCCTTGCACCACCACATCACCATACGTCAGCAAGACCGGATGTGGCTCCTCCACATCAGGTCACTCTTTTTGCTAGCATCTGGTCACAAGACTAAGACCGTGTGCTCTCTGCTACCACTAACCAGACACACCAGTCCTACCAAGGCTAGCATCTAGTCACTCATAGATGTAACACCCTAGGTGTTTGCCACTAGTTAAGCAATGGCTTTGAACTCAAACATGACATGTTAAGTGGTGATGAGGGTGTCAAGATCAAATCTACAAGAGTGAGCTCCAACTTAAATTTGGACAACACACCCTACTTCCATGTGGATCCTTATTAAGATTATGCAAGAGTAATGTTAAACATGCTTATTTTATGTACATTACATCAACATGCAACCATCTTGACCAGTGGAAAAGTTTCATGAAGTTTGGATTCAAGAAGTCGCATGAAATGATAAGTTAAAATCTTTCTTGGATTGCTTTATTAAGTGAATGGAATTATAGGTCATCAAACAAACCTTGATACTATGCCCAAATGACTCTACTTGAACTCTACAACAAAAGTCATGAAGGGTTTGTGTTGAGCACATGTCAAGAAAAGGCCTCAATTGGTCGAAAAACCTAATTCCAGGTTGAACGAGATGCTGCTTTGACCAAGATGAAGAATTGGATCATGTACTAGATATGACATTTGACCTTTAACAAAAGTTGAAGTTTGAGTGGAGTAGAGCAAACTTTGTTTTTGGACCAAGAGCCAGATTAGCTTGGAAATAGGTCAAACAGAGGCTCAAAGATTGAATCAGCGGTTGTTTTCAGACTTAGAAATATTCTAAGCTAGGAATTCATGTCATCGATGTTGGCATGTTGTGTTCTCATGTTTTTGTTAAGCAACTTGACTTGACCCCAAAATAAAATTTGGAGTGTACATGATGGAGAAGAGCATGTAAAAAGATGGCACTTGTGTGACTTTGTTTGGACCATCAATTTGGACTTTTGTTCATCGTTGTCAACGTGCTAACACTATCACTTTGGAGCCTAATTACTCACTGATCCAGAGCTCTAATGACCATGGTCTCTAAATGAAAAATAAAGAGCAGTTCATGGGCTTCAAACTTTGTTTTAGGCCCAATGTCCAATTTGCACCCGAGATGGCCCAAATCGGCTCCCCACCTCACCCTCACCGTCGCCTGCCACCTGTTCAAAATTTTGCCTCAATGAGCGACGCTTATTGTGGATGTGGCTACCATGTGCCCCTGCTCTCTACTGCATGACCCATGCCTCACTCGTTGTAGTGGAGCACCAGAGTGACTCGCCCTCACTCCCTTGGCCCTCCCTCTGTGCTCTCACTCGCTCTTAGTGTCGTGCGCATGCGCTAGAGCTTGGCCACCATGAGCACCACCGCCGAGCTCACGGCATCGCCGTGCCCCCTCGCCTCTATGCTCCACCACTCCCCGCTGACCATGGCACACCCTTGCACAGCTAATGCCACACCTTTGTACCTCCCTGACCGGCGTCGTTGGCCACTGTTGCTCTAGGCTGTCGGAGCAGCTGCCGTCGCCGCCACTGCTGTAGTGGCCATGCCGCCACAGGCCACCTTAGGCCAAGCTGGGCAGCCCAGTGGGTGCGCACAGGCCCATGGTCCCTCCCTACCACTTCACCACTACTGACAACGACCATGGCCACCGGAGCCGCGAGCCAGCCATCTCCCCTATGTTGCCGTCTTGAGGAAGAGGATGAAGGACTTCGCACTGGAATAAGGGAAAAAGGAGGGGGTTAAGTGAAGAACCCTAGACACATTTAAATAGTGCATGAAGGACCTGCTCGCTGAAGTTGATTTATGTTTTCTGTAGGGCCCACGATGCAAGATTTACATTCCTTACTTTTGATTTTTGCAGATTTGGATGATCAAATTTGAAAATTCATAGTAATTAGTAGAAACATCATAAAATGGTAAATGAGAACTTTTTGGAATCCTTATGAAATTTTATATGCAGTAGATCTATAATATGACATGTTTTAGAATAAATATTTTGCTGTAGAAATAGATTTATGCAGTTAGGTTCTTAATACTAGTTGTGTCTTGTCTTTTTTATAACTGCAGTTGTTATGCTTAAATAAATGTGAAATTTTTATGGCGTGCTACCAAGTTGATGGTTGATGTATGGTAAAAACTTCAGGATTTTATTCTTGATATTTTAAGTGTTATAAATATACCAAATGTCCTATGTTGCTTTGCTCCTATCCTGAATAGGTTTGCATGTTTGAATTAATTGGCTCAGTTAAATTATGAACCATGTCACAGAACCGACCAATTTATAAGAGCACAAGTACAAAAACAATCGCTGAAATGATCAAATTCTCACACTTGAGCCCATACAAAACCGGTAGTCAACTGAAACCATGAAGGATTTCAAACCAACTTGCATACAACCAAGATCACAGTAATTCAACATAACACATCGTACGTTACAACATTTCACAAGCAGTTTGCAGATAGATTACAACACCTCAATGTCATAGTTATTACAAACCAAGTCTTGTAAAGTAGCGGAAGCAATTAGTTTAACTCACACATATGAGTTCAAATACAAGTACCAACTTGCTGATCACATCCCACAAAAGCATTCAGATAAGATAAACAGAGATCATGCCCATGATCTAGTCTTCGTTACCCGGTGGGTGGAGACAATACTTATAGAAGCCCTAATAAAGAAGGTCATCTGCAACAAGAGAGAATAAACCCTGAGTATGAGAATGTACTCAGCTAGACTTACCCGTCGAAACCAAAACAAATGACACCAAGGATCATGCATAGCTTAATTTAGTGGATCTGGTAGACACTTTCTTTAACTCTTAACCTAAGCTAGTAGTGACTTTTAGCCTTTAACCTGTCATCTATATTAGCACCTGTACTAAGCAATCATTTGATTAAGATGCAAACATTAATAACCATACCAGGTATAAATCATGGCAACATTATCATCATCATCCATTTAACCATATCATTAAATTAACTGAATCTATGTTGCCGCTGCTCAGTCAAGTTCTCACTATCCGGGAGAGACGGCGATTCGAATCAATTCCTATCCAGCTAGAGGGGTATTCCTAACACAAACCCTGCTTCCCCCGTCAGGGTCGCAAACAAGTCACCTTTGATACAATTCAGGAGTCGCGGGTCCGATCAGTGCCACAAAACCAGAGAACCACTCTGCCATGAGTGCTCAATGACTTAACCCGCCCTTGGGCTTACTCCAATGGTTCTCTGCACATCCTTACTGCCATCCAAATTATGACCAACTACTCACGTCCCCAGCCTAAATCGAGCTACTAGGCTTCGTGGTCGAAATGAGTTATCCGGCTAGCTAAATGTTAGTCTGCGTTCAACATGGCATAAGGACATACAGCGTATCAGTCCTTAAACAACACAGACAGAGTCACTATGTCCAAACCTACACAAGACTCTGCCCGGTCTTAATTCATTATTAACATGGTTCTTTTCCACGATAGCAAATATAGCCAACCGTGATCCACCTCATCCTAAAGCTCGCAGGTGACAGGAATCACCCGACTTCTACTACACTAAGCATGGCTAAGCATTTAGTCCATTCTTGAACTTAATTAGGATTCAAGTGCGATATCTAGACAAAGATGGATATATAATGCAACAATTGGTTCCAACCAATTCCTATACTTAATGCATCATCAATGAATAAAAGATACTCAAGATATTTGTAAAAACATGGGAGACTTAATATGCTCCGGGGCTTGCCTTTCAGGAAAGAGGACGGGTGGTGGTTAGGGCACTCGGGCAACTCCACCTCGGTGGCTCGCTCCCTCGAACTCCAGAAGCATCACTCCCTCCGGAACACCTATTGCATGTATGCACATGAATGAAGTTAGAAATGCTCGGGGGAATGCACATACTTACTGCAGTCCGCATTTTCCGACTTAAGCTCTATTCAAATCACTTTAACTTTCCAAGTTTATACAACCTAATGTACAATTGCTCATCTTTAGTTCAGGACCTAGCACCTGCACCTAAGCATGTTCTCAAGTTAGGCTAGCACCTATACAATCCACGAGAACATTGCAACAAAGCCTACACACAAACATTCGTATTTCAGCAAAACAGGAACTATGTAGGGGTACAGTAAACTAATCATAACCAGAGATCTAAAAATCAAAATGATAGGAAATAAGACAATTTGGAAAGCTTATGAAATTGCCTACAATTCATTTTCAGACCTCAAGGCATTATTCCAACTTTTACCAGGTCGAATTTACAGAACCACATAATCAGGTCCAAACAAGACAGAGAGCAAGCAACACTGTGATTCAACTCTAAACGACTGTAACTCCTAAACTACTGGGCCAAATGCCACCAAATTTTTATAGGAGCTTGATACATAATTTATCTACAACTTGTGTATTCACCACTTTCCTAGCAAACCAAAATATCATGGTGAACTTTGCAAAATTCCCAGAACTATCCAAAAAGGCATAATGCAAGGAAATATTTATTAACTTATATTGTAAACATATAATTGGACAAAACCAACTTTAGTCACTTATCACATATATCACAAGAACACCAGAAAGTAAAGTGTTCACCACCAATTCATTTCTTTTAATGCCTTTCTTAATTTATTTAATTAATTAAGAGGAATGATAAACATATATGAAAACTACAACATTTAATCTACAAAAATGATAGTAGGTACCACATGCTCCAAGTAGCCTACTGTAAAAATTTCACATCATTTGAGAAAGTATAACATCCTACACAAAAATGACAAGGCATAAAGGCTTAAAATGACATAATTAGGAAACCCTAGTGAAAAGTTTCAAGCAACATATTTTATATTTTTCCTAGCATCCTTAAGGTACTAGGACATCCTCCAATAAATTTCATGGTCATTGGATTCATAGATAAATTACTAAAATTTACACAAGGATCATTCAATGATAAAAGGAAAATCTATAACCCAAAAACCATACATGCAATGACTCTCAAATTTTTACCAAAGCTCCTACTCATCAAGAAGAGCTCACCAACAAAATTTCATAATTTTTGGAGCAAAAGAACTCAAGATATAATTCAAACAATTTTGCATTCATTTAAAAACACATTTCAAGTTTCAATTTCATTCATCCAAAAATCCCACTACAAGTGTTCATGTTATATTTTTCCTAAATACTACACTTCACCATGATCCTAACAAAATTGGAACCACCTAATTTGGATTTATAAAACTAGAGATACAAATTTTACAAAACAACATTCAAATCTAAATTATTTGAACTATCCTTTTAACACTTAGTCACTAGCAGGCAGGGCCCACCTGTCAGCTGGGCCCACGCGTCAGCAATACGAAAACAGGGGAGGCGGCCTGCTCGACGTGGAACCAGCAGAGCTCGCCAACGGCATTGTCATCGACGACAAGGAGGGTTCCTCTGTGCTCGCCATGACCTCCCGCACTGATTGACACCCTAACCCTAAACCCTATCGGCCCCTAAGTACCCCGGCCACGGAGCTCGGTGGCTCAGCCATGGCGCACGGCAGCGCGCAGCCGTGTTCCGACCTAGCTGGACCGGCATGGATGGTGACATCTTCACCCGAGCATCAGTGCATGATGGAGAAGGCTCGACGGAAGCTAGGGAAGGAAGAGAGAAGCGGTGTTGTGCTGGCCATGGAGAGCGCAACTCCGGCGAGGTCCTGACGGTAGCGGAAATGGAAATGTGGCCACTACATTGGTTTGTCGGCTCAATGGCAAGGTGGATGAGCTAGAGGAGGCTATGTTGGAGTTGTCGGTTAGCTGGAGGCAGTGATTTTGTGGTGGCGAGGGCGCTAGGCGACGGCGGTGCTCGGCAGCAATGGCGGAGGTGGTGGCTGTCGCAGCGGACATTGCGGGAAGAGGAGAGTGAATGAGAGCGAGCTGGGAGGGTAGAAGGATGCGGCTTCAAGCAGAGGACAGCGGGCAGCGGCGCTAGGCCAGCCACAGTGCATGGCGGCCATGTGGTGGCAGAGGCCTGCGGTCGATCGGCACTGTAGCATGTCTGAAGTTTTCGATTCAGTTACCAAAGGTGCCGACTGATAGCGCCATTTCCACAATCCATAACTTCCAAACCGTGATGATCTAGCTCATGGTGTAGTTGACAAAGTTGGAGATCAACATGGGGGATACAACTTTTACAATTGGAGCTCGAGCTGGTTTGGCTTGGTTTGGGAGATACAATGCTCCAAACATCAACACATGAAACTAAAACTTGCTTTGTGACTTAGAAATTTTTTAGAGTCTCCAATTGGAACTCAAAACTGACTTGTGGGCCCTTTTTGAGCATGTTCTGCACACTTTCATGAGATGGTCATAAAATAACTTTTGTTCCTTATTTAATTTTCTACAACTTTTCTTTAGGTTGCTCAGACATGCAAACATTCTAAGCTATACTTTTTAATCAGTCAAACAAAAGAGTTCTAGGGTCAATACAAGTCAAACTATCACTTGGAAACTTAATTAGGCAAAATGGTCAACATGAACATTGTTCCTAATGACATTCTAAGTATAACTAAGTTGCTTAAGAGGATAACTAGCCACACCACACCTTGGTCACACCAAAATCAAGCATCACATGTATTGAAACAAGGAAAAACAAGTGACTTTATTACTTCTGTTTCAAAACCATGTTTCATGTGTTTCATGAGTTTGTGGCATTGTACTAGCTAACCAAGTTTCACTAAAGTGTGTTGCACATGTTGCACTTGAGGGTTGCACCCTATTCATTTCCTAAAACAAACACACATGGAATATAACAATATGTTGCAATGTTTCAGAAGCATGTTTCATACAATCTAAACTCATGAATGGATGAATGATGCTCATGTTTATGAAATGCAAGTGCAAATGTGGAAGCCAAACACCTGGGGTGTTACAAACCATGTCTTGATGACAATACATGAGTTGTAGTACTTTTCTTAAGCATTCCAAAAAGCTAAGGATGATAATTTTTGGTTAAGTAGATTTTTAGTTATGGCTGCTTACATTTCTATGGCTGTTTCTGCCCAAACCCTGACAGGATTGCCCTGTTGGTACTGTGGGGCCTTTTTAATTGTGGAGTTATCTTTAGGTGTTTATAACAAAGTTGTTTAGAATTTTCTAAGCTTTCTAAAAAGTCTAGAACCATATTTATTGGAATGTATAACTCTATTTGTGGTAGTTTAAAGTGGCATGTCAGATTCTGTCCATGTTTTGGACAGAGATGTATTCATTGAATTAATTGACCATGTTAGCTATAGAATCATCTTATTATGATAATAAAAAAGTTGTATATAACTTTATAAGCTTTTGAAAAAGCTATGATTCATGTTTGTTGGAGGTCTACAACTCCAGTTATGCTTCTCTGAATTTTCTATCAGTTTTCTGTACCACTGCTGTTTGGGCTGCAGGTGCAGTTTTTCTTGTGCAATTATTTTCATAGTGTAAATGATGTTTTCTATGATTTTAGTGAATACCAAAGTTGTAGCTAATTTCATAATCTAACTTGTATTAAATTTTTATGACCATAGACCTGACAATTTAGGATCTATAGATTTTACAAGTTCATTGTCAGGTTTTGCATGCTCTCTATATAGATCTGAATGATGGTGTTGTCTGACTTAGCTACGCTTTGAATCATGTCTTGGAGATAATAGAATAAGTGTAGTAATTTTCATGAGCTTTCTAAATTGTTAAATATTACTCCTTTTGGTGGTCTAAATCTCCCGTCATAAGCTTGTGAAGCTTGTGAATCATGTCTAGATAGAGGTGCTCAATTGTGCTTGATTGACCTTGTTAGTTATGGAATCACCTTATGATGATAATAAACATGTTTTAGATAATTTAATAATCTTTCTATAAAGTTAAGGTTTATGCTTGTTAGATGTATGTAACTCTAGTTATGCCATTTTGAAACTACTATTACTTTTATGTCCTAGTTTTGTGCAGATCTAAAACATTGGCATGTTTGACCTGGTTATCTTTGAAATAAGCTTTTGATGATAATAAAAATGTTGTAGGTAGTTTCATTATCTTTCCAGATAGTCTAGGGTCACTTTTGTTGGATGCTTATATCTCTAGTTATGGATAAAACAATTGACTGCTGTGCTGCTGTCTAGATTTCTATACATGTGCTAGGAGATTGCTTGAGCTTGCTCTTGTTTTGGCTAAACATGTTGGTTAGTTCTTGATCGATGCATGTGTGCAATATCTGAACTTAAGTTCACTTGTGTGCCATGCCTAATATGCTTGCTATCCCAAAATAATAGATTGTATGATGTTTAGTTAAATAACTCTAGGTGCCTATGTCTTGCATGATCTTATGTTTGCCTTGGATGCTTTTATGTGATGCATCTCATATTACCATTCTTCATATTCATGCACTTGAATCTTGCATCTCATCTAGGTACGCTTGATGAACCATGTGAAGGATGTGATGTTGGAGCCAAACCCGAAGACGGTGTATGGTGAACCTATCCCGAAGATGGAAGGACTAGACAAGGACTAGGATGGGAGATAGTGTTGGATCCTAGGTAAGCCCAGAGCATTTTAAGCCTCCTATGTTTTTACAAATATCACTTGAGTTCTTTATATTTGATGCATTAGGTTATAAGAGTTGATCGAAACCACTTGATGCATATAAATTTTGTTTGTCTAGAAATATACCTTTAACCCTGTGATCCAGGATTGAACTTATGCTTAGCCATGCTTAGACTGGTAGAAATCGAGTGATTTCCTGTCACCTACGAGATATAGGTGGATACCAAAGCACGATTGGCTATATTTGCTATCATGAAAAAGAACCATGGGATAATGTAAATGGACACCGAGTGGGATGTTGATAGAGAAGCAATAAGACATGGAGGTCTTGGGTGTGGATCTATACCCATCTATGTTGATTAAGGACCGTACCGTTGTTGGCGCTTCTGACAAGATTGAACGCATGCCTCTCACTTAGCTAGCTGGATAACTCATTTCGACCACAAAGCCAAGTAGCTCAAATCAGGCCAGGCCTCATTCTTGTTGTTGTGCCCTCTGTGGGGAGCGAATCAATAGACCATGGGCAAGCATGATCTGAGCGACCTGGTCTGGGACCATGGGCAGGCATGGCTTGAGCGACCTAGCTACCATCAGTCCCTGATTGTGCAGCGCTATACGAACCCACGAAATATGTACCTAAGTTGTACCAAAGGTGACCCGACGCGACACCAACGGGGGAAGTGTGGGTTTGTGTTAGGAATAAATTCCTAGCTGGTTGAAATCAATTCAAATCACTCTCTCTCGGATTGTGAGAAACTTTGCTAGTCTCAACATCGTAGTAATTGTATTATGGAATGTGATGGTTCGAATAAACATGGAATTACTATACCTGCTATGGTTACTATTGTATGCTCTTAAAATGATATATCACATGTTTGGCACATGATAGTTGCTAATCTAGAGATGGATAGTTATAATTAACTTGATGATGGAACTATAATTGTATAACTAAGTTAATCGCTTTTTATGCAAAATATTGTCAGGCTAGCTCCACCTATAAAGCCTTGCATGATCCTTGGAGTCATTTTATTTCTGGTTTATGATGGGTAAGTCTAGCTAAGTATATTCGAGTACTTAGGGTTTATCCCACCATGTTGCAGGTGAAGTTCTCGGCCTGCTGAAGATGGTGGCTAACCCTCGGTGGGCTCAGTGACTCTATATTTATTTCTCATCTATATGCTTTTATCTAGGGATGTCACTTATGCTAGCAATGTATTTGGAACTTATATTAACATAATCATTTGAAAGCTATGTTGTTTTCACTAATCAATTTTGAAACCCAAACTGTACTATTATTTATGAACCCATTTGTAATATTATTTCCATTGCAACTCTGCGTATGTGATATGTATTTGCTTAATCACGCGATCTTGGTTGTGATGTTGATTTACCGAGGTCCTTCGTGACACTCGACGGACTACCGGGTTTATATAAGTGAAAGTATGCACGTATCAACATGTTAGCGGGGACAGCTGTAAATGATCTTGTATAAATTGGGTGGTTCTGTCACAGCTGATATCAGAGCAAGATTAAGTATAATACTATCATGTACATAGTTTTAAAAAAACAAAGTTTTGGTTTTAAAAGCCTATTTGTACTACAACTTTAGCTATAGGCAAATTTATCAAACTAATTTACAACACTATGCTAGCGACATCCTCCTTTATGCCCAATTAAGGACTACTAGGTGGCAATAAGTAAACTAATATTAACTATGGGGGGTTTTACTTCTTGTAATTTTTATTTCGTCGTCCATAGGGCGTGCTATTGTATGGATGCCATTTGCTTGAATGGTAATGTATGGATCACTATACCTCTACGCTCAGGTAAGAAGGTAAGTTGATGAGTGGCATGACCGCAAGTGTGAGCATGCGGTCGGGGAGAGCTAGCTTTGATACGGCTGTATACATAGGTTTGCATGTGTGTATGGTGTGTATTTAATTGTGGGTAGCAATTATAAGTATCTGGTAGCTTTGATACGGAAGTATATATATATGGGTATATATATATGGAAGTATTTAGCTTGCAACCTAGAGTCCAGATTTTCATTTCTGCATATATAATTGTGGGGTTGTGCTGAAATGAATCTTTCTGTAGGTACACTAACCATGAATGCGTAGATTGAATATAGTTGATGACTAGCTATATGTTGAGAGAGTACGTGTTATGCCACTGACATAGAATGTGATTGCCACCTTAGGCTGACAATTTTGTGAGGCCAAATAGGATGGTCATGCATCATGATTGTGCTTGTGCATAAATATGCTTCCCTCACTTTGTTCTAATACTGAGTAACTTGTGACCATGTGATGTTACTATCTTCCTTATGTGAAGCTAGACAAAATGCCTTGTTCCATGCCGCTTGAATAGCTATGCTTGAAGATAGTGTGTGATTAACTTTGCCTTGTATGCTTGCTTCCAAAGGAAATAGATGACAAGTTGATAGTTAGCAAAAACTTCACCCCTTGGAAAACTAAATTGCTAAATGTAAGTAAAACTTGTTTTGTAGAGATATCCACCTACTCAGTAAAAAGGAAGTAAAAGATAATAGTACCTTATCACCATGTTTTGCATGATATGTGTAGTGGTGTTGCTATAGGTGACTGCTTGTTATATATGAGCATTGTGCTTAGTAATAGTCACTTAGGCTAATTGGATTGAGTATTTCGAAAGGCTTGCTTAAGACCATGATGTAGGTGTGGATGCTCATTATCTAGGTAGCGCCGTAGTTGTCATCCTTTTGTCCTCGGTAAGCATATGAGTGTTGAAGAGTGCCATCCTAGAATAGGGTCCAAGTTTTGATAATCTCATGGTTGTCATCTCTAATTAAGTTCTTCTTGGGGGCCTGAGCCTGTATATGTGGTTGCTAGCCCTTGAACAATGCACTACGAAGACCTTTATTCATGCCCTTGCTTGACATTTAGCCAAGCTTAGTTCCCTTGAATGCTTGTATGTGTCATGGTTGTGTCACTCCTATGTGGGAGCACCCTGCTCAAAAATCCTTTTTGGGCCTCATTGCTCCTTCTCCTATAGATGATCTAGCGCAACGCTAATTGTTATCTACCCTAGCTTTGGAACCTTTTCTGCACAGACCATGTCATTGCTTTATCCACTGAATCCCTAGTCAGTGCATTGGCTCTATTCCTCGAATCTCATTTATTTTGCCTCCAACCCTTTCAAATCTCTAGATGTTTATCATTCTTGATCTCATGTTGCTGCTCGACAAGACCAAATCTCATGTTAATCTTTACCTGGTAATCACTTTGGTGGACACAGGGCGTATATGGAAATTAAGCAAGAGTCCCCTGGTCAGTTGTCTTCGGCAATTAGGCTATGTTCTCTTGCACTATGTTTTGATCTTCGGATCGCCTCCTTGTTGATTGCCAACCTTGTGACTACCTTTGTTTGCTATCCCTCCTTCATATGGTGCTTGCTCCTTTGCAACCAAATTTGTACCACATGAAAATTCTTGTGGGTTGTATGTTTAGTAATGGTGTTATGAGTAGCAACCATAGTGCCACGACGGAACCAAGGGCCTCCTTGTGGGCGGCCAACACATGGTTGTGCTACTGGGTGCACGCTGGTATCAGGGTTTCTAGTTATGATCCATTGTAGAACTACACTAATGTGTTATTTTCACGTGAGCTCTTCCTTGGTTATCTCTCCTTATCTTGGTAGAATATTAGTATGTCAAACCAGATGCAATAGGACTCCCTTCTAAAGTCACCCAAAGGATAACCTTTGAAGAACAGGTCATTGATAGGAACATAAACAGACTGCAAGAGGTGGTAGACAAGTGACTCTACTTGATGGTCCCAGTAATGACGTCGGTCATCTAGTGAGCAACTTATGTCATTCCCGTTGGATTAGAAAGGTGCACCACACTTAAGGTTGAGCAAGTTATCAGTCGGATGATAAATGGATCGGGATATTATGTGTTGTAGTAGGTCACCTAGTGCTTATGAGTTTCTATCCAAGCCTTGACCTTTATGTGCAAGATGATCAACCGACCTTCTTTGGTGTGACCCCTTTTTGCTGACTTCAATGGCGACCATCTATTTATGCTTTGACCCCAATTTTTATTATCAAGAGTGAAGATTTGGAACCTTTTTGGTGTTCAAAGACAACTGATTAGTTACCAGTAGAAAGATCAATCTCTAGCTAGGTAACGATTCTTTGGTAACTATAAAGGCCAGATCTCACAGAATGATGTTAAGTAAGGAAACATCAATGCCGGTCAGCGATGCCAGTACTGCTTTCTTCTCTAGGCCCTATGTCGTCAAGTCAATTCCATGTTGGACAATCACATAGATGTTGTATTAGCTAAGTAAAGAGCTAGAAAAAGCACGTCCCTAGTCTCGGTCAGCACCATTATGTATATGGTGATATCAAAGGATTTGTTCAGGACTCTATTGGATGGAGTATGGAAGGGTAATCAGAGACATTCCCTTATGTTTGTAGGAATGTCACTCCACATGAAGTATGCATTGTGCCCTGCAAAAATGGCCCACCAATCCAATGCTTGTGCATCGTGAGCTGGTGTTTACATCAATGGTTGAAGTTGTTCCCTAAGAAGCATATAAGGAAAACCCTATCCTCCATCGTCGGCGTGAAAGCTACCACGGTCATAAAGAGAATAAGAGAGTGCAGAACACACTCCATAATGCGTGAAGCAAAGAAAAAGAAGAGTGGGAAATCTGTCAAGGTTTGATGGCACTCCACTAGTTATCTTTAAGCCAATGATTAGAGGATCAACATGGTTGAATTCACACCAAACTTGGTAATCTCATTCCTCACTAAGGTACTTTGATGTCTTAAGTTGGTTTGAGGATTGGTTGAGAAAGCATTAGATTTGAGAGATGTTTTGATAGTTCATGTCACTACAATTTTAGAACAAAGCAGTTTGGTAGATGATTTGTTTGGATATTCAAACGGTGTTCGTTTGAACTGAATGTTGGTTAGTACTTAAAGGACTCTTGGATCTAAATGCCTACCAAGATTCATGCACAGTGGAGTAGTAGTTTGCAGAATGTGAACTGATTACCGAGGGGAAATATAATATATAATTTTCCTGTTTGACTACTATCATTCTTTATATTAGTAGGTTGTGTTGTAGTTTAGGTCATGTGAGCAATGTGATGATTGTTAATACTTTAGATACCCTAGAGAAGACTGTTGGCACCCCTTTTTGCCTTGCTTTTGCCCTCTCATATCAACAATGCTGGAGCAGTCAGGTCTTCTACAAGTCAATTTGTGCCTTTGCGAGTCAAGAACAATTTGAAAAGTGTCAAACAACAGATTTCAGATTTTACTTATGAGTTTTTAATTGACAGTAGAAAGGAAGCCTCAATGTTAAAAGTAGTCCAACCAGGCTAATTTTGCGATAGTGCAAGTCAATCCAACTTACTGTGCCACTGCACCATGAAGGCAAATTGTGCTCAACTTGCTTAGTAGTATACTATTTTTCCAATCGGTGTTTACTTGCAACTTTTGTTGACCTCCAGTCCTCGTTAACATCCTTCTTCAGCAAGGATTTCCAAGGCAGACTTGTCCTTTGGTACCTTCCATGTGTTTTACCCAAGAGGTTGCCTTAGATTCAACCTAGATAACTATTGCCACTTGGATACAGGATTACCCTAGTTAATGATCGTCAAAAATGATGAGTTAACAGAGTCAGCTATTGCATTCATCGCTCACTCAATAGACTCAGATAATATAGTATTATCATTAGAGAAAGAGAACTGCACACATGGAACATTATGTAGTTTTCCATTGGTTGGTATCTGAGAGATTGAATGGTTACGACCGGCACCGACATTGTCTGTTGGTTGCTCAATTTCTCATAGCCATAAACGATGCTTACCCTGTCTGTGATCTCATCCCTTATGAAAGGTTGTACTCAAGCTACTTTGGTAGAGAACTGCTTTTTGAACTTTGTGAATGAACATGGAACCATTTTAATGAGTAGTTTTCAGAAGCTTACCGTCAAATGAATTGTTCTTATGGTCCATGTTATATTCACTAGGGAAAATAGAGATTATGGGTAATTAGGTTATGCTCCGTAGTACTCTCTGTATCCTAAGAATGAAGTATTGTGCTATCTTGGATTCCTCCCAAAGTAATAATGCTTCATGGAAGCTAGTGAAGGAAAATCTTTAGACAAAACTTACTATGAAGAGCAAGTATTAGAAAGTGTCTTGACCAAATTAGCCTCTTTGATACTCCAAAGTTAAGTAGCCTAAGGCTATCACTGATGTTGGAAAGTGGATGACATGCTTCTTTTCCCTTAAAAGTCATTTGCACCGAATCTTGGGGCGAGATTCCTATAAGGGGGGAGGGCTATAACACCCTAGGTGTTTGTCACTAGTTAAGCAATGGGTTTGAACTTAAACATGACATGTTAAGTGGTGATGAGGGTGTCAAGATCAAATCTACAAGAGAGAGCTCCAACTTAAATTTGGACAACACACCCTACTTCCATGTGGATCCTTGTTAAGATTATGCAAGAGTAATGTTAAACATGCTTATTTTATGTACATTACATCAAGATGCTTCCATCTTAACCAGTGGAAAAGTTTCATGAAGTTTTGAATCAAGAAGTCGCATGAAATGATAAGTTAAAATCTTTCTTGGATTGCTTTATTAAGTGAATGGAATTATAGGTCATCAACCAAACCTTGCTACCTTGCCAAAATGACTCTACTTGAACTCTATAACAAAAGTCATGAAGGGTTCATGTTGAGCACATGTCAAGAAAAGGCCTCAATTGGTCGAAAAACCTAATTCTAGGGTTAACGAGATGCTGCTTTGACCAAGATGAAGAATTGGTTTATGTACTAGATATTGCATTTTACCTTTAATAAAAGTTGAAGTTTGAGTGGAGTAGAGCAAACTTTGTTTTTGGACCAAGAGCCAGATCAGCTTGGAAATAGGTCAAACAGAGGCTCGAAGATTGAATTAGCGGTTGTTTTTAGACTTAGAAATATCCTAAGCCAGGAATTCATGTCATCGGTGTTGGCATGTCATGTTCTCATGTTTTCGTTAAGCAACTTGACTTGACCTCAAAATAAAAGTTGGAGTGTACATGATGGAGAAGAGCATGTAAAAAGATGGCACTCGTGTGACTTCGTTTGGACCATCAATTTGGACTTTTGTTCATCGCTGTCAATGCGCTAACACTATCAATTTGGAGCCTAATTACTCACTGATCTAGAGCTCTAATGACCATGGTCTCTAAATGAAAAATGAAGAGCAGTTCATGGGCTTCAAACTTCATTTCAGTCCCAATGTCCAATTCGCACCTGAGACAGCCCAAATCAGCTCCCACCTCACCCTCATTGTCGCCCGCCACTTGTTTAGAATTTCGCCTCAATGAACGACGCGTGTTGTGGACATGGCCACCATGCATCCCTGCTCTTTGTCGTATGCCCCATGCCTCACTCATTGTAGTGGAGCACTAGAGCGACTCGCCCACAGTCCCTCGGCCCTCCCTCTGTGCTCTCGCTCGCTCTCGATGCCGTGCACGCGCGTCGGAGCTTGGCCACCATGAGCGCCGCCGCTGAGCTCGTGGCATCACCATGCCCCCTTGCCTCTGTGCTCCACCACTCCCCACTGACCATGGCACACCCTTGTGCAGCTCACGCCGCACCTCTGTATCTCCTTGACCGGTGCCGTTGGCCGCTGTTGCTCTAGGCCATCAGAGCAGCTGCCGTTGCCGCCGCTGCTGTAGTGGCCGCCGCCACCACATGCCGCCTTGGGCCAAGCTAGGCAGCCCAGCGGCTATGGGCGGGCCCATGGTCCCTCCCCGCCACTTCACCGCCGCCAGCGATGACCATGGCCGCCGGAGCCACGAGCCAGCCATCTCCCCTGCACTGTCATCGTGAGGAAGAGGATGAAGGACTTTGCGCTAGAATAAGGGAAAAAGGTGGGGGTTAAGTGAAGAACCCTAGACTCATTTAAATAGTGCCTGAAGAACCTATTCGCTGAAGTTGATTTATGTTTTCTGCAGGGTCCCCGATGCAAGATTTACATTCCTTTCTTTTGATTTTTGCAGATTTGGATGATCAACTTTGAAAACTCATAGTAATTAGCAGAAAAATCGTAAAAAGGTAAATGAGGACTTTTTGGAATTCTTGTGAAATTTATATGCCGTAGATCTATAATATGACATGTTTTGGTTTAAATATTCTGCTGTAAAAATAGATTTATGCAGTTAGGTTCTTAATACTAGTTGTGTTTTGTCTTTTTCATAACTGCAGTTGTTTTGCTCAAATAAATGTGAATTTTTTAAGGAGTGCTACCAAGGTGATGGTTGATGTCTGGTACAAACTTTAGGATTTTATGCTTGATAGTTTAAGAGTTATAAAAATAACAAATGCCCTGTGTTGCTTTGCTCCTATCCTGAATAGGTCTGCATGTTTCAATTAATTAGCTCAGTTAAGTTATGAACCATGTCTTGATGACAGTACATGAGTTGTATTACTTTTTTTAAGCTTTCCAAAAAGCTAAGGAACATAATTTTTGGTTAAGTAGAGTTTTAGTTATGGTTGCTTACATTTCTGTGGCTGTTTCTGCCCAAACCCTGATAGGATTGCTTTGTTGGTACTGTGGGGCCTTTTAATAGTGGAGTTATCTTTAGGTGTTTATAACAAAGTTGTTTTAGAATTTTCTAATCTTTCTAAAATGTCTAGAACCATATTTATTGGACATGTATAACTCTATTTATGGCAGTTTAAAGTGGCATGTCAGATTTTGTCCATGTTTTGGACAGAGATGTATTCATTGAATTAATTGACCTTGTTAGCTGTAAAATCATCTTATGATGATAATAAAAAAGTTGTAGGTAACTCTATAAGCTTTTGAAAATGTTATGATTCATGTTTGTTGGAGGTCCACAACTCCAATTATGCTTCTCTGAATTTCCTATCAGTTTTCTGTACCACTGCTGTTTGGGCTGCAGGTGCAGTTTTTCTTGTGCAATTATTTTCATAGTGTAAATGATGTTTTATATGATTTTAAAAAAAAACCAAAGTTGTAGATAATTTCATAATCTAACTTTTGTTAAATTTTCATGACCACAGGCCTGATAATTTAGGAGCTATAAATTTTACGATTTCATTGTCAGGTTTTGCATGCTCTCTGTACAGATCTGAATGATGGTGTTGTCTGACTTAGCTACGCTTTGAATCATGTCTTGGAGATAATAGAATAAGTGTAGTAATTTTCATGAGCTTTCTAAATTGTTAAATATCACTCCTTTTGGTGGTCTAAATCTCCTGTTATAAGCTTGGGAAGTTGCATGGTAGAATCTATCCATGTCTGGACAGAGGTGCTCAATTGTGCTTGATTGACCTTGTTGATTATGGAATCACCTTGTGATGATAATAAACATGTTTTAGATAATTTAATAAGCTTTCTAGAAAGTTAAGGTTTATGCTTGTTAGATGTTTGTAACTCCAGTTATGCCATTTTGAAACTACTATTACTTTTATGTCCTAGTTTTGTGCAGATCTGAAACATTGGCATGTTTGACCTTGTTATCTTTGGAATAAGGTTTTGATGATAATAACAATGTTGTAGGAAATTTTATTAGCTTTCTAGAAAGTCTAGGGTCACTCTTGTTGGATACTTATATCTATAGTTATGGATAAAACAATTGACTGCTGTGCTACTATCTAGATTTCTATACATGTGCTAGGAGATTGCTTGAGCTTGCACTTGTTTTGGCTAAACATGTTGGTTAGTTCTTAATCGATGCATGAGTGCAATATATGAACTTAAGTTCACTTGTGTGCCATGCCTAATATGCTTGCTATCCCTCAATGATAGATTGTGTGATGTTTAGTTAAATAACTCTAGGTGCATGTCTTGCATGATCTTATATTTGCCTTGCATGCTTATGTGATGCATCTCATATTACCATTCTTCGTATTCATGCACTTGAATCTTGCATCTCATCTAGGTACACTAGATGAACCATGTGAAGGACGTGATGTTGGAGCCAAACCCGAAGACGGTGTATGGTGAACCTATCCCGAAGACGGAAGGACTGGACAAGGGCTATGATGGGAGATACTCGCCAAGCGACTGTTGTCTAACAAACACTAACCTAGTGTTGGATCATAGGCAAGCCCCAGAGTATTTTAAGCCTCCTATGTTTTTACAAATATCACTTGAGTTCTTTATGTTTGATGCATTAGGTTATAAGAGTTGATTGGAACCACTTGATGCATATAAATTTCCTTGTCTAGAAATATACCTTTAACCCTGTGTAGGTCCAGGATCAAACTTATGCTTAGCCATGCTTAGACCAGTAGAAGTCGAGTGATTTCCTGTCACCTACGAGATATAGGTGGATACCGAAGCACGATTGGCTATATTTGCTATCTTGAAAAAGAACCATGGGGTAATGTAAATGGAGACCGGGCGGGATGTCGATATAGAAGCAACAAGACATGGAGGTCTTGGGTGTGGATCTATCCCCATCTGTGTTGATTAAGGACCATACCATTGTTGGCGCTTCTAACAAGATTGAATGCATGCCTCTCACTTAGCTGGTCGGATAACTCGTTTCGACCGTGAAGTCGAGTAGCTCAACTTAGGCTGGGCCTCGTTCTGTTGTGTGCCCTCTATGGGGAGCACATCAATAGACCATGGGCAAGCATCATCTGAGCAACCTG
This sequence comes from Miscanthus floridulus, assembly GCF_019320115.1. Classification (NCBI taxonomy): domain Eukaryota; kingdom Viridiplantae; phylum Streptophyta; class Magnoliopsida; order Poales; family Poaceae; genus Miscanthus; species Miscanthus floridulus. The sequence continues at coordinate 98,726,656 of NC_089580.1, read as the reverse complement.
GTCTGGGACCATGGGCAGGCATGGCTTGAGTGACCTGGCTACCATCAGTCCCTGATTGTGTAGCGCTGTACGAACCCACGAAATGTGTACTTGAGTTGTACCAAAGGTGACTCGACGCGACCCCAACGGGGGAAGTGTGGGTTTGTGTTAGGAATAAATTCCCAGCTAGTTGAAATCGATTTGAATCACTATCTCTTCTAGATAGTGAGAAACTTGGCTAATCCCAACATCGTAGTAATTGCATTATGGAATGTGATGGTTCGAATAAACATGGAATTACTATACCTGCTATGGTTGCTATTGTATGCTCTTAAAATGATATATCACATGTTTGGCATAGGATAGTTGCTAATCTAGAGATGGATAGTTATAATTAACTTGATTATGGAACTATAATTGTATAACTAAGTTAATCATTTTTATGCAAAATATTGTCAAGCTAGGTCCACCTATAAAGCCTTGCATGATCCTTGGAGTCATTTTATTTTTGGTTTATGATGGGTAAGTCTAGCTGAGTACATTCGAGTACTCAGGGTTTATCCCACCATGTTGCAGGTGAAGTTCTCGGCCTGCTAAAGATGGTGGCTAACCACCGGTGGGCTCGGTGACTCTATATTTATTTCTCATCTATATGCTTTTATCTTTGGATGTCACTTATGCTAGCAATGTATTTGGAACTTACATTAATGAAATCATTTGAAAGCTATGTTGTTTTCACTAATCGGTTTTGAAACCCAAACTTGTACTGTTATTTGTGAACCCATTTGTAATATTATTTCTGCTGTAACTTTGCGTATGTGATATGTATTTGTTTAATCACACGATCTTGGTTGTGATGTTGATTTACCGAGGTCCTTTGTGACACTCGGCAGACTACTGGGTTTATATAAGTGAAAGCATGCGCGTGTCAACATGTTAGCGGGGATAGCCATACTTGATCTTGTATAAATTGGGCGGTTCTCTCACAATAGTGACCTCCTTTCGCCTCCTTTTCTTCACCGAGTTGATCCATTTCAACTCCAACTTCTCCTTTGCAAATGTGCCAACACCACCAAGTGTACAACACCTTGTGCACGTGTATTAGCTTTTCACAAACATTTTTCAAGGAGTTAACCACTCAACATGTCATGCCACTCGATCCTAACACATTTGTAAAGTTAGATCACTCAAGTGGCACTAGATGATCAATATGCAAACAAGTTTACCCCTCTTGATAGTACGACCATCTATCCTAAACCTGGTCATCAACTTCTCTACACACCTATGACCAGTGAAATGAAATGCCCTAGGTTATACCTTTTCCTGGCATATTCCATTCCATCTCCTCCAATATCGATGCAACACATACAACAACACAATCAACAATGATATGATCCACTTCATAACATCATGTGATCATATTGGTTCATCGATCTTGACTTCACTTGCTCTTCACTGTTGCCTCGGTCGATCGGTGCCAAGTCGTCACTCAACTTGACCTTCACACTTGCAACCGGTCTATCAAGCCAAGTCATTTCTTGATCTTCTCCACCTTGATCACATGACTCAATGTCATGTCTCATGTGCAATGAGCTCCTTCATCATCACATGTGTGAGCTTTGCAACATCTTTGAGCCATTTCCACCTCCATGGCATATGTTGCTCACACACATGTACCTATGGACTAATCACCTATGTATCTCACATAAACACAATTAGTCCACCTAGGGTTGTCACTCAATTACCAAAACCAAACAAGGAGCTTTCAATCTCCCCCTTTTTGGTAATTCATGACAACTCTACAAAGATATGGAAATTAAGCTCTTTTGGATTCATGTTGCTTGCCCAAGCAATTTTATCATGTGTAAATGATTTTGGACAAGTACCTCAAACCCGAAATGGTAGTATTAGCTCCCCCTACATATGTGCTAGAGTATTTGGTTTGAAGCTCGAACATATGCGTAGATTGGAATTATGGGAGAGTAATTACTACCAAATGATGCTAAGGTGTATAGAATAAACCTTTAATGTGTAATACCAATCAGAGTTGCACTTTTAACACCATCCTTAGCACCATGAGTAGCTAGACAACAAAAATACTAGAAACCCCATGAGATCAACATTATAAGCAAGGTTCTAGTACCACGTGTAAAAATACAAGTCTAGCTACCATGCTATGCATGCTAGTTATCAAATCATTATTCAAGTTCTACAACTAGCATACACCACATAAGCATGCATATCAAATTTAAAAAATTTATGCAATGCAAGCAAGCAAGCACATGACTATTCACATATCAAATGCAACAAATCAAAGTTCATGAGCTTGCTCCACCTACTTGTGTGCTTCTCTTGTCCAAGAATTTTGATCCATCTCTTTTCTTCAATGTTGCTCCCTCTTTGTCCGTGTCCATGTCCATGTCCAACCTCTACTTCTTTGTCTCAATCTCTCCCAAAGCTTTCATATCTTTGTACAATCTCTCCCCCTTTGTCATCATTTTCCATAAAAGGTGTGCTTCTCATTGATGCAAAGGTTTGCATTTGGGGTAGATGGTTGAGGCTTGAATCTTGCATTTTTTATGGACACTATGAAATATTAGAATGGCATCACTTGTATAGCTCTTATGATACCACACATAGGATCTTTGACCTTGATACAAATCGGTGGGACACCTCCCCCTAAGTCATTGCATGGGTCATCAATTGCTAAACATGAACTCTTGGAAGTGAGGGATGCATTCTTCATTTGATGATCACTTAAAGTTGAGGATCACTTATGGAGCCATCGTCTTGCATGATTGATACCACATGTAAATGTGATACCACTTGAAAGAATTTTCTAGAATGGAGCCACTTGTTGGATTTATCAATAAAAACCATTTCTTGAACCTTTGCTATCTTCATGAGTACCACTTATAGGATATCACTTGTGAGTTGATCTAGACATCACTTGTGAATTCTTGATGAAATACTTGAGTCTAGATACCACATGAAACAAACAAACTAGATATCCATTTGTATTGTTGTCTTGTGCTTGTACTCTTATCACTATCATGAGCTTCTATGGTTGACTTGAACTAAATTGATTTGCCTAAGCTTCCAAGTCTGGTATGAACCCTCTCCATGCTTCTTCACACTCATTTGGAGGTTATCTTATCGAGGTTGTACTTGTCACTTATTGGCAATCCAAATTAAATCAAGTACATGGGTTCACTAGCTCATGAACAAATTCATATACTAACCACTAGATCAACTAATCATTCAAGCAATAGTGGTAGTCTATGAATTTAAACATTTCATTTGTTATGCATGATCCTATGAAGCATGTACTATATGCACTAATCGCATACAAGTTTGCCCCTCTTGATAGTACGACCATCTATCCTAAACTAGGTCATCAACTTCTCTACACACCTATCGGTGTGGGACCCACGGGATACCCCGCAAGGAAGGGAGAAGACCTAGTCTAATTAGGATTCTTCCCCTATAATCTTAGTAGCAGTATTACTCTATAATCCTACTAGGAACTCTCATTATAAACCGACTAAGACTCTGGCCTCCTAACTATATAAAGGAGGGCAGGGCTCCTTGGATCGGGAGTTCAGAGAACAATTGTACAACATAACACACTTTACAATCAATCCAACGCAAAGGCTAACGCCGACTAGACGTAGGGCTATTACTCGATCATCAATCGAGGGCCTAAACCAGGATAAATGGACTGTCTCTTGCGTTAACCATTGAGTTCTGCATATGCTGAAGCCCGAACATACTACCCCAGGGACCCCCATGGCAGGCTATCGGTGGTCAAACATCGATAGCTGGCGCACCAGGTAGGGACTTTCGATGACTTTGCATCTGAGAGCTCGATGGACCTCATCAACATGATCTTCTCAAAGGGATCAACCTTCATATTCGGTTCATGGATCTGTGAGATAGGCGACGATGGCAAGCTCCAAGGCTGTCTCCTCAAAGATTCAGATCATCATTAGGACTTTTCCATTTCGGCAACAACGACAGATCAGCTTGTCAGAAGATTTGTGCAGCTCATGATGTCCAATCCAACTTAGATTTCACGACTTCACGCATCTGATTCAAACTCAAGTTCTGTTTCCGAGACAGAGTCTTATCCGAGTTCTTTCAAAAAACTAAGTTCCTTTCTGACAAGGCTCCAGAATACGACATCAACCTATCAAGAATACTACTCGAAGTACACTCAGAGTACTTCAAAGAAGTCAGGTCCTTTTCCGTTCAAACTCCACAACCTAGCAACATCTTATCAGACATGGCCCGAAGGATCCACCTATCCTATGCTTAGAATGCCACTAAAAGGGGCCTAGGAAGGTCTTGTCTTAACTATAAGATCTCAAGACTGCATTGTCCACTAGCCAGGTTCTGTTCCTGAGGATAGCAGCACCCAACTAGTCGACAACGCGACAACAATAGCTCTACCCTACCAAGAAGGAGGCTCGATCTGTGACCTTGAAGCCTCTACTGAAGTTATTGACAACTCTGGCAGTACAGAAACCAAAGATGATGACAGAACAACTCACGCTAGAGAAGTATTCATGATTCACCATCCTCGATCACCATTGGTCCCCCCAGAAGCACCCGATGTCAAGTCTTCAGATGAATCCGAATCCAACATATCACCATTTATCCAGGGGCACGATGGTGAGACTAAGAGTCAGAGGCAAGTGAGAGAGAGAAAGAACAAATTAAAATAAGGGCATCAACGTCATGCTAAATAGTGAAAGGAAACTTGGATCAAATACAAGTTAGACCTAGCCAAGTACAACAGAAGAAAAATAGAGCAAGAGGTCGAAGAAGGACGAGCAGTGAATACACCCTATGATAAGATCTGAGAAGCACTAGAAGTACTTAGAGCAACTTCACATCCTAATGAAAAACAAGAACAGCTTCGGGACTTCCTCCGATCAACAGTCCTAAGGACGCACGATGGAAGGGCCCGCTCAAGACTACCAGACAAGTCAACATCTCATGAATAGGAAGAAAAAAAATCAAAGGAAGTATGCTTTTGAAAGACTTGGACCAAGTGGAAGTCACAACAGAGAAAGTAGAAGAAATCATAGTCAAAACAACCAAGTCGAACAACCAAGAAAGGCCAGAAGCAAGGCGCCTACTTGGACAGCCACGCAAAACTACTCTCACCAAGACAACAGTTGGCAAGAAGGAGGCGCTGAATCAGAATACACAGAAGCCAGAACGCACGATAGATTCCCCTATTTTGCAAACAAACTTGCTTTAATACGACTACCTCACAAGTTCAAGCCATCCAACCACTCCAAGTATGATGGCAAAACCAAACCAAAGCAATGGCTCAGGATTTACTCGCAATCGATTGAATTGGCCAGAGGAGACGATGACATCAAGACCTTGTTCTTTCCCATGGCCCTAGAAACCATGCCACTTCAATGGTTTGACAAATTGAATCTAGGATCAATCAGAAATTAGGAGGACTTGCAAAGAGCTTTCTGTGAAAATTTTGTGGGTATTATTACACACCCAATCACCCATATAGAGTTAAAAGGACTCAAGCAGAAAGAAGGTGAAAGTCTCAAAAATTACTATCAATGAATTGGCGAACTATGAGCTCAAGTACATGACATCACATAATGAGAAGTAATCAAAGCTTTCTCTCATGGAATCATGGCTAGGTGGCAATTTCAAGACTTCTACAAAGAAAATCCAAGAAACAACAAAGAATTCAGACGAATAGTGGAAAAGATGATTACTGCAGAGGAGAAGACACGAGAAAGATTCCTAGATAGAAACAACAGAGATAACCCAGACAGGCAAAATCCTCGAAACAACAGACATCAGGAGAGAAAGCGTGGTCTAGACAACACAGTAGCAATGGCTGACAAATCAAAGAAGTTTTCAAAACCCAGAAGATATGACGACATTAAGAACATACATTGCCCCTTGCACCCTAATGGAATGCACACCATCGAAAATTGCTACACCTTCAATGAAAGATACACAAAGAAAGATAGTAAGGGGAACAATAAAGAAGACAATCAGAAAAAAGAAGATGACAACAATGAAGACAAATGATTCCAAAAATCTAGAGGGACAGTGGTAGTAATCTTCACCGGGGTTCTAGATTCCAGAAGCAAACATCAAGAAAAGCTAGCGTTACGAACCATCATGGCAGCAGAACCCGCTACACCAAGATATCTCAATTGGTCAGAGTATCCAATCCAATTCTCAAGAGAGGACCAATGGACCAGCATAGGAAACGCAAGCCATTACCCACTAGTTCTAGATCCGACCATTGTCGGTATGACTATTACGAAAGTACTAATCGATAGAGGAGCTGGACTCAACATCATCTTTTTAGAAACACTAAGGAAGATGGGACTACAACTCGCCGGGATGATTACACCAATTAGTACACCTTTTTATGGCATAGTTCTCGGCAAGGCAGTCATGCCACTCGGGCAAATCACTCTACCAATTACTTTTGGGACTCCCTCAAACTACCGTACAGAGTTCATCAAGTTTGAAGTTACAGACTTTGATTCATCATACCATGCAATCCTGGGGCACCCAGCACTAGCAAAATTCATGGCAATACCACATTATCCGTACCTATTGCTTAAGATGCCAGGACCTAACGGTGTCCTTTCTCTTCGAAGCGATTTGAAGCATGCCTTCGACTGCGACGTTCAGGCAATCCAAATTGCAGCCAAAGCACAAGCCGACAATGGTAGAAAAGAAATAGCAACTATTGCCGCAGAAATAAGCCAAGAAGAATTAGAGATATCGACTAAAAAGCCCAGCATCCTCGCACCACCAAAACAAGCCGACGTCAAGTAAATCGACCTAGGCACTGGCGATCCCTCCAAAACAGCAACCATCAGTGCCCACCTCTCGGCAAAATAGGAACTCACGCTCACCAACTTTCTTTGGGACAACAAAGATATCTTCGCTTGGAAGCCAGCTGACATGCCAGGTGTCCTAAGAGAGTTGGCTGAGCACAAAATTGATATCAATGAAGGATCCAAGCCTATAAAGCAACGACTACGATGATTCTCACCTAACAAGAAGGCAGCAATTAAAAAGGAAATTACAAAACTAATGGCAGCCGAATTCATCAGAGAAATCCTCCATCCAGATTGGCTATTAAACCTAGTTCCGGTATAGAAAAAGAATACGAATGAGTGGCACATGTGTGTCGACTACACAGATCTCAACAAACACTGCCCCAAAGATCTATTCGGGCTACCATGCATTGATCAGATAGTTGATTCAACAATAGGATCTACCCTATTATCCTTCCTTCATTGCTATTCAGGATATCACTAGATTACATTAAAGGAACAAGACCAGAGCAAGACATCTTTCATCACTCCATTTGGTGCCTACTGCTACAAAACCATGTCATTTGGACTCAAGAATGCTGGTGCAACTTACCAAAGAGCTATCCAAACATGCCTTGGTGATCAGATCAGAGAAAATGTAGAAGCATACGTGGATGATGTAGTGGTAAAGACAAAGAACCTGGATACACTAATTGAAGACCTAAAGCAAAACTTCGAAAAACTAAAAAGATGGAGGTGGAAATTGAATCCAAACAAATGTGTATTCAGAGTTCCTTCAGGACAACTACTCGGATTCCTGGTCAATCATCGCAGAATCAAAGCAAGCGCCAAGCAAATCCGAGCAATAACAGAGATGGGCCCTCCTTGATGTGTCAAAGATGTGCAGAAACTAACAGGCTGCATGGTGGCCCTCAATCGTTTCATATCAAGACTATGAGAAAAAGGGTTACCTTTCTTTAAATTGCTGAAAAGACAAACAAGTTCGAGTGGACAGAAGAAGCCAACGAAGCTTTCAAGAAGCTCAAGGCATACCTCAGCTCCTCACCAGTTCTCACACCTCCAGAGAAATACGAAGACATGATGCTATACATTGCGGCAACTTCTACGATGATCAGCACTGCGATTGTCATAGAAAGAGAAGAAGAAGGGCGTGTATATAAAGTACAATGTCCCATATACTACATCAGCGAAGTACTATCAGAATCAAAAATCCGGTACCCGCATGTGCAAAAACTACTCTACGCCCTCCTGATCACTTCACGCAAGCTTTTCCACTATTTTGAAAGCCATAGGATTACCATGGTAACAGATTTCCCACTCGGAGACATCCTACACAACAGAGATGCAACAGGGCGCATATCTAAGTGGGCAGTTGAACTTGGTGCTCTCAATATCGATTTCACCCCACGGAAGACAATTAAATCTCAAGCCCTGGCTGATTTTGTGGTCAAATGGATAGAAATTCAACAACCTATGTCAAATACCATCATTGATCACTAGAAGATGTACTTCGATGGATCACTCAAGCTAGGCGAAGCCGGTGTAGGCGTCCTCCTAATTTCTCCAGATGAAAAGCAACTCAAGTACGTCCTTTAGATTTTATGGCAAGCTACCAACAATGAAGCAGAATACAAAGCCCTCATCCACGGGCTACGAGTGGCAATTACCCTCGGAATCAAGCGTTTACTCGTTTATGGTGATTCAGCAGTGGTAATCAATCAAGTCAACAAATATTGGGACCGCACCAAAGAAAACATGGGTGCTTACTGTGCTGAAATACGAAAGCTCAAAAAACATTTTCAAGGATTAGAAATTCTACATGTCCTGTGCGATTCTAATATTGCGGCAGATATCCTCGCCAAGCTTGGATCAGATAGGGCGAAGGTCCCACCCGGTGTATTCATAGAGGAGTTATCAGCTCCCTCTATCAAACAACCCGGTGAGATAACCCCTAAAATCTCAGCTAAAGACACCCAGATTTTGGTAATCACCACTTCATGGACCTAGGTTTTTATTGATTACATCAAAGAGAATAAGTTGCCAGTAGAAAAAGAGGAAGCTACCTGAGTTGTTCGCAGAAGCAAGAATTACGTCTTAGTAGGAGACAAGCTCTATAGAAGAGCCACATCATCAGGAGTACTCCTAAAATGCATCTCATTTGAAGAAGGCAAAGAGATCCTAGACGAAATATACTCAGGTTGCTGTGGAAATCACGCTGCTTCAAGAACACTAGTTGGTAAAGCATTCTGCACTGGTTACTACTAGCCAACTGCTTTGAAAGACGTAGAAGAACTCGTCAGAAAATGCAAAAGTTGTCAAATGTTCGCAAGACAAGCTCATGTGCCAGCTCACAACCTCATCTGCATACCACCTGCTTGGCCTTTCTCCTGCTGGGGGTTGGATCAAGTAGGACCTCTCAAGAAAGCAAAAGGCGGCTTTGAGTACATCTTCGTAGCAATTGACAAGTTCACCAAATGGATTGAATTCAAACCACTCGCAAAATACAGCGCAGCCAAAGCAGTCGAGTTCATCCAAGACATTATGCACCGCTTTGGCATGCCCAATGGAATCATCACGGATTTGGGTTCTCCCTTCACGGCCATAGAATTCCAAAGTTGGGCATAGGACTGCGGTTTTAGAATAGATTACGCATCTGTCGCACATCCAGAGGCCAATAGACAGGTAGAAAGGGCAAACAGACTCATACTAGCTGGATTAAAACCAAGACTGTATGAAGAACTAGTGGACTATGGATCAAAATGGATTGAAGAATTACCCAAGGTTGTATGGGGGCTACGGACTCAAATAAGTAGAGCAACCGGATACTCACCTTTCTTCCTGGTTTACGGATCAGAATCTGTACTACTAGTAGACTTGATCTAGACGTCACCAAGGATAGAAAAATATGATGAAGGAGAAGCAGAACACACACGAAGATTAGAAATTGATAGTACAGAAGAAGTCAGAGTAAACACTACCCTCCAATCAGCAAGATACCTCCAAGGACTAAGATGCCACTACAACAAGAATACCCAGTCTCGATCATTACAAGTCGGAGACCTAGTACTAAGAAGAATACAAAAAACCGACAGACACCATAAACTACTCAGTCCATAGGAAGGTCCTTTTATCATCACAATAGTCACCGGACCAGGCACGTACAAGCTGATAACTGAAGACAGAAAAGAAGTCAACAATACATGGCACATTAGTCAGCTACGAAGATTCTATGCATGAAAACAACTCAAGGGAAAATATGTATACAAGACACAAGAGATCAACGATCACGATCAACAAAGATATTGCTCATCAACAACATATGTATTATTATGGCTTATCAATGATTCACAATCAATAAAGATGGTCTTTCCACAAAACATATGTCTTGTTATGACTTTCTCCAAAGTTGTCTTCAATAAGCAAAATGGTTGAAAAGATGCCTGAGCATACCGACCGAGAGAAAAATAGTTGAAAAGACGCTTGAGCCTGCTGAGAGGGTAGCTAATAAGCTAACACCCGAACTAAAAAGCAAAATGGCTAAAAAGACACCTGAGCATACTGGTCGAGAGCAAAATAGCTGAGAAGACGCTTGAGCCCGCTGATGAGGGTAGCTAATAAGCTAACACCCGAACTAAAAAGCAAAATAGCTAAAAAGACGCCTAAGCATACCGGCTGAGAGCAAAATAGCTAAAAAGATGCTTGAGCCCGTCGATGAGGGTAACTAATAAGCTAACACTCGAATTAAAAAGCAAAATGGCTGAAAAGACGCCTAGGCATACCAGCCAAGAGCAAAATAGCTAAAAGATGCTTGAGCCCACCGATGGGGGTAGCTAATAAGCTAACACTCGAATTAAAAAGCAAAATGGCTGAAAAGACGCCTGAGCATACCGACCGAGAGCAAAATAGCTAAAAAGATGCTTGAGCCCGCCGATGAGGGTAGCTAATAAGCTAACACCCGAATCAAAAAGCAAAATGGCTGAAAAGACACATGAGCATACTGGCCAAGAGCAAAAGAGCTAAAAACATGCTTGAGCCCACTGATGAGGGTAGCTAATAAGATAACACCCAAACCAAAAAGCAAAATAGCTGAAAAGACGACTGAGCATACCGGCCGAGAGCAAAAGAGCTAAAAGCATGCTTGAGCCCACCGATGAGGGTAGCTAATAAGCTAACACCCGAACTAAAAAGCAAAATGACGAAAAATAAGCCTGAACATAAATCAGAGCAATTTTAAGACAAGACCCTCTAGCTCCTTGTTCCAAATAGCAAGAGGCTCAGGGGCTACACTCAGAAGGTCCCAAGAAGCACCACAAAGTTTTGCTCTAGAAACCACTCGGACGACGCTTGTTCCCACTAGACAAGACTTGAAGGAACAAGACAAGGCTTCTAGAACTCTACCATGAAGTGCTCGGGGGCCACACCAGAATGCTGATCACATCTCAAGTTAAGTAAAAAAGCTAAGATCGCCGGTCCTAAGTCTTTTTAGTACTAACAAAAATACGAAGTTTGTCAAGACAATGATCTACACCGAGTTGTTTCACATGGCACAGATGAAAGCCAGACAAGTACTCAACAAAACAAGAAAATTTGTCAAGTACAACGATCTACATACACCGAGTAGTTTATACAACATAGATGAAAGTCAGAATGGATAACTACTCGGACAAGATTCTGATCACTTGGACAACACATTTAAAGAGTAAGCAAGGATTAGACATCTAGACAAAGAAGAAGTCAACAAAGATAAAGGATCTTCATTCAAGAAAAAGTATAAGTATTATGTTACAAAAGCCAGAGTACAAAGGTCGATTACATTCAAGCATTGTCATCAGGAGTAGAGACATCAATGTTAAGATTATCTACAATCTTCCTAGCTAAGTCATCAACCTCAGGCTCCAACCTCTCAACAGCATCCAAGTACTCTTGGCTCTAGGCTTCATCGGTGACCTTGGACAAAGGAAAATCTAGGGAAAGAACCCGGACTTGGGCAAGAACATTCCTGGTGCAAAGATGGGCACAACGCTTCACGAACTCCTAGAAATGGGTCGGCACTTGGGGAATGAATTGAGCCCAAGAATGACCATCATCTGCTGAAGTCCGAAGAAGGTTGGCTACTAAATGAAAAGACTTCCACAAATCTTTCTAGTTTTTAGTAGCCGTTGCCAACTTACCAATCAAGTCCTCGATGGTCTTTTGGGCCTGCACAAGATCTCTGTCAGCTCCACGCCTAATCAATTTAGCAAGCGTGATTCCTTCTTCAACTTGAGTAATTACCTCCTCAGCCTTATTATGGCTAGTTCCAACGAGTGTCTTCATCTCCTCGATACCCTCCGAGAGCTTCTACTTTTCAACTCGGAGAGCTAGACCAAACAAGAAAATACAAGTCAACAGAGAAGCAAATTTGAATACAAAGGGAAGCAAAAAAGAACTCGCGATACCATGGCATTCTTTCTTCATGGACTCCATATTTTTTAGGGCCTCCTAGGCAGCCGCATCCCGCTGTTTTTCCACCTCAACTACCTAGGTGTGGAGGGCTTTCTCCTCATTCTGATGCATCTAACGCTTAGACTCCAACTCGGCTCGATAGAGGTCAAGCTTAGTCTTCAGAGTACTCACCTCAGAAGACAACTTCTTCTCATTCTCAGACAAGAAAAAGAAGCTGGTATGATCATGAGAAAAAGACTGAGCAAAAAGAAAGAAAGAAAAACAAGAAATGAGGAAAGGAGAAAAACGAACACCCAAAGAAAGAATTGTAGAAAAACTTACCTAGAGCCTTTCCCCAAAAGAAGTCGCGAGGGTCGACAAGCTTCCCTAGGAGGCGGTTAGCTCCGACAATCGATGAGTGGCACAATCGATGAGTGGCATCAAACTACTGCACCACATCTTCAGCCGAAGGTGAACCACCGGAAGCAAGAAGAGGAGAGGAAGAAGACGGCTGAGGTGAAGAAGCCATGACCAGGGCAATCTCCTAGGAAGCAATGACCAGTACCTCTGATGAACCCATAGCCACGGCCATGGTCACCTCGGGAGCCAGAATGGCCAACCCCTCAGATGAACCCACCGCCATGGCCACGGTCACCTTGGGAGCCAGCAATTCAGCCGTAGTGGACTCTGTCCCCCTCACAGCCACCTCAGCGACTGTACATTCCGAGTCCTGAGACTTAGTATGCAAGGGCACACCAGAGGTTTGACAAGAAGTCTACTAGAGGCTCGGGGAAGACGAAGGCCTAAAAGTTGATAAGGAAACTCGTCAAAAAGAATAAGAAAAAAGGAGAACAGAAGCAAAGAAATAAAACAAGAATTCACTTACCTAGCTATCTTCTTCTTCATAAAGCCAAAAGAAGACCTCACAGGGGGAACCACAGCGGCAAAAACATCCCTGCCACCCTGTGACAAGAGCGGCATAGCCAATACTAGAGCCCTAGAAGAACTCGGTAATGGAGCTACAGAAGAACTCAGCGCTAGACCTCCAGAAGAACTAGTGCCCGACAACTGATTACTACAAAGAAATCAAGACCAAAGTTAGAACAAAGGACTGTTTCAGCAATAGAGAGACAAAAAAAGAACTCACCGACACGCAATAAGAGGCACATCATCAACCTCGTCCTCCTCACTCTCAACCAAGGCCACCATGGCTCCAACTAAAAAAGGACAAAAGTACTTGGTCAAAGATATAAGCAAACAACAAAAGGACAGAGCGTATTAATATGCTCACCTAAGAGCATGCTAGCTACGACTAGAGTACCTAGACGAGTACACGTCTGATGGTACTTCTTGGCAGCAGATGGAGCAGAAGAAGAACTATCTGCTCGACCCCTCTTGCCGACACTATGAGGGCCTTGAGGAACTAGACAAGGAACATACTCTTCATATACATCAGAAAATGCAGAAGAAACACCAGGAAGCATTACGGCGGTTTGCGACTTACTAGTTAATGAAGCCCCAGCAAGACTACCCCCAGCCCCCATGATGGCAGGGAGGTCATGAAGGGGAATTGGGTCGATGAAGTTACGCCCCAATTCCTATGAAAATAATAAGAAAACAAGACAAGGAAGATTAAGCAAAAATAGATACAGCAAAAAGAAATACAAAAAGTACCCGCATCAAGAGAAAACAACTTACAGCTGGAGGTGGGTTCTTCACATAGAACTCGGAGATGATAAGCGGGACAATGCTTGCCCCTTTCAGCATCTTCTGAAGACGCTCGAGTACCTCCTCGTTGGTCAACTCAAGGGCAGGGACCATGCGTGAAGGATCCTTAGCCCCAGAGTACTTGAAGCCAAAGTTCTCTCACTCCTTCAGAGGCTGAACTCAACGGTGAAGAAAACTCGAGACGATTTCAAAGCCAGTCAAGTCCCGCTGCTTTAGAGTGCTTATCTACTCAAGGAACGGCTGGATAGCCAGGAGCTCATCCGATGTCAGGGAGTTCATTTCCCACCGGTCGTTAACCGAGGGACCAGATCCAGAATGTATAGCGAGAGAAGGAATCAAATTGGTGGCATAGAACCAGTCAGCATGCCAATCCCTCATAGAATCAACTAGGTCATAGTCAAAGAACTTGCTTTTAAGACCCTAGCGAAACTAAATCCCACAGCCGTCGAGAACATTGGTGTCTTCACGGCGGGGTTGAGACTTCAGACGAAAGAAGTGACGGAAAAGAGAAAGGGAAGGAGGAATTCCAAGGAAAGCTTCACAGAGATGCACAAAAATAGAAAGATGGAGGACGGCATTAGGAGTTAGATGGTTTAGACTCAACAACAACAACAACAACAAAACCTTTAAGTCCCAAACAAGTTGGGGTAGGCTAGAGTTGAAACCCAATAGAAGCAATCAAGGTTCAGGCACATGAATAGCTGTCTTCCAAGCACTCCTATCTAAGGCTAAGTCTTTGGGTATATTCCATCCTTTCAAGTCTCCTTTTATTGCCTCTACCCAAGTCAACTTCGGTCTTCCTCTGCCTCTCTTCATGTTACTATCCTGACTTAGGATTCCACTACGCACCGGTGCATCTAGAGGTCTCCGTTGCACATGTCCAAACCATCTCAACCGGTGTTGGACAAGCTTTTCTTCAATTGGCGCTACCCCTAATCTCTCATGTATATCATCGTTCTGAACTCGATCCCTTCTTGTATGACCGCAAATCCAACGCAACATACGCATTTCCGCGACACTTAGCTGTTGAATATGTTGTCTTTTCGTAGGCCAACATTCTGCACCATACAACATAGCAGGTCTAATCGCCGTCCTATAAAACTTGCCTTTTAGCTTCTGTGGTACCCTTTTGTCACATAGGACACTAGATGCTTGCCGCCACTTCATCCACCCTACTTTGATTCTATGGCTAACATCTTCATCAATATCCCCGTCCCTCTATAGCATTGATCCTAAATATCAAAAGGTATCCTTCCTAGGCACTACTTGACCTTCTAAACTAACATCTTCCTCCTCCTGAGTAGTAGTGCCGAAGTCACATCTCATATACTTAGTTTTAGTTCTACTAAGTCTAAAACCTTTGGACTCCAAAGTCTCCCGCCATAACTCCAGTTTCTGATTCACTCCTGTCCGGCTTTCATCAACTAGCACTACATCGTCCGCGAAAAGCATACACCAAGGGATGTCCCCTTGTATGTCCCTTGTGACCTCATCCATCACTAAAGCAAACAAATAAGGGCTCAAAGCTGACCCTTGATGTAGTCCTATCCTAATCAGGAAGTCATCCATGTCTCCATCACTTGTTCGAACTCTAGTCACAACATTGAGTTAGATGGTTTAGACTAACCCCAAAATAACCGAGAAATTGATGAAGGAAGGCGGAAGCAGGAAGGCAAAGTCCAGCATGGATAAAAGAGATGAAAAGAATAATCTCACCACTGGAGCAGGGACTCGATGCTTGCCCGTAACTCTCCATTCAGCAATACCCTTGCTCTGGATCAGACCATCGCCAACAAGCTCGCGAAGCTGGTCTTCAGTCATTGTCGAAGCCGGCCAAGCCTTCTAGGCAGCCCTCATGGCCACGAAGGTTGCTTGGGACTTGCTTGTGGCTTTCTTCCTACCCATGAACTAACGGAGGAAAAAGGCACTAGGGAAAGAGAAAGCTCAGATGGCAGCGCTCAGATGGCGGCGGCAATGACGACGGCAGAGGTGCAAAGGCTAGGGTTTTCAAGGCAAAGATAGGGTACCAAAGAAAAGGAGAAGAAAGGCCTTTAAATAGATTTTACACCGGTAAAAATGCGGCCCACCAGACCCATTTTAACATGGCGTGAGGACGCAACGGTTCATTTACCGGCGTAGCTAAAATGATGGACGGCTCAAATCCACACAACGGTACAGTTCAACGGGTAGATTTCAGACTTATTCAAACCATGTCCCTATAGTATATTCAATGAAATGATGTTTACCTATTTCTTGTAAACCGTTTGCTCGCCTGATAGTCGAAGTAGCATAAATTTGAATGGGCCGGACATGTAACTAATTTCAATTTTATTTGTTTTCTTTAGGGATTCAATGAATGTATTCGTACGAAATAGGTTTCCCTATATAATATAACATGAGATGTGTCTAGCCTAGTAAGATTTATGATGCTCAGAGTTTCTTGCATGTGCTGTAAAATTTGAATAGCTATGTGGCTCATCTGTTAGGCATTACATCGATGTGAGACTTGATCAGATGAATTCCGTTATGCATGTTTACCATACTAAAAATCAGAAAGAGTACCAGAAAGAAACCTGCAGGCAAAACCAACTAATAGGGGCTAGAAACCGGCACCATGCTCAATGGAGTTTAACCGACCATAATACAAAGTTCAACAAAAGTAAACACAAACATGCAAATTAGACTTCACAAATCAAAACCTCTGTACATTTGAATGCGTCTGACATAAAATGCAAGGGAAGATATAGAAGGAAGAGTAGCCACATAAGGAAAGAGTAACAACATGTACTCCATCCGTACTCCCAACATAAGGAAGATACATCAAATGAAACTTTATGATGAGGACATCACATGCCTGGATAAAACCACATTAGCAACTTTTGATTCACAGGTGAAACAATCCTTTACCATGATTGTATTTGATAATTTTGATAAATTAATGATGCACCACGATGTGTGTTCATTGTCATTTTCAGAAATACATACATGGATCAAAAAGAGTGTTAAAGACACATGGAAGGCATGGAGGACCAAAGAAGTTGATTGGGGGCCAAGTACAAGTATTCCCAATGTTCTCTACCAGGACACCATGTCACTTTTGGCCCAAGGAAAGAAAGAGATCAAATCCAACACGTTTTGGGACTGGATTTGGACTGCAACACTGTGTCAACTTGAGACGGCCGCCACGACCTCATCTCGACTCAGATTGGGGCGTTCAAGTACTTCATTGAATCCTTATGAAGTCTATTTTCACATCAATCTGGAATCAAGTCCATATCTGTTATGAGGTGGCCACAATGACCGAATTACTACTGAGAGGTTTTCTGTCAAAAGGTGCTGCGTCGCCTTAGTTTGGCCAATGGGCCGTGTATCAAGTTGGGTCAATTAGGGATGCGTCCTAGGGTTGGAGCACGCCCCCAACACCCTGGTGGTTGTCCCTCCACCTTCATATACCCCTTAGCCACCACCAAGAATAGTTGGGTTTTGTTTTGTTGAAAGTTTAGCCATTGCTACTTCCTTGTAGACGCGTGTGTTGACTAGACCATCTGTTCTACTTAATTCAAAACCCCAACTTTGTGAGTTCAGATTGGTTTTTCACCTCCATATTTGCAATTAAGTTGCTTGTTCTACTTGTTCTTGCTTGTTCCTCGATTGCTTGCAGGAATTACACTAGTGGTTTGGTTGATCGTGCTCCACAAGATCATGATGGCCATTGGAGGTGGTGTATCGGTAGCTAAGGCGCAGCATCCTTGGATGGTTGTAGTCAGGCCATGAACATCAGCTCCATCACCAAATCGAGTTATCCACCTTCTCTCTTCGAAAGATCGAGATTCACCCTAGCCGGTTCTTACCAGTTGGTAATGATGAGGACATCACATGCCTGGATACAACCACAATAGCAACTTTTGATTCACAGGTGAAACAATCCTTTACCATGATTGTATTTGATACATTTGATGTATTGATGATGCACCATGATGTGTGTTCATTGTCATTTTCAGAAATACATACATGGATCAAAAAGAGTGTTAAAGACACATGGAAGGCATGGAGGACCAAAGAAGTTGATTAGGGGCCAAGTACAAGTATTCCCAACATTCTCCACCAGGACACCACGTCACTTTTTGCCCAAGGCAAGAAAGAGATCAAATCCAACACGTTTTGGGGTAGGATTCGGACTACAACACTGTGCCAACTTGAGACGGCTGCCATGACCTCATCTGGACTCAGATTGGGGCATTCAAGTACTTCATGTAATCCTTATGAAGTCTATTTTCACGTGGATCTAGAATCAAGTCCATATCTGTTCTAAGGTGGCCGCAATGACCAAATTACTACCAAGAGGTTTTCTGTCCAAAGGTGCTACATCGCCTTAGTTTGGCCAATGAGCCATGCATCAAGTCAGGTCCATTAGGGATGTGTCCTAGGGTTGGAGCATGACCCCAACACCCTGGTGGTCATCCCTCCACCTCCATATACCCCTTAGCCGCCACCAAGAATAGTTGGGTTTTGTTTTGTTGAAAGTTTAGCCATTGCTACTTCCTTGTAGACGCGTGTGTTGACTAGACCATCCATTCTACTTGATTCAGAACCCCAACTTTGTGAGTTCAGATTGGTTTTTCACCTCCATATTTGCAATTGAGTTGCTTGTTCTACTTATTCTTGCTTGTTCCTCGATTGCTTGTAGGAATTACCCTAGTGGTTTGGTTGATCATGCTCCACAAGATCACGACGGCCATTGGAGGTGGTGTATCGGTTGCTAAGGCACATCATCCTTGGATGGTTGTAGTCGGACCATGAACATCATCTCCATCCCCAAATCAAGTTATCCACCTTCTCTCATCAAAATATTGGGATTCACCCTAGCGGGTTCTTACCAGTTGGTAATTAGAGCAAGGTTTATCGGTGAGAGACTTCAAATCCTTCGCTGTTTTTAATTTTTCCTATAGTCTAGAAAAGCCAAAAAAGTAGATTAGTTTACCCACAATCCTGTAAACTCTTTGAGCCTTTGCTAGCACTACTTAGTTAGGGCTTGTTGAGTTTTTGGTTGCATCGGTTGTGTCGAGTTGCTGGTCTTAGTGTCTATTCCTTTAGAGTTTTGAGTTCTATCACATTTTGGTCACCACTAGATCCACCATCACCATATACATCTTTGCTTCATTTTTTCCACCATAGATCCATATGATGTCCGATTTGAGAGTTTAAATACAATCTAGAAAGATAAAGTTGTCTTCTTTCCAATGCATCTAACCTTTAAGAAAAATTCATTCTAAGTGCTCCACAATCTTCTGAGAGATTTCCGCATCTACTATAATAACAAGAGTTGTTAAATCTGAATTCAAAGGGGCCATGTGCAATAGCCTTATTGTTTGGGTTGTCATAGTACCAAACAAAATATTTAGGGCTCTGCAAAAAAAAGAAGAAAAAAAGACAAGAGAAGGAGAAGAAAGAAGGGGTTGAATCTATTATTTTCTTCATGCTGTGCTAGTTGCTCTTTTTCAGTGACTACCTTTGTGCCTAGGCTCACGTCTCTAGCATGGTTTAGCCTAGGACCAGCATAGTACCACCGTTGAACGATTATTCAGCTTGCTTTTGTGACTAACGTGGTGCTAGTACTTCCTTGCTTCAGCCCACCTATAGCTCCATATATTTTGACAATAGCTTGACAGGTGTTGTTGTTGCGGCACCGATACACTTCGCTCCATGGTTGTAGACTTGTTGGTTGTCATCACCTCCTGTTTGGCTTGGTAAGAACTTGTAAGGGCTTGTTTTAACAAGCTGAGTTTGAGAGAATTACAATGGACACATCCTAGTAGTTGATAGGAGGATACATATTATTTTAATGTTTCTTGTTTTCTACTAATCATGGCAGGTGATACGAAGATTTTTGAGCTATTGAAACTAGACCCTCATATTCAAGATGTCATTCAACACTTGCCATTATATGATGGTAAGTTTGATCCTCAAGCTTACATTGATTGGGAGCTAAAAGTAGATAATGAATTTGATGAGCATGACCTGTCCGAGAAACAAAAGATTTGTATTGCCTCTAATGTTTTGATTGAATATGCTTTGCTAGAATGGAAACACATTTGTAGGCACAACAAAGTTCTAGAATCTTGGGAAGACTTCAAATTTCTTTTTAGAGATGCATTCGTTCTTACCTATTATGCTGATTATTTGCTTGCAAAATTAGACAACTTGAAGCAAGATAGTAGGACTGTAAAAGAATACTACCATGATTTTAAGATTTGCATCATGTTTGGTGGATTAGATGAATGCATGGAAGATGTTATGAGTAGGTTCATGAGAGGGCTCAATTCTGAAATTCGAACCTTGTTAAATAGTAAATTATACATACATATTGGTCAATTGTTTTGTCTTGCTCTCAATGCTGAAAAGGAGAGTCTATTATCTATGAATACTTGCAAGAATGATGTGACCCATAATGTCCAAGATTTTTCCACTCTGCATGCTAATGAAGAGCAACAAATAGTGGAACCCACTGCTGACTTTCCTTTATCACAAAATGAATTACTTGATGTTCCTTATGATAAAGAGGACTTATGTGCTGATGATTCCTTTACTCCTATGCCACAAGTAGCGAATAAGTGTGATACTTTTGGCTTGGAACCATACAAATGTGCTGAAGACAACATTTTTCATCCTATTACTTGTGCACAAGATGAATTGAATTTGTTGTCCTCTTTAAATACATTGGGTTATATTGAATTTGATATTCTATGTAATCTAAATTGTCCAAAAGAGGAACTTAAATTTGATTCTGGTTTGCCAAGTTTTAATTATTGTTCACTTCATGCAATTGGCAAATACGACAACAAAGGAGAATATTTGGTGCATAAAGTTTATATTTGTTCTAATCTGAAATATCCTTATGGGCTACAATACCATGAACGAATAGGGGGCTGCACTAACACTAATAAAGTCTTGCAAAGTTTTCCTAGTTTTTCCCATATGCAATAGGGTAATCCTGAAGAAAGGGAGCATTGCTAGTTGTGGCCGTGCAGCATAGCCATCGCTCGGTGTTCCAACATCAAAGCAAGCACTTTTGAATGCCATTGGAGCAAGTCGAGGATGACTTGTAGTCAAGAAGGGGAGAATGATGAGGACATCACATGCCTGGATAAAACCACATTAGCAACTTTTGATTCACAGGTGAAACAATCCTTTACCATGATTGTATTTGATACATTTGATGAATTGATGATGCACCATGATGTGTGTTCATTGTCATTTTCAGAAATACATACATGGATCAAAAAGAGTGTTAAAGACACATGGAAGGCATGGAGGACCAAAGAAGTTGATTGGGGGCCAAGTACAAGTATTCCCAACATTTTCCACCAGGACACCACATCACTTTTGGCCCAAGGAAAGAAAGAGATCAAATCCAACACGTTTTGGGGCTGGATTCAGACTGCAATACTGTGCCAACTTGAGAAGGCCGCCATGACCTCATCTAGACTTGGATTGGGGCGTTCAAGTACTTCATTCAATCCTTATGAAGTCTATTTTCACATGGATCTAGAATCAAGTCCATATCTGTTCTGAGGTGGCCGCAATGACCGAATTACTACCGAGAGGTTTTCTATCCAAAGGTGTTGCATCGCCTTAGTTTAGCCAATGGGCCATGTATCAAGTCAGGTCCATTAGGGATGCATCCTAGGGTTGGAGCACGACCCCAACACCCTAGTGGTCATCCCTCCACCTTCATATACCCCTTAGTTGCCACCAAGAATAGTTGGGTTTTGTTTTATTGAAAGTTTAGCCATTGCTACTTCCTTGTAGACGCGTGTGTTGACTAGACCATCCATCCTGCTTGATTCAGAACCCCAACTTTGTGAGTTCAGATTGGTTTTTCACCACCATATTTGCAAATGAGTTACTTGTTCTACTTGTTCCTTGATTGCTTGCAGGAATTACCCTAGTGGTTCGGTTGATCGTGCTCCACAAGATCACGACGGCCATTGGAGGTGGTGTTTTGGTTGCTAAGGTGCAGCATCCTTGGATGGTTGTAGTCAGGCCATGAACATCATCTCCATCCCTAAATTGAGTTATCCACCTTCTCTCAGCGAAAGATTGGGATTCACCCTAGCGGTTTCTTATCACTTTATTTACTCCTCTACTCGTCGTCAGTATCACTGTCCTCGTCCTCGTCCTCGTTGTTGGTATCAACATCATCGTCCTCCTCCTCTATAGCCATGAGGCCATTTTGTTTGTCAGCAGTGATGTGGTTGGCCACCTGCTCAACATCGGCACGAACCCGGTTGCGCTAATGCTTCTCGATGTTATGGGTGGTGCTGATTCCCTGCATCGTGACGTTAGTGTCAAAGCCATCTATCTAGCTCTAGTAGCAGGTGAGGATGTACTCCATGTTGTCCACATGATTCTTGTTTTGGTAGGCTAGCAGTTCTTCTAGGACATCGACAAGTTCATGAAAAATGAAGATGTAACTGCTCACTGTTTCCTCCCGAGGCGGGTTGAGGGTGCCCACCCTAGTGTTTTGTAGCACATGCCCAATCTTCAAGAAAGCCTTACTCATGATGTCAATTGCCCAATCATCTCTATCTCCAAAGCGATCCACCAGAGCTTCATCTTGATTCACCATTGGCACGGTGTCATCTCGCTCCGTGAACGCTTCATAGAAGGCTCGCCCTTTACCATGGTGGTGGCTAACAGTGAAGTAGGTTTGGAGAAGGCAACTACATGTTCCTAGCGATTTTAGATCTACAATGGGAATGGGAGGGCTCAGGGAAGGAAGGAAAACAAGCAGAGCTATGGAAGAGATTGTGGCAGTTAATATATCACTACTATAGAGGAGCCATTGGTGTTTTTTGGGGAACAATGAGAAGCCATTGGTGTCGAAATGTTACTGCACATGCAAAAACTATTAGGTTGAAATGCGTCTGACACACTGCATAGACCTTAGCTTACATTACAAACAAGTTAAAGTTGCAGCAAAATAATGACAACATCCATCCAAGAAGAAATTAACATGTCCATAGACAATCAAACAATATTAATCCATTTAAACGTGTCATGATAGAGATCAAATGTTGCTTTATTTACTACTTTGCTAATGACTCCAACTCTGATAACAAGGGAACATAGGGAATATAGTAAGGTCTATCGATGATTTTTGGCAGGATGTCATGTCTACCATACGGAATGTAATATGTAGAGATGACATGAACTTTTCTGCTATCCATGTTATATGCGATGACGGCTCTTTCCACCCCAACCCCAACAAAGAAAACTAAATTCCATTCTGGGTGAACTATAACTGTTGTGTAGCATGACTCAAAATCAAAGTAACCCATTTGTTTCTTATTCTTTCCAAACAACTTACGTAGGCTGATAGTATGCTTCCATGTCCATTTATTATTAGTACCATAGTCTTCAAGGATCCAAATTGAAAGCTTGGACATATTGCGACCACCAATAGTACATTGATGCAAGTGACCCTAAGCTTGATGGATGGAGTGTGAAAAACCATGCGACTAGTTAGGAATTTTCCTCCATGCCTTTCCCTCCATATCCACAGCAAGTATACGATGGTAACCCTCATAGAACCCAATATAGTGCAGACAACCGTTAAGAAACATAGTTGTTGATTTTGAAAATGTCCACTCAGCCTCCTCGCCCCATTTAGATTTCTTAAAGATCCATGCTGTAGTTTTAGATGAGTAGATGTTCATAGCCACGCATTGACCATCCTCCTCCATATATTCAAACACATGGAAGTGCGAGGAGGCTATCGGATTGAACCCCAATCGAGCCTCACCAACAGAATAGATTCTAGGTGGTAGTATCTTCAACCCCTAGGTTGTCGGATTGTTGACAACATAGCGGTATCCATCAGCCCTAAGGCACTAGCATAGGATGAGACCATTGTAGCAATCTAACATAGCTACATTATTCATGGTGAAGGGCAAGAAGGACAAGGAGGGGTAAATACAAATGATGATAGTGAAGTTTCTTTGGCCATATATTCCATCATACAAGAAGCCAACAATAGTCTAGGGCATCAACTTATGGTTGTTCAAGATGAGGCATCTCTAGCAGTGACAAGGAGGCATAAACACCGATGATGCTGGTGAAATGGACAGATACATTTATAGCAAAACAAGGAGCAGGCAGGGAGGCGGCGAAGGATCTTGATAAAGACATCATCCATGAGGCTAGCTAGTGCATTCCTCTTATTGGGGGCCTCCTCCATTTTGTCATGTGCATGCAGTAGCATGAGAGCTTGCTCAGTAATGAGATCACTAAGGAGGAAAATAATCCAATAAAGATTCATCAGTGAAGTCCACAACTCATACCAAAGTGCAACTTTAACAACCATTAACAATTTTCATGGTACGACCTCATCTAAATTTAGAGTAGCACCACATAGATATATATAACTCAAACTAGAGTAGTAGTTAATGGAACTATAACAATTGCAATTCCAACTAAATCAAGTCCAACCATCACACTTACAATATGTACATGAGCTCAGAGCTTCTTCCATAGGAGACAGACAAAGATTAAGAGGACTACAATTACAATAGTTTTGAAGGACGAAGAGGGTGGAACAGCTATTGGGTTTTGAAGATAGAAGTCATCATCTTGAGCTAAGGCTAGATTTGAGTTGTTTCTTGACTTGAAGACATCAATTCCTTCTTCATAGGAGTACTTTTTATAACAAGCACCATGAAATCTATGAACTTGTCTATGGCAGTCAGGCTAGTTATAGTAATCTTCTAGATCATGGCCATCGAACACAACATAGCAGGGACAACTCATCTCAAATCTACACAACCCAAATAGGCTACCTCAGTTTTCACAAGTAGAATGTTAGTGAACAAGTGGTAGTGATCATCATTGGCATCAATAGCAACATGTGCAGCTTAGACATTAATTAGTGGCCTCAGTCATGTGAATGATGGACATAAAGCATTGATTTGCTTTTGATGCCTTCCTCTTGTTTGGAACCAAATGGATAACTTGGTTGTCAACAAGGAGAAGACATAGAAAGCAAACGTATGAGCTGCATCCAAATACATCCAACAGCCATGTAGACATCATTGGCACAGAAATGTGGCCTCAGATATGTTACAAGTTCAAAATACCATAAGGACTCACTGGTGGCACTAGAGCATACAAACTAGAAATGTAGAACCAAGCAACCACTAGATAGAAAAAAATAGTTTAAAGCAGAAGCGAAGGGTCTGCTTGTTTGCTTAGACAGATCTACAAGTGATGTGCGTCAGTAGAAAACCAACCAGTGCCACCTCCTAGTTCTTTTCATCATCATTGGCCTAACCAGATCTGAAATGCTACAATGTTTCTTGTATACCTCATGTTCAAGCAAGGACCAAAACAGTGAAGCAAATAGGAAACGACAAGAAAGGAGACCTACGGATTGGATCTATCGCCTCTACCATGGCACACGACGGACATAGATGCCAATGCCACCATGCTCCACTAGGAAGACCTGCTGCCTAGCCTCCAAAAGGTAGCCTAAGCCACCATAGCACACTAGGGATCCTCCATTGCCACCACCGGCACCACCATCGCAAGTCCAATGGGCATAGATTTGTTTCAACTTGTAGGGGATAGGGATATATTCAATATATAAGTCAACCTATCCACACAGAGAACATATACTACTGCAAAGACATGTCAACACAACCAGGCATCTAGCGCAATGGTGAAGATGGT
Source organism: Miscanthus floridulus (assembly GCF_019320115.1). NCBI lineage: Eukaryota > Viridiplantae > Streptophyta > Magnoliopsida > Poales > Poaceae > Miscanthus > Miscanthus floridulus. The sequence goes on along the minus strand of NC_089580.1, from coordinate 98,700,950 downwards.
CTATTCCTTGCTTTGGGTCCTAGGTTCGACTCCCAAGTCTCATGGTTTTTTTGAGTTTGAATTTATTAAACCACGATGGCAACAAGTGACATGCAAGCCATCGGATCCCACATGTTGGATGGAGATAGAGAATGGTCCCATAGGTACATGTGACACATAAGCCATTGGGTCCCAAAGGTTGGATGGTCCCATAGGTACATGTGACACGCAAACCGTTAGGTCCCATAGGTCATATGGAGACAGAGAAAGGTGCCTTCAGGGCCCACAAGTTAGATGGAGAAGGGTCCACGAGCACAAGTGACACGCAAGCCATCGGGTCCCATAGGTTCGATGGACATGGAGATATGCCCCACATGTTCTGGTCCCACATGTCAGATGGAGAAAGTAATGGATACGGGGATCCCGATCTTCCGTCAGGTGATGGTAACTATCGTTGTGGCGGAGAATGACACACTGATCCGGCTTCAGATCGAAAGATCGAACCCTGCAATCTTAGCACCACAGCTCCTCTGGTTATCAACCGAGTCACAGACCAGATTGACCTCGCCAAGAAGGCTAATCCCTGCCTGCGCAACGAAGAACACAAGCAAGAACAAGAAAGATCGCAACCAAATTGCAGATGTACGATTAATCTCACGAGTTGGGGTCTCACAAACCGAAGAACGGCGAAACTGTTTCTTGACAGAATAATCTAAGCAAAACCCAAACCCTAATGGAGGGGCGGTGGCTATTTATGAAGACTCTAGGGTCGTGCAAGACCCCTGGACGCGCCCCTAATGGGCCCAAACTCGATACATGGTCCAACGGACCAAAAGACGGTGTCGCAGCACCCTGGCAGATTCTGGACACTGACTTGTTTCGACGATTCCCGTTGATTCCGAACAGCTTTTGATGTGAAACCACTTGAATTGGCTTCCTTATCAAATTAGCTTTCCATCCATATGTGGATCATCGAAAACGGAGTCCGGATGCGTCCTGGGCGACCAGTTTAAGGCAGACTGGTCCTGGAGGCCGAGGCAGACTCGAATTCGTGTTGGACTGGGCCTCCGGCTTGTGTTGGACGTCCTTGCTGGTCATCATCACCTCCTCCACGTCCTCTTAGTCCCTCTTGACCCTCTCCAATGTTCCTAATCAAGATAACATCATTAGGTAGTAGTCTATTCTCAAAAGTATGAAAAGGATCGCTTAAGAACGAGCTCACCTGTAAATTGAGTTGACGCATTCGAGCCCGGGTCATTGGACCTCGCATGATGGTTGGAGGATCAGCTATTACATCCAAAGGAGTGATGTCCTCATCATCCTCCCCCTCTTGAATTGGAGTCGTCCTCGACTTAAGCTCATCTTCTTCTCCCAAATAAGGTTTCAAATCTGCAATGTTAAATGTGGAACTAACCCCGAACTCGGGTGGCAACTCAAGTTTGTATGCATTATCATTTATTTTCTCAATAATCTTATAAGGACCAGCTGCTCTTGGCATTAATTTAGACTTACGTAGCTTAGGAAATCTATCTTTTCTTAAATGTAACCAAACCAAATCACCCGGTTCAAGTTTAATCTCTTTTCTACCTTTACTACCAGCAATTCTATACTTTTCATTCATGCTTTCAATATTTGCTTTAGTTGTTTCATGCAACTTACGAATAAAATCAGCACGCTCTCTAGCATCACTATGTATTCTCTCAGTGGTAGGTAAAGGCAAAAGATCAATAGGAGCACGGGGGTTAAAACCATACACTACCTGAAAAGGACTTACCTTGGTGGTGGAATGTTCCGCCCTGTTATATGCAAACTCCACATGCGGCAAACACTCTTCCCACATCTTCAAATTGCGCTTCAAAATGGCTCTCAACATGGTGGACAATGTTCGATTCACAACCTCAGTTTGCCCATTAGTTTGGGGATGACATGTTGTAGAAAACAGCAGCTTGGTCCCCAATTTATTCCACAATGTGCGCCAAAAATGACTCAAGAATTTTGCATCACGATCTGAAACAATAGTAGAAGGCGTACCTATGCAAGCTTAATGGAGACGGGGATCCCGATCTTCCGTCATCTCCCAATCAAGATATCCCTCAGCATCATAATGACCCGAAAAAGATGGTATTGTGAACTTAATCTTAGCATAAGGATCATCGGGCACATGGTGATTATTACCTTGATGGTGGTGGTGATGGACACCACCCATACCTGTCATGTTGCGGCGTAGACATTGCCGTAATCTCTCTTGTTGGATAGCTGCTCAACCTATGTTTCCAGCGGCATCATGCATCGTGTCTTGACCATCGGTGTTGCTGCCAGAAACATCGTTGTTGCCCGCCACGAAGGTTTCCAACTCAGTAACCTTGTTGGTTAGCGTGGAAATTCGCTTGTCCAATCTCTCCATGCTATTGCCAATGTTGAGTTCAATGAGTGCGTCAGTGACGGCCTTCCTGACGGCCTCATTCATCCTTTTTTGGGCATCCTCTACAACAGCTTGTAGTTGCTCTAGGCTGACACACTCGCTGAAACCCTTAGGATTGTTATCTGCAGTCTGTTCACCTCCTGCCATTGAAAACACAAAAACAGGAACAAACAGGTGAAAGTTATCCCTACCAAATGACTACGTGGTTGTAGTGGTGTCACTTTTCACAGCAAGTGGAAGCGTCTTACCAAGCTCTTACCAAGTTCTTACCAATGCAAGCAGTGGGCGGTACAACCGGCGGTTGGTTCGTGATACCTGTGAGGTAGTGGTACCGAGATTGCAAGGCCCTTTGTCTGTACTGATCTGAAGAATTTGTGGAGCTTGGAAGGCAAACAAAGAGTAATATGTATATTTGGCACACAAGTCAGTAACAGAAAGTAATGCTGAATTATAGTCCAAAGTACTTGTTCTCGTTGCTGGTCTAAAGTGTTGCAAGTACCAGATTGTGACAAAAGTATGGTGGATAGCAAGGTGATAGGTATGAGAAAAACAAGTATGGTGGATGGAAACAGCAACACAAACAAGGAACCAAACAGCACACGCAAACACAGCTCACTTTGGGCTTCTCTATGTGCTCCTCTAGATATTGTTCCTCTTTTGCCCCTCTTTTTTCTATTTTTTTGGGCTGTCGTTGTTTTTTGGGAAATTTCGACTTTTTTATTTTATTTTTTTTGATATTTTTCCTTTACTTAGGAGCACAAAAGCAGTAACCACAGAAAATATGAGCTCAAACAAGTGTAAGACGTGGCCTGTGGAATTTTCAGAAAACTGGATGAAAATTGACAAAAACCTTGTGACCACGAAACGAGGATCTTGTGACCACTTTTTGGCCAATCTAAAAATTCCGAACCCTAGTAAAGCTGGGGATGGACGGATCCGAAATTTTTTTCTGATCGATTTGCATATATGGAACGTCGAAAACGGAGTTCGTATGCGAAAACTAGACCAGTTTTAAGAATTGGCTCCGAATTAGAGGACAAAACGGGAACAATGTGTGCAAAATTGGTCACAACAGTCAAGATTTGATGGAAACGATGGGGGGAAACACACGAACTGGACTCTAACACGACCTAACCAGCAACAAGACCTCGACCAGGACACAAACTCAACACGACGGACTCTGAAACTGAAATATGCAAAGGCTATGGCGCGGAAGGTTCTAGGATAGGAAAAACGAGTATGGCACTGGACTATGGGACGAATACAAAACACTCAAACTAGGGAATAACAAGTGAACCTGATGGTATACCTTAGCTCTGATTACCACTTAATGGATACGGGGATCCCGATCTTCCGTCAGGTGATGGTAACTATCGTTGTGGCGGAGAATGACACACCGATCCGGCTTCAGATCGAAAGATCGAACCCTGCAATCTTAGCACCACAGCTCCTCTAGTTATCAACCGAGTCACGGACCAGATTGACCTCGCCAAGAAGGCTAATCCCTGCCTGCGCAACGAAGAACACAAGCAAGAACAAGAAAGATCGCAACCAAATTGCAGATGTATGATTAATCTCACGAGTTGGGGTCTCACAAACCGAAGAACGGCGAAACTGTTTCTTGATAGAATAATCTAAGCAAAACCCAAACCCTAATGGAGGGGCGGTGGCTGTTTATGAAGACTCTACGGTCGTGCAAGACCCCTGGACGCGCCCCTAATGGGCCCAAACTCGATACATGGTCCAACGGACCAAAAGACGGTGTCGCAGCACCCTGGCAGATTCTGGACGCTGACTTGTTTCGACGATTCCCGTTGATTCCGAACAGCTTTTGATGTGAAACCACTTGGATTGGCTTCCTTATCAAATTAGCTTTCCATCCATATGTGGATCATCGAAAACGGAGTCCGGATGCGTCCTGGGCGACCAGTTTAAGGCAGACTGGTCCTGGAGGCCGAGGCAGACTCGAATTCGTGTTGGACTGGGCCTCCGGCTTGTGTTGGACGTCCTTGCTGGTCATCATCACCTCCTCCACGTCCTCTTAGTCCCTCTTGACCCTCTCCAATGTTCCTAAGCAAGATAACATCATTAGGTAGTAGTCTATTCTCAAAAGTATGAAAAGGATCGCTTAAGAACGAGCTCACCTGTAAATTGAGTTGACGCATTCGAGCCCGGGTCATTGGACCTCGCATGACAGTTGGAGGATCAGCTGTTACATCTAAAGGAGTGATGTCCTCATCAGAAAGGGTCCCATAGGTACACGTCGTATGGAGAAAGGATCGAGCGAAGACTTTTATGATGAACTGCAAGCATCACAGATGAGTAACTATAGGTCCCATAGGTACACGTTGAATGGAGAAGGTACCATGTGGAGATATATGATGAAGCACCATCATTACGGATCGAATATTATTCATCACATATTAGTAATTAATTCAATGATGAAGCCCTATTCATCATAGTTTTGAATAAGATCATCACAGACGAGCAGGAACAGTCGCGTGAGTGATTTGTGATGAAATGTTGTGCTTTTCTATGATGTTTTTTGTGACAATACCCAATTTCATCATAGATAAGGGAGGGTTCGAGGTTCATCATGGTGATCTATGACGAAACCAAAGATTTCATCATAAAAAGCGATTTGTTATGATGGTTTTGGATTCATCATTAAAATTTTCATCATAGAAGTGGATATTCCTAGTAGTGATTCTACACATTATAAGTATCTACATGCTCAGTTAACCATTGGAGTGAAGTTAGAACCAAAATCAACACTGAGCGGACATAGATAGAGTATCAGTATCCGTCAAGGCCCATGGATTGGCCATCGACACCTCTGTAGGCAAAAGGGGATTGCACCTGAGAACAGTCTATCCACACTAGAATATTCCGCCAAGACTCATGGACCGACCGTCAAACTATAAACTTGTAGTATTGAGCTAGACAGAGAATAATAGAGAATGATAGAACCTTCTGACGTCCCATCAAAACATTCTGCTCATCCATAGCCGTGTTATAGAGAAGTAACCAGAGGGAGCAAGCCTAGTAGCAGAGTGTTTGCAATGCCCATGGGCCGTCTGCCTCTATCGGAGACAACAAAACCTCTATGGTGACCACAAGAACCTCAACCCTATGTGCTCAATCAATGCAAATGAATCCATATGAATGCCCTATCAATCTCTCAAAGCAGTTGAACCCTAACCCTAACTGAGCAGCAAGACGAAGAAGCCCTAATCTAGAAAGGGATGAGGAATGGAATCAGAAGAGGGAAGAGAATCAAGGAGATTACCAGTCACTCATGATAAAAGCACACGTGGAAGCCCCTGAGCCACCCAAATCATCCTAATGCACGTGCACGGCCATAGCAGTGACAAGAATGGTGGTGATGACAGTGTGAGCTAAATATGGAAAGGAATGAATCCCATCAATCACTATTAGCCTATTTATAGTTTGTGAACTAACAGAGAACCTTCGTTGTTGCGGATCGTCCGCCAATCGGATAACTAGACCATGCATAGTTGTTAAGTCCCTTGGGATCACTGAACTACCCACCAAGTGAACCATACTATCCACCAGCAAATAGAAAGTGTCCCCAAGATTCCATATTCTAAACTTCAAGATGACCATGAAGTCTTAACCTCGGGAATATGCCAAGATAAGATAAGGATGCCCGGGAAAATAGGAAGCCACCATAACCCATATAGGGGAGAGTAGACCTCCTTTCCTTTTGTGACTCTAGAGAGGAGAAAGTCGTTGGAGCACACAGAAGGTAGGCCTTATGGTGCCTATGTGGAACCCTAAACTTTCCCTAGTGCAGTACCCAATAGCAATAATACCTCAGAAACGCTCAAGGATGAGCTTTTCATAAGGAGGGGAGAGTTGTGACGACCCAAGTTTGCTGCAACACTAGCACCTTGAGAGAAGTCATTGGACAACCCATTCTAATTATTGAGAGGAGTCCACCATCAACCCTCCCTAAAGACTCACAATGTGCAGCGCGATGCCCGACCTCAATAACACATTGAAGCACCTTGAGAGAATTCACGGATAACCATCGTCAGTCTCATATCCGAATCGAAAGAGAACATCTACATGAATTAGGATCCATCCCATTGACATCATCAACAATAACCCAATCTCATGGAACTACTTAAGATGTAATGCTTTGGTCACCAATAACCAACCACCTAATGACTTAGTCAATTCAGCAAAGACACAGACTACCAAACAATCTGCTAGTTTACCAGACCATCCGATGGAGCATGAAGCAGCAGCATAAAGTGGGAAATGAGATGTTTGCACTTAAGTGGGTGGGACCCATAGGTCAGCACGAAATGGGAAAGATGTATCTTAGCTGAAGCCTCGCTCTCTCACTCATCCTCCCATTTGCATCACTCACTCTCTCTACTCACTCAAAGAACAAGCAAGAACCCTAGAAGCTAGAAGAGTGGAGAGATTAGAGAAAGGATTGGAGAAATGAAGAAGAGAAAGGAGGGAAGCATTAGCAGTAGCCCATGGACACGCTCCACCCCTCAACCCCTTCATGGTGAGCTTAAGAAGAATCATCTTCATTTCTTGGATTTTTCACACAAGAATCTAATCCATGGATTTGTGTGTGAGATTGGAGATCTCTTGCTGGTAGGAGTTCCATCGTATGTATGTAAGTTCAAGAAGTCCTTAACTAGCTCGTTCATCCAACAATTTCATGGATAGTCCTTTGATCCATGTCCTTGGTACTTTGCAAAGGAAGCTTATATGAAGCCAAGTAAAGCTTGGATGAAGAATGGATGAGTGAAGGAAGCTAGGATCTTCAACCCTTGCTATGGAAGCTCTTAGATCCTAGAGCCAAGGTTTCATCTCAATCTCATGGTTCATCCTCAAGATCTCGTATCTCTAAGTTTGATCCTAAAGCCATAGCCACACATAGCAAAACAAGTTCTAACCCTAGCCATCTTGAGCCCATTGAACAACCTAAACTATCCTAGGGATATCTTGGACATGCATAGATCATAGCTGAGCACATATAGGCTTGAACCCCAAGATCACCCAAGAGCATAGGTTCTATCGCCCAACTGATGGAGTGTTCATCAATAGTATGGAGTATCTGCTAATTCAGAGTCTAGCCACTAACAGCCTAAATTCCCTTCTAAGTGACACAGTGGAGTGCCCACCACCCGTGGCGGAGTGTTCGCCGAATTATAGAGGTGCACAACGAGGGAACCCGAGAGCACCAAACCAATACCAGAGCGTCTATCACTCACGATAGAGCATCTAGTGCATTATATAGAATAGTAACCCAACAACCTAAGAGAACCTAGGTCCTACCGGAGTGTCCGTCAATCGGTCAGACCACATGATATTAGCAGCTAACCCTAGAAATGATCATGTCCTAAACCTATCGGAGTATCCTAGGTTCCCACAAAGTACCTAACAACCTAAGCAGAACCAATCTAGAGACTACCCACCTCGACACCCATCATAGCAGAGTGTCCATTAGCCAGGACAGAGTGTTTGATGACATACGAAGAGTGTGAGATTATTTAGTCAGCTTACTCAAGGAGTCAACAATACTAGGTTGAGCATTGTTGCAAAAGGGGCAATAGTAGAGCCATAGATAGAAGTCTATATCCCAAGTTCTAAGCCAAGACATGTTCTTAAGCTTTCCTCAGTAGTCCTCAGTCTCGATCCTTGTTCTCTTTCAAGAGCCGAGTAACATGAGGAACGTGTGAGAGTTGTTTTCTACAACTTCGACTTCATTCAAGCAGCAAAACCAGGTAGGCACCCCACTATTATGAACCTTGCTTTGGATGCTTATCAAGTTGCATTATGAGTTATGCATTGCATGTAGAGTTGGATAATAAACTCTTTCACATAATGCTTAGAGTTACTCTTTAATCTGTTAGAAGCCTCTCATCTTATCAATGGGAATGGGAATGCTTAATGCTTATTGCTTAGTTGCTTGGGCAATAGTAGAAGTTGAGCATGAGAAGCAAACTCATACTCGCATGTGTATGATGCTACACCTAGATAATTAACTACTAAAACCAATGAGGGTACAACTTGACCTATCTAACCAACCAAGCTAAGGAATAATATCCCTAATGTGATAATTTTGACGATCACCTGAATATCTTGCTCATGCGAGGCATAGGTCGACGTGAGTGTGGGATCTTAGACGACATAGCTTGTGAAGTAGTAAGGACCATGTATTAGGATATGTAAGTTCAAGTAACCACCCATATAGACCACATGTCATGGATGGGGTCGACAAGCTAGGTTACTCGTTGTGGCCTATTTATCCATGAAACTGGCAAGGGGTGGCATTGGTTGGGAATGTCTGGGACATTGACTGGGAACCCAGTCAAACCTTTTGTCAGACACTCGGACCAGATTAGGGAAAGGTTGGAAGACATGAGGCAACCCTTACCTTGTGCACAAGGTATTGTGGTTAGTCCTATTCTTCTATGTGGGTATAGTTGTACACCTCTGTAGAGTCTTGAACACCTGAAGTCCTTTGAGATGGAACTATTTGGTTGTTCTTTCTTTCTATATACATGGTAGCTTGAATGATGGATTATGAGCACTTTTGTATAAAGATAAATACTACAACTCTAATGTTGAGCATAGCATGTTATACTTTTAATGAATATCATTGCGTTCGCAATCATACAATTGCCTGATAATCACCCTATGCATCCACCAAATATTATATGTTGGAATTAAGTCCTATGAGTATGAAATGTACTCACTACGCTGTTGTTAAGTTGCTTTGCAGGTGTTGCTACCCGATGGATGTGAGGTAGCACTCTATTCACCACTACATAAGTAGGCCATGGATCAGGCGAATCCGAGATGAGGTACAAGTTAACTCTGATAAGAATTCGAGCAAGACATCAAAGAGCTGAGCCTAGGAGGGGATAACAATGATTATATACATTATGTGAATTTTGTAATTTCTTTTAAGCATAATAACATTGTTAGATGGGCATGGTGTTGGATGTTATATGTGTTCGTTTGCCACATGGGGTGTTCCATGTCACTCGACCGTTAAAAAGATCCTAAAGCTATCGTGGTGTGTCCCACACGCGACAATAAAGATGCCTGCCATGAAAAAAAGAGAGAATTAGCCCCTGCTCTTGTAAATATTTCAAGTTTCAAAAAGAGAGATATGTTTCAAGGAGCATAGTAGAATTAGGTTAGCCACCAAATATTCCATAGACATGCACATCTTGATCTAAGAGTATGACATTTCCCTCCTTGGATGTGGGATTTAACTTTACAATATATGCAAGATAAGTATGCTACATATTTTATTCCTACCTAAACTCCACATAAGTTTTTAGAAGTAGGAAGGAATAGAAGGAAATGCTAATTTATGCCTTGGTGAGGAAGCATACACCATCGAGCGATTGAGAGTACCATTTGAGGAGTATAAAGTGAACTATGCTTTTCTTGTGAAAACTTTAAAAACTCTAAGTTACTGAGATGAGATTTGGGAAGATGACTTTGCTTTGAGAGTTGTTCCACTTTTTAAAAGCTCAAGGAGATATGTTAGCCACTCCATATATCCCATAGGTACGAGGAATGTTTTGGAATAATCCATATGCTAGTTCCATTCTTGAATAGTTATGTTTATGTTTACTTTATTCTAACCTTTACTCAAGGACGAGCAAAGAACAAGTGTGGGGGAACTTGTTGACGGTCATTAAACTCCAAATCTAACTATCAACTATTGCATAAATTGACATGAAATGAATCACAAACTATAATTATAGGGTTTGATTCTAACAAGTTCCATGAGTTTTGGTGCTCTCACTTGTCTTACAGAATATTTAATTTTTCACTGGATAAAACTATCTTAAATGATTAATTGGAGTGCACCATTGTGAAAAGCTCGTCGAGACGATTGAAACGGATATATTATTTGCTATATTTGGTGCTCAAAATGGTGCTCACTGGATATTAATCTCACAAATAAAGATGAAGTGCACGTCACGAGGCAAGCCCGAGGCGAGCCCACGCAATAATGCCATGCACGATAATGGCTAGCGGCCACATGGTGGGTGTGGACCCAGCCTCGATGCATCAACGCCCATGCACAGAGATAGTGTAGGCCAGACGGGGCCCTACTGTTCCCCATTAGGGGAACGAGCGACTGTGCAGGCCTCTCCAACGGTGATGCATGGCACCACTGTCATGGGTGTGCGTGTGCATGGAGGGCGCTGAGCCATGGCTCTCCCCCTAGACCAGATAGGTGGCGACAAATGAGTGGCTCATCGGCTAGTTCAGCACAGGCAGGAGCAGGTGGGCTACCCAAACCAGCCAGCCTAGTTGCCCAGGAGCCCAGTTTTTGCTCTAGAAAATGCAGACAGCACACAGTAGACCGGTTTGGCTCTGGTTTAGGGCCTAAATGGCTGGTTCTCATCTAGTTTTCTGCCCATGTAGGTTGGGGATTTCCTTGGCGCCAAAGTAACTTCATCCACCATCTATTCAAGGTCGGTTTGATCCAATGATTGCTAATAAACGGAGGCGTAGATCAATGATGTGGCGTTTCCTTGGCCCCTACTCCACCTAGGCCTATAAATAGACCCCCATACCTCCACTAGGAGACACACATCTACACACCCTATGCTCTAAAGCTTCATTATTTCATACCCTAGTTGTAGTAGTGTCCCACTAGGTGATTCTCACCTAGTTGAATTATAGAAAATAGGGAGAGAGGAGAGGAGAGTGATCTGAGGAGAAGCTGAATCTGTCAGATTCTTCTCAACTTTGTACCTCTATGGATCTGATTCATCTTTGAGTTACATCTAGTTCTTGTATTAGTACTTCTAAGTTCTCTATTTAATTAAATTTAGTCCTTACTTTATTTTATTTATGGGAACTCCGCTTGCATTGAGTGCTCTAATTATAGATCGTGATTAGAGTAGTAAACGCTAACATAGACATGTTGTCTAGGCTAGAGTTTACCTGAGTTTGTGCCCAATCTCAAGGTTAGTTGTGGTAGCCCTAGAGGTGATAGCTTTATCAGGCCATTGCAATCCACCATGTTCAGATTGGTGTTTCGTAGAGCTTAGGCAGCCTTCCCCTGACTACTTTTTTCTCACCTCCTTTGAGAGTCCGAAAGGTACTGTTGCTCCAAAGTAAGTAAAGTATAGTAAGCCTTATCTAGTATAAGCCATAGAAAATCCCTCTCTACCCACAAAAACACTTTTCAATCTATACCCTTAGACGACCTTGATTCATACTAGAACACTTCACGTTCCTCATGGAAATCGATACTCTAGAATACTCCTGGGTGAAAGCTACATTGGTATCCATATGCTTGCGGATTTTTCTGTGTGCATTAACAAATACCAACAATGGCCATCCAAGAAGGAGGCATCAAGTTCTTTGCACACTGCCAGATTACAGTTGAATGCCTAGCCAAGTCAGCCGAAGTCACTGAGGAAGTGATGAAGGTTCATTTGACATACATTCTAGGACTACTGGATCTATTGACCAGAGCGCACGAATAGGTGCCAGATTGGGTGAAGATATTCTTCGCAAGTTTGTGGATGCCACGAGGATAGCAATACATTGAATTTATGTTCAGATAGTCATTTAGTCTTGACTCTCTGAGGTCACCGAGAGAACTCACTCAACTAGTAGATGTGCTCCTACCTGCCTCCAAGAAGTCACTATACCCCAGAGATGGATTTGGCGAGGCAATCACATAAATGCAATAGTGGTCACTATCTTTGGTGTTGGGGCACACCCCGTTCGATTTGGTAGACTTGCTGATTTGTGAGTGGGAAGACTGGATTGATGATGGATTGAAGGGCAAGAGGAAGACCCATATGCTCATTTCATCTGTTACCTATTGGCTAAGACTATTGGTTTCCTAGAATAGGAGATAGTACTAATAGAATCAAAGAGTATGTTCCCTTAGTATACACCTCCTAGTCTGACTGGCAAACACAGAGGAGGATGTACTATGAGGGCACTGCATGACCACATGACACCAGCTGATATAGCCAACAATGAGGAAGATGACCTAGCTTTGCGAGAGGCAGAGGCACATTCTGGGCTTCAGGGTTTACTTGGTGCTGCACTACTGGGTAGCGACAGCGATGACGAGGATTATACATTGAGGGATGATACTGCAGGATCTAGTTCTAGGCCACCAAATATGCCAAACATGGCATAGGCTTGATGCTGTGATGAGGAAATCACAGAAGCACGATGAGGTGCTGGCTTTGTTATTTTTATGTCAGTAGACATTGCTTGAGCAGATGAGGGAGGATAGAGCGCACAATGACTATCAGTTTGCATACATTTTCAACAAGACTAGTATGCTACCACCTGTGCCTATGCCACCTAGTACTCAACCTTTGTCACATTTTCCTCATCCTATACTTTGCAATGATCATTCATAGAAATCATCAGGTGAGATGTATATAGAAAGGCCATTGCACTATGAGACAGATGTTGGCAACAAAGAAGTTTACGAGAATTGTGATGTAGCACATATAGAGGGGAGTCTAGTTCTGATGGTGGAGCCCAATACGACTGTTGTTGTGAACAAACAAGTTGACCTGAATACTAAAGTACCACATACACATGGGAGTAATGCTCCCACGATGAAGCCCAATACATCTGAAGTTGAGAGCAAACAAGTTCAGGTGAATAGTGAAGTACCACATACAGAGGTGAGTGAAGATCTGGTGATGACGCCTAATACAACTACTAGTTTGAAGATTCTAATTTTTTTGATCTGCTTTATGTTTTATTATATTCTCAGTTTTTGTGATGGACTATGTAAATTGTATGTGAGTTTGTTAATTCATTTCTAGTTTTGAGATGTTTTGTTCTAAGATTGTCAGTTGTAGTATAAGCGCTTTGTTTGTAATGAATTTTAATAAGATCTGCATCCATTCCTGAACAATATCTGTAATGAATCTAATTAAAGATTTGCCAGCCCATTGGTATGATTTGAAAGTGCAGACTGTTAGTGAACTTTTATTCATATTAGGTCATGTTCATTTCACTAAAATTTGGCTTATGCTCATACTTATGGTGATTTGTTGTGAGAGGAAAAAACTATTCATTTGGTAAAAAGTACTGCTGAAGTATTTCAATATGACCTGAAGGTAATTATATTATTCATATTTATCACTATTCCATGGATTCAGAGCCCAAGGCTATCCTTGAGGAGATGTGTGTCCTGGTGCGAGAAGGGGAAAAGCCCCCATCTTAATTTGACGGCATTGCTTCAAGCATTTGCTGGCCATCATTTCACCTAGTGTTGGGAACTGCCGCTGCACGACTCTCATTGAGAAGTCGCATCCCCTTCAGTCATTAGTCGACTCTTCCCATGGACTTTGATGAGCTCACCGGTGACAACTTCCAGCATATGGTGGCATCGGAGTACAACTACGATGATGCCATTGGCAATAGAGACTATGTGGCACCAGCACTGTTGGGACCAGAGGATATCTCTAGCACCATGCTAGCCATAGGTATGGATTACAATCAACCCATCAAATTTGTTTTGGGGGGCATTATGGATCTGCAGTACTGCTTGGAGTCATCTTTCGGCCATTGGAGAACACTTACCTCGGTGGAAGGCACTTTGACACCATCCCTTTTTGAGAACATAGTGGTGCGGCAAATGATGAAATGCTAGCGATACAAGGGTGGCCATGGACTAGGCAGGCACCATCAAGGGGACGTCAACTGCCTTGAGGGATGATTGCGCCACTGGTGCATGGGTTTGGGCACTGACCACGCCGATAGATCTATTGGTACAGCCAACAACTGGTGTCATCATCTGGCATGGCAACCTGGCCGTCCTATTCAAGGAGGGGGAGTTCTAGGAATCCTCTTGATGCTAGCATGGTCATCAAATCTTGAAGGCCGTAGAAGAATAGTCAGGCCAATAGGAACTTAGATGAGCTTATTAGGCAATACATAGATTTGAAGATTAAGAATCCTAGCCACAACATGAACAACTCCCTCATGAACAAAGAACGTGAGGAGTTGGCCCGATGTTGCAAGAGATGTTCGCTGAGTTGTGGGAACCGCTCGAGCACCTGAAGCGATGGATGGAGGTGGTGACCCAGCTAAAGGAACTACTCTTGGATGACAAGTTTGCCTCATCGCCGTACACTGCATTGCTAACAGAGTTTCTAGTTAGCCCTAATCTAGAGAAGTTGAGGAGGTCATGAATAATCGACTACCCATGGCAAGATAACTGTTACTGTTCTTGCTGAGGCTCCCGCCGTAGCTCCCGCCCATGTAGTCATTCCTGGATGATGTGGTGAAGCCAAAGGTGTCCAAGTCCACTGAGAGGTTCAATGTGGCATGGGAAGTAGAACTAGGATGGGTATGGCTATGTCCGTGGATGTCCATTATCGGGCAGCAGTTCCTTGAGCCGCTGGTACACATGGTGCTAAAATCCCTCAAGAACCTCCTGACCAAGTCTATCGCCAAATGTGCCTACAAAAATTATGACATGGTGGTTCCATAAAAGAACGCTGCTTGGGATGACGTTTAGAGCGAGTTTGTCCTACAAGTCATCTTCCCATACGTGACGCACAGACTAGGGGAGGTCTATGACAATCCAATGTCAAGAATGGCTCATGCGGCGGTGCATCTTAATGGTCTAATGAGATGGGGGACCAAGCTATCGCCAGACACCATAGTTCACCTTCTTTAGGAGCCTGCATAAACAATTGGTAGGGTGTCGTATGCAGGTGGCTCTTCTCAGATGACTACGACAACAATATGGTCTTAAGCTATGAGCACACGTTCGATTCATTGGATTGGTGGAAGGAGTTCTTCGACAAGCTCATTTTATCATACTTGGGATCCCAGTTCCAGAGCATGGTCATCACGACATGTTCCATAGGTTGATCACCAGGTGGACGCATGTTTTGTCCCTATAGTCATTGAACCAGTCCCTGAGTGACTTAATGAAGAATTATGTTGATGAGCTATACCGCTGGTTGATGCACGATAGCCCAATGAAAGAGGAGGCCATCGCCTAGCACAGGGAATGGATGTAGCACCTGCCGCGGGATGTGGTTGGCATCGACACTACTACCATGGACTCAATCATCCAAGTGATCCAAGAAACATACAAGTGACCACACTTCAATCATCGCTACTAAGTTAAGTTGTAAATGTACATGTTAATGTAGGCATTATGTTGTTTTATTGTACACCAGATCAGACAAATGCGCATCTAATTATGCAGCCACACCTCTTGACTTTGTCCGCTTCTCTCTATGATGAGTATTTTTTGGTGCATCACTATTGCTTCTCTCTATGATACGCTGTGCCTTAGTTATTGAACTGTGCAATTAATGCGTAGTTTACATGGCAAATGGTGTCGCAAATTCAACATGCGATCAGTGCTGTGGACTACATGAAAGCTCCGATGGTCATAGGATCCCTTTTCTAGGGTTGGCCCCTATGTTATCTCCAAGTGACCCATTCTTATCCCCTTCCACACTCTATCCTCCCATGCTGGTGATGCCTAGCCAAAACATGGTTTGCATCCCCTTTCCCTTACCACCGCAAGTAGTCGTCGGTGGCCTCTCACAGTTGGAGTGTTGACATCGCCATTGAGGATCACAAATGGTTTTGCACCTCCATGGCCCACCGCATTTGTGACCCACGCAGCCACAGTAGCGCCATCGAAATGGAAGCAAACATGCCACCGACCCACCCTAGCGAGCAAGGTGCACATGCTTTCGTATTTTGATTCTATGCTTCTGATTTAATATTTATGAATGTGGATTATTTGAGTTAGAAATGAGATTCAATAGTTTCAAGTCCTTTGTTCTTACTTTGGATTAGGGTTTTTTATTTTGTATTGTTTTGTTTTTTAGCTATCAAGTGGTTCAGATTAGTTGATAGATTGTTATAGCTTTTTTGCTTTAGTCACTGTCTTTGTGATGGACGACTGTTAGATGCATTTTTTGGTCTCAATTGAAAGCTAGTAACCCCACCTCTGAATCTTAGGCTTCGTTAAGCTTTCAATAAATCTAGGTGGATGCCTTTGATCCAAAATGAACCGAAACAATAGTTTTCTGGGATTCCATTTAGCACACGTTATTAGCCTACACTTACAATGTACGTCTATGAATTGGTATCTCAGCACCAATGGTATTTACACGGTACTGAACATCATTAGGACAAGCTCCAGAGCAGAATCTATAGATTGAAGTTGAAGATGGTGATGATGACATTTGCCCAGTTTCACCTTCGACATATCTAAACCTCGAAGGAAATGGGGAGGTAATTACTGATGACTCATTACATTGTCGATATACATAACAACTACCACTAATAAATTGCAACATTGTGGTCAATGTGTAGGATACTGATGCATAGGAACATGTAACAAACATAACGGTTCAACATAGGACCAAGTGACATGGCAACAAGTTGCGCACTTACTGACTTGTCATCAACCACTTCGATTACATTGGAGAACCCATGGATCTAGACATGGAGATTGTGCCATACCACAACACCCAGGGTGTGATTGTGAGAAAACTTGTCCCAATCAAATTTAGGTACTGGAAGAAGAGGAAAGGTCAAGAGGATTCATGTGTCACTGATGAAATCTAGAAGAAATGTTGGGATCAGATGGTGAATTTGTTTGAATTCAACTTGCACCCCACCGATATAGAAATTGTGAAGAAAAAGGCATTGCTCTTCATGGGGAAAATGGAGATATTTCAAGTATGAGTTGTACAAAAAACATGTTTTAAAGGGAACAGAGCCAAATTGGCAAAAAGGTGAGCACCCTACTCAGCAAGCATATTGGAAATATTTTGTTAGTTGGAAGAAATCAGAGGAAGGTCTTAAGATTAGCAAAGTAAATACCCTCAACTCCCATAGGAATGATAACCCCATGGCAATGGCTCTCGGGGGGTACACAAAGAAAGTTCCTGAGTGGGAGAAGAAGTTACAAGAGCTATTCCAAAAGGTGTTACACCATAGACTGAAGGCTAGGATGCCCACTTATTGAGGTATCTTGTTACAAGAAACATTGTAATAGAATCATCCAATTTATAAGAGCAGAAGTACAATAGCAACCACCACGGCAGTGAAACCATCACACTTGAGCCCATATAAACCTGGTAGTCCATCGAGTATCATGAAGGATCTCGAATCAACCAACATACAAGTCAAGATCATACATGATTCAACATACAAGCCACATGTTACAACAAGTTCACAAGTAGTCTGTCATACATCGGAGTTCCAACATAATTATTACAACATTAGTTTAACAGTAGTAGAAGCAACATAGTTTAGAATGGCATCAACAATAGTTTAGATACACAACCAGTTTTCATAGTCATCTCCAATAAAAGAACAAGGGTGAGATGATATATAGGATGACCATGCGCATGGTCCTATTCCTCACCCACTGCAGGAGCAAAGTAGTGCTTGCGGTAGCCGTGGTACATAACATTATCTGCAATAATGGGAATAAAACCCTAAGTACGAGAAGGTACTGAGCTAGACTTACCCATCATCAACTAAAATACTAAGACAACAAGGAGTATGCAAGGCTTTATAAGTAGAGCTGGTAGACATTATTTGCATAAAAAGCATTAGTTATCCAATATCTTTTAAACTGTGCATCACTAGTTATTAATCCTATCTCATACTAAATTAGCAACTATCCTATGCCAAACATGTTGGTACTATTAAGTCAATACAATAATAACCATATCAAGTTGAGCCCTTTCCTAACCTCATAACCAACACTTCCATCAATTACTACGATGAAGCGTACTCCTATCAAGTTCTCACTATTCGGGAGAGACAAAGATTTGAATCAATTCCTACCCACCTGGGGAATTATTCCTAACACACACCCATACTTCCCCCATCGGGGTCGCATCAGGTCACCTTTGGTACAACTCAAGTCCAACTCGTGGGTAAGACCAGCATCGCACCCTCAAAGATACTACCCATCTGCTAGGAAGCTCAGGACTTGAACCCACCCTTGGACTCACACCATTGCCTCTCCGCACATCCTTACTACCTCTAGGGTGCACACTTTAACTGCTTGTGTCCCCGTCCTGAGTTGAGCTACTCAGTTTCATGGTCGGAACGACTTATCTGGCCAGCTATGTGAGAGGCATGCGTTCAATATGACAAGATGACCTCCAACAACTGGTCCTTAAATGACATAGATGGAATCACTATGATTACCACCAACATAAGACTCCTTTCAGTCTCCAATTAATCAACAACACCAAGTTATGTTCCAGATAGCACAATATAGCCAACTATGATCAAGTTACCACCTATGGCTTGTAGGTGACAAGAAATCACTCGACTTCTACCAGTGTAAGCATAGCTAAGCATAAGGAGCATTCTAGGACTTAAATAGGATTTAGGGTAGATATTTCTAGACAAGGAAAGGTAATATGCAGCAAGTATTCCCAAACAACTCCTATCACATAATGCATCAATACGAGGAACTTAGGTGACATCAATAAAATAGGAAGACTTATAATGTTCCAGGGCTTGCCTTTCATGAATGTGGCAGGCTGGTGATCTGGGCACTCGAGAAGATGATCAACTTTAGGCTCTCCTTCTCTGGGAATCTCCTGGTGCTGCACCTCTTGGCTTTCCTCTTGTGGATCGGCTTTGAGTTCCACCAACGTGATCTCCTCGGCTGCACCTATTTTATGCATATGCATAAGTTCCATGAATGCATAAGAAGGATCATAGATGATGCGACATGGGAATGTATATGATGCTGTGATAATGATGTTAAGTTACACAAATGATAACAACGTTAATTCCTTGTTTACTGAGTAGGTGCATAATTCTTCTCTATCCATTTTCAATATTCATCACAAGACAATTTCTGATCTATACACAATAGTTAAAAATTTTAAATCATAACTATAGTTCTACCTATCCAAATACTGTGATCTTGGACTTTCTGGAAAGCTTACAAAATTTCCTACAACTCTTATTTAATCACCACAAGATAATTCAAAATCTATCCTAACCAAAATATGCAATCTTTCCAGCTATGTCCAGAAATTCTAGAGAACAAGCATTTTGGGGACCAAATTTAAATAGCTATAACTCAGAAACCAATTGTCCTATGGCCCTAAAATTTTGACACAAGATAGATGAAGAAGTTCCCTACAACTTTGTTATTAACCATTTTTACAGTAAACTTCATTTTTACTAAGAAAAATACCTAACAACAGAATCTATCCAAAAACACCTCTAAATTGAATTATAGAGCAATAATATTTTCATGGGATTTAAACATCTTAAATTGAGCAACACCATTTTGTACCAATAGTTTAGGAATATCAAATACACTCTAGAAAACATAATGGTCAAGCCCAATTTATTTATTTAACTGCCTTTATTAATTTAATTAGATAATAAGGTGAAATAACAACCATATACCAAATGTGCACAATAAATTCTCAGAAAATTACAGTAGCTTCCAAGTGCTCCCAATAGGCTACTATATAAATTTAATACCATTCGAACATGTACAACATCCTCTACAAAAATGATAAGCTAATAAGGCTTATTTTAGTGAAAATAGTTAACCCTATTGGAAAGTGTCAAACAACACATTTTATATTTTTCTTATCTCCTTCATGATACAAGAACATTGTCTAACAAATTTCATGAGTACTGGACATGTATTTTTATCATGAAAAATAGCGCAAGAAACTAGCATTTATTCAAGAGAAAATTATAACTCAAACAACATGCATGCACTGGTCCTGAAGTTTTTACTATACCTTACATAAATCATCTACAGCCTACCATAAAAATTTCATAGCAAAAGGAGCAATAACACTGTAGTTATGAATTTGACATTTTAATACATTTAAAGGGCATTTTTCTATGCCAATTTAATTCTCTAAGGAAATTATCCCAAACTGCACATTTTATATTTTTAACAAATACTACACATCTATCAAATCCTAAAAAATTTGGTTCACCAAATTCGGATATCTACAACTCAACTTATGATTTTTTAAAGTTTGCACATATTTCAGAAAAAATGCATTAGAATTAAATCTACCGCCCCTGATAGCTGGGGCCCTAGAGTCAATTGGGCCCGCGTGTAATTGGCACAAGGTAGAGCACCGGGGTTGACCGGCCAGAGTTTGCCGGCAGCAAGCTCTCCGATGATGGCACCAGCACTACAAGACTCCCCACGACCTTCTGCATGCAATGGGTAGCTGGTTGGGTCGATTACAGAAGTCAAGGGCGACGGTGGTGCTAATGGCCACACGATGAACTAGGGCGATGGTGTGCCACCAGAGTTAGCCGGGATGGTGAAATTAGGGTTCTGTCGAGCTTCTACACCCTACGGCAAACTTGGTGCCCTCGCAAGAATGCTGAATGGTGGTCGGGGGTGGCCCGACCACGTGTGGTGTGGCAGCGAGAACGATGGCAAGAACGATGGCCATGGTCGCAGCAATAGCACAGGGGCCTTACCGTGCACTGCAAGCAACATGAAGGGGATCGGCGAGGTGGTGGGAAGACAGCGGAGCTATGGCTGCGGCAAGAGAGCGGTGCAAGCGCGGTGAGGTGCCAAGTGGCCGACAATGGCATCGGTGGCTCAGTGCCTCTATTGCTCATGTGAGAGGGAGCAACAGAGAGAGAGAGAGAGCGCGCAAATGAGAGAGGGAAATGAGTAGCACGGCGTCACGGATATCACTCACCACCCAATCACGACGGGGTCCTGACGCCAACCTATGGTGGCCATGTGGCGGTAATACTCTGCTTGCTATTGGCCACACACGGTGAGTAGCAGCTTTGAATCAAGCGATTCAAGGTGACTGACTGTGCGATTTCAAGCAACTAATAATCCTAATCCGTTCGTTAATTGCAAAAACTTCATTAACAAGAATTGTAGAGCTACATGAGATCTACAACATTGCTAATACCAACTTAGCCTAGATCGCCATGGATTTCAAACTATAACGTGCCAAACGAGGGTACTTGAAACTATAAATGCAGTTTAGACAGGAAAATTTTCAAGTATATAAAACAACATTGCATTGATTTTTGGGAGCATGATTTCGCCATGTTAAGCACTGAATTAGACCTTGACCCAAAAATAAAAGTTGTTACCCTAGTCAAGTACTACAACTTTGCTTAAGGGTGCTCTGCCATGCAAAGTCTCTAGAGTATAGTTCAACTTAGGTCAAATATGCAACATGAAAATGAAAGCCTACACTATAACCATGACTTAGAGGTCAAATTGGTCCAAGTCATGAATACCAAAGTTTTTCCATGTGACATTCTAAACATGTTTAAGGTACTCCTAGGTTCGCACAAACATTTTATACATTGGTTACATGTAAACCCTAGCATATGTAAAGCACTTAGTGACAAACACATGTGATATAAGCAATCATAGAGATAAAATTTGAGATGTTCATGCTCATGAGTGATCAATGATGCTTGTCCTCATGTAATGCCAATGCTAAATGCATGCTTAACACTTAGGGTGTTACCAAGATGACCTACAATGATGATGGCTCCCTAAATTTTCCAAACGATGTAGTCCGGGAACTCGTTGAAAAGATACAAGCACTATAGGCTCAAGTGGCAAATGGTACTTCATTCTTGAGAGGGAGGATGACGTCCTAAGCTAGGCACTAGGGACGAAAGAGCTTCCTAGTTGGGCATGAGGTGTAGGACTAGTTCCATGGTAGATTGCCTTCGAAAATGACCAATCCACATACATAAGTTGTAGGAGGCTGTTGGTATAAATTAATTCACACAGAATAATCCGCAAGCGCATGGATATTATATCGATGTAGCACTTCACCGGGAGTACCCTATTTTATATCGAATTCAAGGAAACGTGTGTGAGAATAACCAAATCTAACTTAACCCAACTTCACAATCAAGGTTAGATGATAGGAGCGTAGAGGAGACTGCTAAGGTCTTCTAGTTCTAACTTCAGTAACCTTTGTCTTCTATTGTTCAATTCTAGGGATATTACTAGAGAAAACACAAGCAAAGTATGTTTCGTATAATAACAAGGTCCTGCTAGGCCTACTAACAGGAGGTGGACTACAAAGGATTCAACGAGGCTATAAGAGTCACCCTCGCGAGCTACCACCAATCTAGAAAATAGGGTACATCCTTGAGTAACCGAGTCTAAGCACCATGCTTATACTATGAATACTACTTTAACCCAGGAGCTACAAGGATTAAAGTACTCAAAAGAGAGTCGCAAACCTAAAGAACAATATGAACAAGATGCTTACTTGAATTAGAAGTTGATTACTAGAGAAATCTCAGAAGCAAGCTTAAGAAGAACTTGATTCCACCAGGGTACAAGCAGTAGAGAGAGCACCGATAGGCTAGAACTCCTCCAAAACTCTTCCCTCTCACTCTATCTCTCTATCTCTAATACAAGACTAGATCATATTAAGGACTAATCTTCTCTTGATTGCTAGCCCTGATCCTAGTGGAAATATGGATTAGGGTTTCTAGCCCTTAGGCTCTCAGGATCAAATGCATGGATGCCCTAGAGGGGTGGTGTAGGTAGGTATATATAGGTCAGAGCGTCAATCCTTAGACCTTAGATCAAACCGACTTGAATAAATAGTGGAGATGCAATCCTTAAGGCAGTGGAGAACCAACATAACGAGGAGGGGCTAACATGTGGGGCCCACAAGCTAGCCAGCCTGTAGGTGGGGCCAGCTGGCCCCACATGTTAGTGTCATGGGCTCTGCTTTAGTGGAGAGCCTCCTGGAGTCTTCTCACGCTGTTTACGTGGTGAAATTCCATAATTTCCTTTGATGAATAGGTCCTCCTTGGCGGCGGTTTTCTGATTAAATCCTACTGGAAACACAGATTTACCAAAACTCATGGAATTTGTTAGTTTAAACCCCTAAGTCTACAGTGGTAATCCATTTTAGCTATTTATGTATGTTATATTGATGGTTTATGTTGAATGTTAACTACAATCAACAGAGGCATAATGCCAGAAAAATTGTGAATGTGCATGAAGAATTGTCAGCTATGTTTGAGGCAAAATGGAAAGAAAAGGAGGCAACATTGACTGCCACATACTAGGCTCAAAGAGAAGCAAAACTAGTTTCCTAGGGAAACTTTAGCTCAGAATAGGTATGCAATAGTTGCAGAAGCACACAACTTCAACAACTTTAGCTATGGAAGCACACAACATCAGCGAACCTACATATTGTATGCTATTCGTTGAGTCACAAGGATGCAAGGCCGTATTTAGGCACAAGGTGGCTACTGGTCAGGTTCATCCAGGGAATATGATAAATGGACGTCTGTTGCCTCTAGGCTATGCAGTAGTTATACTAGATACATTAGCCAAAGAAAAGTATGGCACATTTTAGTTGGAAATGACCATGGACGATGATAGATCAATGCTAGCGGCAAACATGGAGCAGTGCGGAAGCATAACATAGTCCTTATTACCACAATGTTGGATTATAGTTCTGACGAAGATGTCAAACTTACCAATCCAAGGCCTACACCTGCACTACCACCAATTTCTAAAACTAGGGAGAGACCCCATAAGATTCAGAAGATTAGTGCATCGGATAAGGAAACTACCATAGATTGAAATCAAAAGAACTTGTATTGTCCCTCCAAGAAAACAATAAAGATGGAGCAGACAGGCACAAAACAAAACCAATCCAAGAAAACAACAAAGATGGAGCAGACATGCACAAAACAAAACTACTAGTGGCAGTTTAAGTTAGGTCAATCTCTAGGGCATCTGAATTGGGTCCACAAATTGTCGACAAAAATGCAAGCTCTGAATGAGTGGTACTTAAACCAAAATGGGTTCCTGCTTGGTGCAGGATACTAGGACAAACATTTCTATCATGGAGAGGATGAGGTACTATTGGTGAAGTTCTAGGAAATGTTGACTTTTACAATGTTTCCCCCTAGATGTCTAAATCTTGTCCTTGTGGACCATATATGTGAGCTTCTGCCCCATGTGTGTACATTTAATTTTATTGAATCATTGTGTTAGATTATTTTGCTCTGATAATATCTAGCAATGTGATAGCGTAGACAGAATCAGATGGTAGCACATAAGACATAGAGATTTAAACTTCTTTAGGGCGCGGTGCGCGCTGTTGATGGTAGAAGAGCATGAAAGCAATCACTAACAAAGGTCTAGGGGTTTAAACTAATAAATTTCACTAGTTTTGGTGAATCTATATTTTCTGCTGGGTTTATCCAGAAAACCATCAAGGTGGACCTACATGTCAGAAATTAATTGCGCTTATCCATAGTGAAACAGACACAAGAAGACTCCAAAAGACTCGAGAGGACTCCACACTGAGGCAAAGCCCAAGTGGCTACCACACTTGTAGGCCGTTGGCCCCTGCGGCCCAATGTCAGCCTCTACGTCGCAATGTTGGTTCTCCACTGCCTCCTAGGTTGCATCTACACCGTCCTTGTAACAAAACCGTCCAATTTGTAAGAGCATAAGTAGAGTGGCAGCCCGCAAGAGGACGCACTATCATACTTGAGCCCATATAAACACAGTAGTCCATCGAGTACCATGAAGAGTCTTGATTCATCACCAACATACAACCAAGATCGATATGATTCAACATACATGCCACATGTTACATAGAGTTCACAAATACATTGCCATACAATAGAGTGCGATCAAAGTTATTACAAGCCAAGTTCAAATAAAGTAGTAGTAGAAGCAAAGTAGTTTTAAAACCAACATATCACACCATTATTTAATACAAGCCAGTTCATGATCACCACCCATAAAAGCATCATAGACAAGATATATAAGTAGAAGCACCTTGCGTAAGGCCTACTCCTTATCCACAGCGGGATGGAAGCAATTCTTACAATATCCATGAAAGACTGTGTTATATGCAATAAGTGGGAAATAAACCCTGAGTACAAGAAGGTACTTAGCTAGACTTATCCATCATAAACCAAAAATAAAGTGACTCCAATGATCATGCAAGGCTTTATAAGTGGACCTAGCTTGACAACATTTTGCATAAAAGCCACTAATTTAGCTATACATTTTATAATTCAGTCATCAAGTTAAATATAGCTATTCATCTCTAGATTATCCACTAACCTATGCCAAACATGTGGTATATCAGTAGTGATAGAACAATAGTAACCATAGCAATTTATTATATCATTCTCAAAACCATTCCACTTGCCATTATCACTACAATAGAGGGAAGCTCAGTCAAGTTTCTCACTATTAGGGAGAGACGGTGATTCGAATTGATTGCAACTAGCTGGGCAGTATTCCTAACACAAACCTAGGTAGACTAGATCAATGGTCACCTTTGGTACATCTCGGGTCCAATTCGTGTGTTTGATCAACGCCGCACAATTAAGGACACTACCGGATGCCAGGTCAATCAGGACTCTAACCTGCCCTTGGCCTCACACTGGCTCCCCACACATCCTTACTACCTCCACTATGTGCACTCTAATAGAATGAGGCCTAGCCTAAGTTGAGCTACTCATCTTTGCGGTTAGAATGAGTTATCCAACCAGCTAAGTGAGAGGCATGTGTTCAAAATGACTAAGGACCAAAAATGATGCGGTCCTTAATCGGTGTAGACGGAACCACATGAGTTAACCTAAAACATAGACTCTATCCATCCTCGATTTACAACATCCCATGGTTCTTTTACATGATAGCAAGTATAGCCAACCGTGGTTTAGTGTCCACCTATATCTCGCAGGTGACGAGAAATCACCCGACTTCTACCGAGCTAAGCATTGCTAAGCAGTTATTCGATCTTGGACCCATGCAGGGTTAAAGGTATATATATCTAGACAAGGTAGTTCTATGCATCATGTGTTTCCAAATCAATTTGTACGACCTAATGCATCAAACATAAAGGACTCAATTGATATTTTGTAAAACATAGGAGGCTTAAAATTCTCTGGGGCTTGCCTTTTAGGAAAGAAGTGGGTTGGTGGTTAGGGCACTCTTGAAGCTCCTTAGTAGCTCTCTCCTTGCCTTTGGGAGCTATGGGTTGGGGTGCCTCTTGATTGTCTTCCGCCTCTTCTTTGAATTCCAGTAGGGTTACTCCTTTGGGCGATCCTATATGTATGAGCATGAAATAAGATATCATGGATGCATAGATAATGACATGGATTATATGATATGATAAAATGCATACTCATAAGTGTCCTTAACAATAATGTATAAAAGTGATAATAAGATAAATTTTATTTTACTGAGTAGGTGCATATCTCTTATTTAGTAATTAAACAAACACCTATTTAAAACATTTTCTGGACTGCAAGACAACAACCACTTGTTTTGACCCTAACTGGAGTTTTACACATCCAAACAATATGATCTTGGACTTTATAGAAATAATATAAAATTTTCAACAACATTCTTTTAATCATCTTAAGGTGATACAATAGCTATCTAGGTCAAACAATTCAATCTTTCAGATCTGTCCACAGACTAAGCAAATCTAAAAGCAAAGTTCTAGAATCTATAAATCTTAAACCATTTAGCTTATAATTATGAAATTTTAGGAAAAGACAGATAGGTAAGTTATCTACCACTTTGTTATTAAAAAGTTTCACAGAAAGGATCATTATCATCATGGAATTGTCACCACAACAGAAACTACACATGCAACCATCTAGTTGAATTATAGAGCGATAATTTACTAGCTACCTATGACCAATTAACTTTGAGCATAACTACTAATACCAAAAGACCATATGCATCACAATCACCATAGAAAACATCATGGTAAAACCCCAATAACTTATTTACATGCATTTATTAATTTCCTAATATAATATGGTGATTTAGAGGATAAATATTTCCAATGATCAATAAATTCATAGAAAATTATAGTAGGTTACATATGACCCCAGTAGTCTACTGTACCAATTTCATGCCAGTTGGATAAGTATAGCAACCTCTACTAAAATGACAAGTCGCATAGGCTTATTTTAGCAAAAATAGTTTAGCTTAGTGAAAAATGTCAAACAATAGATTTCCTATTTTTCTTACTTTCATCCTAGCATAATAACACTATGTAAAAAATTTTATGATCATAAGTTTTGTATTTTTACCCTAATTAATTTCACTAGAGACTAGCATTTAATTAAGGTGAAATAGAAAGACCATATTCCAATTATGCCTACTATAGTTTTAGTATTTTTCCTAGCTATAGCATGCCAACACAAGACCCAAAAAATTGGAATCACAATTTTTGCACTTCTCTAGCCCAAGTTATGCATTTTACAAGATAGAAACAAATTTAAAAGCACTTATCTAGCTCAATTTAATTCCCCTAGAAAATAACCCAAACAATATGTTTCATATTTTTATCAACTATTACACTTCATGATGAATCAAGAAAAATTTGGATCACCTCATTTGGACACTCCTAACTTTAGATATGATTTTTACAAGTTTGCTATAAATTTGTGAAAACAAATAAAGAAAATCACTCAAAAATCCAAAATATACTACATACACCCGGTCTATACACCCACTACGGCTGACAGCAGGGGGCCACGGTCAATGTGACCCCACGCGATAGACTCAAAGAGCAGGGGCATGGCTTGACTAGCGAGAACTCACTAACGGTGATGTCTCCGGTGAAACTACCACCACCATCGTGCTCCCCTCATCGACCTGCGTCTAGTGGTGTAGGTGGTTGAGCCGATTATGATGGTTACACATGGCGGCGACAACATTGGTGGCACAGTGAAGGTGCATAGCGGTGCTATTGCTGTTCTTGGCAATGTCGAGCACTCCCAAGCTCGGTTAAGGCTTCAGGGTGACCTACTTGATGACCTAGGGCTAGGGTTAGGGTTGGGCAAAGCGCCGGTGAGCTCAGCCACATGCATGATGGCACGGTGGCGAGAGCACGATAGTGTGGTGCATGCTATTTCGGTGAGCCGATAGTCAGTGATAGGTCTCCATCTTTGGGGTAGGCACTAGGGTTCATGGCGGCTCAGAAACAAACATAGGAGGGGGAAGGTGGGGTCTAGTTGGTGTCGGCCGTGGCAATCTTGAGCTCATGGCCATGGTGGGCGTGCTTAGTGCGGCGGTGTGTTCCCACGTGGTGTTGGTGGTAGTAGTTAAATAAATGATGACATAAGCACCTATGACCTAAGGCGATGATGGATCAAGGGAGAAGAATGTAGGAGGAGTAGTGGATATGGCTAGCCACGGTGAGCTTGAGCTAGGTGGCGCACCACGGCCATGCGGTGATGACGATGCACAATGTGGCTTTAACTCGGCTCAGATAGTGGCACTAGTGGGTCGTGGAGGTAGAGTGGCTCACGGTGAAACTATGCACGTGATGGATTGGATGGAGATGTAGTGGTGGTGGCACGTGAGCTTGATAAAGGCACAACAGCGATGATGACAGTGGGTTAGCTCTGTTGTGAGAGAGCGAGAGCGAGGCAAAGCGAGGGCAAGAGTGAGTGAGAGTGGGAGAGAGTGAGCGAGCACCTGACCCTTTCTCCCCTTCGGCATGGCAATGCTTGGCCAGCGATGGTTTATGGTGCCACTCAATGGCCAGTGCCTATGCACGGTTAGCCACCAGGGCTGATTCAAATTGGCCATCAGGGCCTGATGCACATGACTGATAGAGCTACTTCATGGACGTGTAACTCCTAATCAATGGTGAATTAGTGAAAATGGTATTAGTGAAAGTTGTAGAGCTACATGTCCTCTGCAACTTTGCCTTAGAAAGTTCCTCTAACTCGCCATGGTTTTCAAGTTACAATGCCCCAAAGTTCGTCACTTGAAACTATAAACAACTTCTAGACTTAGCAAAATTTGTCTCAAAACAACATTTTGTTGATTCTTGTGGGCTCTATTTGACTATGTTTGGCACTGAATTAGCTCATGACCCTTAAACAAAGTTTGTTCCACATAACATAAGCTACAACTTTTATTAAGGGTGGACTACCATGCAAACAATCTATGCTATAGTTCAACTCTAGTCAAAGTAGTATCATGAGAAATGAAATTTTGAGTAAACTATCACTTAGAAGCAAATTTGGCCCTTGTCATGAATACAAACATTGTTCCATTTTCCATCCTAGATGTGTCTAAGGTGTTTTTGTGACCTCACAACCATCTCTTGCATTGGTCACACATGATCACAAGCATATGCATGTATATAAGCAACATCACATGTGATAAAGAGAAGGTGAGTGAAATTAAACTTCATATGCCCATGCTCATGAATGCTTGGATGATGCTTGTGCTCATGAAATGCAAGTACCAAATGCATGCTTAACACTAGGATGTTACAACCCCTCCCCCTTATAGAAATCTTGTCCCAAGATTTGAAAGACCTACCATTTTTCATAAAAAGCAGGACAGACCTCATGTAGATTGTCCTCTCGTTCCCACATGGCATCTTGTTCGCTGTGGTTATTCCACACCACTTAGTAGAACTTAATGACCTTGCTCTAGGTCACTCTTCCCATTTCTTCCAACACTTGGATGGTTTTTCTTCATAAGTCTAATCTGATTGGAGCTTAATATTGGTGGGTTCAATGGCTTCATCAGGTATGCGAAGGCACTTTTTAAGTTGGGAAACATGAAAGACATTGAATATGGCTCGCATCTCTGGAGGTAATTGGAGCTTGTAAGCTACCCTTCCACTTCACTCAATGATCTTGTAAGGGCCTACATATCTAGGTGCTAGTTTCTTTTCACACCAAACCGCTGCACCTTTTCATGGATGATACTTTGAGGTATACGTAGTCACCTACCACAAATTCGATAGGCCTTCTTCGCTTGTTGACATAGCTCTTTTGCCTAGACTGGGCTGCTTTGATATGTTGTTGGATAATGCTCACTTCCTCTTCAGCTTCTTTGACAAAATCAATGCCATAGTATCTCCTTTCTCTGGGCTCAACCCAATTCAAAGGAGTTCTACATTTTCAACCATACAAGCTCTCAAAAGGAGCTATCTTGATCCTTGCTTGATAACTGTTGTTGTAGGAAAACTTGACTAAAGGTAGCCATTTTTCCCATGAACCCTTGGAACAGATCACACATGCTCTCAACATATCTTCTAAGATTTGATTTACTCGCTCAGTCTGTCTAAAGGTCTGAGGGTGATATGCTGAGCTTCGAACTAGATTGATACCTAACTGCTTGTACAAGTGCTCCCAAAACCAGGCAGTGAATCGGGATCCTCGATCTGACACAATGGTTCTTGGTATTCCATGTAGCCACACTATATGCGTGATATACAATGTTGTGTAATCATAAGATCGATAGTTGGTTCTTACGGGAATGAAGTGTGTGGACTTGGTTAAACGGTCTACAATTACCCATACCGAGTCAAAAACCCTTTTGAGTGGGTGGGAGTCCAACAATGGAATCCATGCTGATCTCCTCCCACTTCCATCCTAGAACAGACAAAGGTTGGAGCAATCTGGCAGGCTTCAAATGATTTGCTTTGAATCTACTGCAATTATCACACCTAGAGACATAGGCGGTGATCTCTTTCTTAATCTTGGTCCACCAAAAATGGATTTTCAAATCTTGGTACATTTTGCTACTACCTGGATGGATGGACAACTTGGACGAGTGAGCTTCATCTAGAATTTGATTTCTAAGTTCATGGTCTTTTGGTACCACTAGTCGGTTCTTGAACCATAGCACACCTCTTTCATCCACCCTAAAATGCTTGGTTTCCTATTCCTTCATCTTTCTCTTTATGTGAAACACACCTACATCTGTCTTCTGTAGTTCTATGATTTTGCTCTCATGTGAACAACTGATAGTGATGTTGTGTAGCACAACAGGATGCAATAGATGAAATCTGTCTTCCAACAAGGCTTCTAAGGTGTTACAATGAGATTTTTGACTAAGTGCATCTGCTACAACATTGGCTTTTCCCGGGTGATAGTGCACTTCCAAATTATAGTCCTTAATCAACTCTAACCACCTTCGCTACCACATGTTCAGTTCATGTTGAGTGAAGATGTATTTGAGACTTTTGTGATCAGTGTATATGTTGCATACATTTCCCAAAAAGTAATGTCTCCATATCTTCAACACATGAACAACTGCTGTGAGCTCTAAATCATGTGTGGGATAGTTGACTTCATGCTTTCTCAATTATCGAGAAGCATAGGCAATAACTCGACCTTCTTGCATAAGCACACACCCTAAACCTATACCTGATGCATCACATAACACATCAAAAGGCTTTTCAATGTAGGGTTGTGCCAGAACAAGAGCAGTGGTTAGCAAGGTTTGTAGAGTGTGAAAACTTGCCTCACACTATGGAGTCCAATTAAATTTTTTATCCTTCTAAAGTAGTTTGGTCATGGGCTTAGCTATTTTGGAAAAATCTAGAATGAAATGACGATAATAGCCTAACAGCCCTAGAAAACTTCAAACTTCATGAACCAAAGTTGGGGCCTTCCAATCCATGATCTCTTGTACTTTAGATGGGTCTATAGAGATTCCATCTTTAGATAATATATGACCCAGGAAAGGTACTTTCTTCAGCTAGAATTCACACTTGCTAAACTTTGCATATAATTTATGCTCTCAGCCTAGACAAGATAACTCTCAAATGCTCTACATGATCTACCTCATTCTCAGAGTAAATCAGGATATCATCGATAAACATGACCACAAACTTGTCAAGCTCGGGCATGAACACAAAATTCATCAGGTACATGAAATAGGTAGGAGCATTTGTTAGTCCAAAAGACATGACCAAATACTCATACAAGCTGTATCTAGTGGAGAAAGTTGTCTTAGGTATATCCTCTGGCCTGATCTTAATCTGATGGTAGCCTGATCTCAAATCGATCTTAGAGAACACCTTTGATCTTGCCAATTGATCAAACAAAATATCAATACGAGGCAAAGGGTACTTGTTCTTAATGGTTATGGCATTAAGCGGCCTATAGTCCTCACACATCCGTAACAATTTGTCCTTTTTCTTCACAAATAAAGCTGGACAACCCCAAGGAGATGAACTAGTTCAAATGAGACCTTTGTCCAAAAGTTCTTGTAGCTGAATTTTAAGTTCTGCTAACTTATTAGGTGGCATCCTATAGGGTCTTCTAGAGATAGGTGCTGTACCTGGCACTAACTCAATCTTAAACTCCACATTCCTATTCCTATCTGGCAACAGACCAGGCAATTCATCTGGGAATACATCAGAGAACTCACAAACTACTAGAATATCATAGAGAGTAGTGGTTTGGATGGCACATGACAAGTTTTGAAGATCAAAACTTCTAGGAAGTGGTACTAAAAAGCATTAACCCCCTTGGGTTCCCTCAACATAATTGTTCTAGTGGACGTGTCAATGAGAACTCCATGACCACTCATCCAACTCATGCCCAAAATCACATCTATGGCTAACCTAGGCAATACTATGAGATCCATAGTATATTCCCTCTCTTTGTATAGAGATAAGCACATCTCTAATTATTTGGTTTGTAGATATAGTAGCTCCAGCTGAACTTATACTATAACCACCCTTGTCTACCTCAATTATCTTTTGATCATGCTTAGATGCAAATGTTTGGCTCCTAAATGAATGAGAAGCTCTACAATCAAATAAAACAATTATGGGGTGCTTGTTTACAAGAAACATACCAGTAGCCATGACTTCCCCTCCGGGAATCTCCTCCATGACTACATAGCACACATATACAGGATGTGCCTTTGGATTAGCTTGCTTTTGGTTGCCTTGATTCTAATTTGCAACCTTTTTACATGGGCATTCCCTAGCCCAATGGCTGGTTTGGTTGCAATTAAAGTATGGCAGATTGCTTTTTGGCCTAGTGGAGCTTCCCTAGCCTATTTTACCCTTGGGTATGGCAATAGTGAAGGGTCTGCAAAACACCTACTGAGGGTGACTAGCATAGACTTTCTGCTAGGGAGGCCTGAATTTAGGTGCTGGGGGACAGAATTGTTGCCTAGCTGCCACTGGAGCCCTAGAGTGAGAGGAACCTAAGGCACCTACCTTAGCTACCCACTTGCAACCTTTTGTTGCCGCATGTAGGTTGTTTTAGTTCTCTTGAGTTAGGGCATCACTGATGAACTCATTATATGTATCACATCTAGAGTTGGACATAGTTTTCATCAACTTGGTGCTAAGGCCTCTCTTAAAACTTTCAATCTTCTTTGCTTCTGTATCAACAAATTCTAGGGCATAGCAAGACAAGTTATTGAATGCATGCATATACTCTTAAAGAGTCTTGGTCCCTTGGGTGAGCTTCATGAACTCAGCTACCTTCATGCGTATCATCCCTAGGGGAATATGATGCCCCCTAAATGCTTCCTTGAATTAATCCTAGGTGACATTTGCATTTGCAGGTAGGGAAGACAGATAATGTGTCCACTAGATTCCTGTAGACCGATGCAACTGATGGGATGCATACTGTGCCTTCATGGGTTTATTGACTCTCATCAAGCAGAACTTTAGCTCAATGGTATTCAACCACTCATCTACTTGGTGCGGTTCTTCTGCCTCTTTGAAGACCGGAGGCTTAGTGTCCTAAAAATCCTTGAAGGAGCTATACTGGTTTGGTTCAGGCCCTTGGTTTTGCTAGCGGGCATGAGCGGTATTCTAGGCAATGAGGCACAATGTTTCTTCCATCGCTCTTTGATTCCCAAAGAACTGCATGAAAAATTCATTTGTGGAGGGTGGCGGGGGTGGTGGTAGGTCACCATCATCGCCACCATTTTGGCTGGTGCTGGCCCCAGTGTGTGTGCGAGGCATCTACAAAATTACAACAATAAGTGATTATTAGATGATGTCAAGAGATTACAGAAGAGTTGTATCATAATGCCAAACTGATATTACTAGAGAGAATCTTAAATTCATACAATAGAATAGAGGCACAATAATTCATTCTCACAACATAACATCACCAATCTGATCACTTATCATACTCGCAACGCGTTAACATGCATGTCACATTTCACCAACAAAATGAAACTAGGATTTAATTAAAATTCCAACCATCATGGACCAACAAGCAAGGTTCCAATGTTACATTAACAATACATCGGAATATCGAAACTTAAATCACATGTCCAGTTCATAAAAGATCAAAAAAGATAAGGAGCTAGCGCATCTAGCTAAGCACTATAGCTGAGTCATGCCTCGAAGTGGTCACTATCAACACCGGACATACCATTTGCCTCGTCATTGTCCATAGGCACAAGTTGTTCTTCCGCTTCCTCTTCCCAACCATCATCTTCCATAAACATTTCTGGATCCTCCTCTTCTTCCATGACTACTGGGTGAGGAATAGATTAATGATGTTGCTGAGGCAATGAACATCATGTTAAAGCTCTAAAATGGTGTTCTGGTGCTCCTAAATCTAACACCGGTACTCCACCTCCCTCTGACGGTAGTCATTCTCCAACTGCCTAGCTAGAACCATAGTCCTAGTCCTAGCCTCCTCTCTGGCCTCTTCAAGACAATAGGCCTCATCCCTCTGCTGGATGGCCTACACCCTCTAAGCATGAGTGGCCCGTGTCTCTGCCTGTGCTGTGCTCCTATCTACAATAGCATTCTCCATCTAAGTCTAGAGGGCTCCCAACATTGTATGAGCATTAGCAGTGTCCCAAACAGCCTCCCTAGCTGTCTTCTTGTGCTTATGCACACGCTTCTTCAGTCTTTATTGTACTTGCCTAGCTTCCATGAGCTTGTTCACAAAGATGTTATAAGACTCTTGCTAGAAATAGCGGGCGTCCTCTCAGGCATAAAACATTTGCATGACAGTGAACATAGCACTCATAGCAGGACTCAAGCTCTGTGGCCGCTCATCATAGTCCCACACCACAGAAACACAGTCGTGCCGCATCCAAACTACCATAGCTAGATCCACCTAAGGAATAGATCCCGCTGCACTCTTGGTGAGTGAATCACCATGCTGCTGACAAAGTGTGCTCAAGATCTTAAAGGCTACCACTTGAGCACCTTCCTAAGGGGTTCTTCCCTTATACTCTGCTTTCAAGCCCTAGTACTGTGGTGCCCATGTACAAGCTAGGATGGACACTTGCACATCATACCATGGTTCATCCTACACATGCCTCTGTGTCCAAAAGTATTGGGGTGTCTCTGTGTACCCCACAAAGTGCAACACTCTCCAAAGCAAGGCAAGTGTACCAAAGATACCTAAGAACGCCTCGTTCCCTGCTGGTGGGTAATAGGCTGCCATCTGTAGTAAAAATGGTGCAACTCTCATGAGAACAATGTTATAATAGAAAAGAGTTACTTAACCAAAAAAGAAACTTATAAGGAGAGGAACAATGCAAGTATGTAATGAATGATTTATCATGACGCATGCACGTTCCATACGTCCTCATAAACTTAGGAAAATTGAAACTTCTAGCGATATACACAGTGGCATACATATGTTCTCTCATAATATAAGTGTAACTAGTTGGGCTACACATTTCGCTATTAGTGTACCTACCCAAGAATTTCATTTTAGCCTAGCCCCACAATTATATAAATACATAAATGAAAATCTGGTCTCTAGGTTGAATACTAAATACTTCCGTATCAAAGCTAACCCACATTTAAATACCTCCGTATATATATGAGACATATATATACTTTAGTATAAAAGATACATCTCCCCTTAGACCACACGCTCACAACTTATGGTCATGCCACTCATCATCTTACATTGGGCATAGAGGCATTTGATCCATACATTATCACTCAAGTGAATGGCATCCATACAATAGCACGCCTTATGGACGACGAAAATAAAAACCCCCATGTTAGTACTTGTTTAGCCACCTAAAATCCTTCACTGGGCATAAGGGAAATGATCACTAGAACACCTATATATATATATAGCTATAAGTTGCTAAAAACTAGTTTTTGAAAACAAAGACTTTTGTTTTAAATGCACATATGGCAATAATGTTGAATCTTGCTCTGATGCTAGCTCTAATAGAACCGTCCAAATTATAAGAGCACAAGTACAATGGCAGCCCCCAAGCAGTCGCACTATCATACATGAGCCCATATAAACCTGGTAGTCTGTCGAGTATCATGAAGGGTCTTGATTCATCGCCAACAGACAACCAAGATCGTACATGATTTAACATACATGTCACATAGTTACATAGAGTTCACAAATACATTGCCATACATTAGAGTGTGATTAAAGTTATTACAAACCAAGTTCAAATAAAGTAGTAGTGAAAGCAAAGTAGTTTTAAAACCAACATCTCACACCATTGTTTAATACAAGCTAGTTCATGATCACCACCCACAAATGCATCACATATAAGATATATAAGTAGAAGCGCCTTGCCTGGGGCCTACTCCTCATCCACAGCGGGACAGAAGCAATTCTTACAATAGCCATGAAAGACTGTGTTATCTGCAATAAGTGGGAAATAAACCCTGTGTACAAGAAGGTACTCAACTAGACTTACCCATCATAGACCAAAAATAAAAGTGACTCCAAGGATTATGCAAGGCTTTATAAGTAGAGCTAGCTTGACAACATTTTGCATAAAAAGCCACTAATTCAGCTATACATTTTATAATTCGGTCATCAAGTCAATTATAGCTATTCATCTCTAGATTAGCAACTAACCTATGCTAAACATGTGGTATACTAGTAGTGACAGAACAATAGTAATCATAGCAATTTATTATATCATTCTCAGAACCATTACACTTGCCATTATCACTACTATAGAAGGAAGCTCAGTCAAGTTTCTCACTATCCGGGAGAGATGGTGATTCGAACTGATTGCAACTAGCTAGGCAGTATTCCTAACATAAACCTAGGTAGACCAGATCAATGGTCACCTTAGGTCACCTTTGGTAAAACTCAGGTCCAATTCGCTTGTTTGATCAACGCCACACAATCAGGGACACTACCAGATGCCAGGTCAATCAGGACTCTAACCTACCCTTGGCCCCACACTGGCTCCCCGCACATCCTTACTACCTCCACTATGCTCACTCTAACAGAATGAGGCCTAGCCTAAGTTGAGCTACTCGTCTTCACGGTCGAAATGAGTTATCTGGCCAGCTAAGTGAGAGGCATGCGTTCAAAATGACCAAGGACCAACGACGATGTGGTCCTTAAATGGCGTATACAGAATCACATGAGTTAACCTACAACATAGACTCTGTCTGGCCTCGATTTACAACATCCCATGGTTCTTTTACATGATAGCAAATATAGCTAACTGTGGTTCAGTGTCCACCTATATCTCGTAGGTGATAGGAAATCACCTGACTTTTACAGAGCTAAGCATTGCTAAGCAGTTATTCGATCTTGGACCTATGCAGGAGTAAAGGTATATATATCTAAACAAGGTAGTTCTATGCATCAGTGTTTCCAAATCAATTCTTACAACCTAATGCATCAAACATCAAAGACTTAAGTGATATTTTGTAAAACAGAGGAGGCTTAAAATGCTGCGGGGCTTGCCTTTCAGGAAAGAAGTGTGTCGGTGGTCAGGGCACTCCAGAAGCTCCTTAGTAGCTGGCTCCTCACCTTCGGGAGCTGCGGGTTGGTGTGCCTCTTGATTGTCCTCTGCCTCTTCATCGAATTCTAGTAGGGTTACTCCTTCGGGCGATCCTATATGTATGAGCATGAAATAAGATATCATAGATGCATAAATAATGACATGGATGATATGATATGATAAAATGCATACTCATAAGTGCCCTTAATAGTAATTTATTAAAGTGATAACAAGATAAATTTTCTTTTACTGAGTACGTGCATATCTCTTCTTTAGTAATTAAACAAACACCTATTTAAAACACTTTCTGTACTACAAGACAGCACCCACTTGTTTTGACCCTAACTAGAGTTTTACACATCCAAACAATATGATCTTGGACTTTCTGGAAAGGTTATAAAATTGTCTACAACTTTTTTTTAATCATCTTAAGGTGATTCAATAGCTATCTAGGTCAAAAAATTCAATCTTTCAGATCTGTCCAGAGACTAAGCAAATCTGAAAGCAAACTTCTAGAAGCTATAAATCTTAAACCATTTAGCCTAAAATAATGAAATTTTAGGAAAAGATAGATAGGTAAGTTATCTACAACTATGTTATTAACAAGTTTCACAAAAAAGATCATTATCATCATGAAATTGTCACCACAACAGAAACTACACAAGCAGCGATCTAGTTGAATTATAGAGCAATAATTAACTAGCTACCTATAACCAATTAACTTTGAGCATAACTACTATTACCAATAGACCATATGCATCACAATCACCCTAGAAAACATCATGGTAAAACCCCAATAACTTATTTACATGCATTTATTAATTTCCTTATATAATAGGGTGATTTAGAGGATAAATATTTCCAATGATCAATAAATTCGAAGAACATTACAGTAGGTTACATATGACCCCAATAGTCTACTGTACAAATTTCATGCCATTTGGATAAGTATAGAAACCTCTACAAAAATTACAAGTTGTATAGGCTTATTTTAACAAAAATAGTTTAGCCTAGTGAAAAGTGTCAAACAATAGATTTCCTATTTTTATTACTTTTGTCCTAGCATAATAAAACTGTGTAAAAATTTTCATGACCATAAGTTATGTATTTTTACCCCAATTAATTTCACTAGAAACTAGCATTTAATTAAGGTGAAATAGAAAGTCCATATTCCAATTATGTCTACTATAGGTTTATTATTTTTCCTAGCTAGAGCATGCCAACACAAGAATCACAAAATTGCAATCACAATTTTTGAACTTCTCTAGCTCAAGTTATGCATTTTATAAGATAGAAACAAATTTAAAAGCACTTATCTAGCTCAATTTAATTACCCCATAAAAATACCCCAAATAGTTGGTTTCATATTTTTATCAAATAGTACACCTCATGATGAATCCATCAAAATTTGGATCACCTCATTTGTACACTCCTAACTCCAGATATGATTTTTGCAAGTTTGCTACAAAATATGTGAAAACAAATAAAGAAAATCACTGAAAAATCTAAAATATACTACATACACCCGGTCTAAACACCCACTACGACTGACAGTAGGGGCCCATAGTCAATGTGACCCCATGTGGCAGACACACACAGCAGGGGCATGGCTTGACTGGCGAGAACTCGCCAACGGCGAGGTCTCCAGCGAAACCACCACCACCATCGTGCTCCCCTCGTCAACCCACGTCTAGTGGTGTAGGTGGTTGAGCTAATTATGGTAGTTAGACACGGTGGTAGTGACCATGGTAGCGCGGCGGAGGTGCGTTCCGGTGCCATTACCATTCTTGGCAATGTCAAGCCCTCCCAAGCTCGGCTAAGGCTTCATGGTGACCTACTTGATGACCTAGGGCTAGGGTCAGGGTTCGGCAAAGCACTGGTGAGCTCAGCAATGTGCATGGCAGCACAATGGCTAGAGCATGGTAGTGCGGTGCATGCCATTTCGGCGAGCCGATGGTCAGTGATGGGTCTCCGTCTTTGGGGTAGGCACTAGGGTTTATGGTGGCTCAGAAAAAAACATAGGAGGGGAAGGTAGGGTCTAGATGGTATCGGTCGTGGCAAGATTGAGTTCGCGGCCATGGCGGGCGCGCTCGGTGCGACGGCGCATTCCCACGTGGTAGCGGCGGTAGCGGTTAAATAAACGATGACATGAGCATCTATGACCTAAGGCAATGATGGACCAAGGGAGAAGAAGGTAGGAGGAGCAGTGGATATGGCTGGCCACAGCGAGCTTGAGCTCGGCAATGCAATGCGGCCATGGCGGTGACGGCGACGCACAACATGGCTTTACCTCGGCTCAGACAGTGGTACTGGTGGGTTAGGGAGGTAGAGTGGCTCATGGTGAAACTATGCATGTGATGGATTGGATGGAGATGCAATAGTGGTGGCACACGAGCTTGGCGAAGGCACTACGGCGATGGCAACAGCGGGTCGGCTCGGCTATGAGAGAGCAAGAGCGAGGCAGAGCGAGGGTGAGAGTGAGTGTGAGTGGGAGAGAGTGAGCGAGCGCCTGACGCCTTTCTCACCTTTGGCATGGGACACGGGGCCAACGATGGCATAGGGCACCACACGGTAGCTAGCGCCTACTCGTGGTCGGCCACTAGGGCCGATTCAAATTGGCCATCAGGGCCAGATGCAGATGACTGACATAGCTACTCTATGCATGTGTAACTCCTAATCCATGGTGAATCAATGAAAATTGTATTAGTGAAAGTTGTAGAGCTACATGTACTGTCCAACTTTGCTTTAGAAAGCTTCCTCTAATTTTCCATGGTTTTCAAGTTACATTGCCCCAAATTTGGTCACTTGAAACTGTAAACGGCTTCTAGACTTAGCAAAATTTGTCTCAAAATATCATTTTGTTGATGCTTGTGGGCCCTATTTGACAATGTTAGGCACCGAATTAGATCATGACCCTTAAACAAAGTATGTTCCACATAAGATAAGATACAACTTTTATTAAGGGTGCACTGCCATGCAAACAATCTATGCTATAGTTCAACTCTAGTCAAAGTAGTATCATGAGAAATGAAATTTTGAGTAAACTATGACTTAGAAGCAAATTTGGCCCATGTCATGAATACAAACATTGTTCCATTTTCCATCCTAGATGTGTCTAACGTGTTTTTTAACCTCACAACCATCTCTTGCATTGGTCACACATGATCACAAGCATATGCATGTATATAAGCAACATCACATGTGATAAAGAGAAGGTGAATGAAATGAAACTTCATATGCTCATGCTCATGAATGCTTGGATGGTGCTTGTGCTCATGAAATGCAAGTGTCAAATGCATGCTTAACACTATGGTGTTATAGTCCTTTAAGTTGGTTTGATCCAAGGGCTCATGATGGACGCTCTGGCCTATATATACCATCCCCTGCCACCCTCCCAGGCATAACTCCGATCAATAAGTCATTTGAGAAAACAGAAACCCTAATCTTTCTCAGAGCTCCACCATATTCTAGGGCATAGCTAGTTAGGCTAGGTCTAGAGGGAGGCAAGCAGGCTTCGCATGGATTTCTAATCTTGTCAAGAGCAGGGTTTGGTATAATCTTTGTACCGCCTCTCTTTTGTATTTCCATTACTTTTATATGCTTGCTACAATTGTTATGACAACATTGGTATTCATGATATTCATGTTCTTAGTCATAATGTTCATCGTCTACTTCGATTATATACTTAGAATAGCTAGTTTATCATTATGTTTATGTATAAGTTCGTATAACACTCACTCTAAGGTACCATGGGTGAGTGGTTGACATTGTGTAAGAGTGGTGCTTATACATTGTTTACCTGTGGATACACCCTATATTCTGGGTCATGTGGAAGGTTGTGGATGTGACACTCCCGTTGAGTCCTTTGTAATCCACTCCCTGAATATAGAAGCAAGTAGGGTCCAGTTACGAAGGAAGAACAAGCTTTGTTCTTAATCTTCCTTAGTAATATCCCTTATGTGTAGATATAAAGATGACCTTGGCCATGACTACTAGGTATAATTGCACTAATCAATGTATGCTTTGACTTGTAATTAAGAATGACTTAGGAATTATTCCTCTAGTATTCCAGCTAACCATGCTCATGCCATAGAAAGGAGTACTCTGAGTGATTTATCTTTATCATTGATCAATACTTATCATATATATATCTTATCCTATGACTAACCCCTATTATGAGTAGAACATTAGTTATGGTTTACTTCTCCATCAAAAGTGTAAGTTATCAATACATGTCCATGATAGACCTTCCCTGTGGTAAAAATATAAATATCGGTACCTAGAATACTCCCGGGTGAAGTGCTACAATGGTATATTATCTATGCGCTTGCAGATTCCTTTTCAATCATATCTATATATTCTTTCTAGTCACAAAATAATAAAGAACTACTTAGTATCATTCTAGTAGTAATACTAAGTAAAACCAACAAGCATCTTTGGCACCATCATTAGGGATGACAACCTAGTACAAGTAATGCTAAGAGATGTAGGCAGATCATAGGTGGCTACTTAAAACAAGTGACAAGTTAATAAATACCAACAAGCATTTTTGGCGCTATTGCTTAGGATGGTAGCTAGGCAATGGAAGTATTGATAAACTTATACCTATTGATGTGATCGAGAAAACCATTAACCTCTACTCAAACAGGCTTATCCTTGTTTTGTCTACTTGTGTATCTTATGCAGGGTATTGTATGGCTGGTTTTAACCTTCCAACAAACTACATTAAAGATCCAGAAGCATTAATCAGGAGAACCAGACCCAAACTCAAGAAAGCCTTAGCTTTAGAGTTGGAAAATCACCAGATAAGGTGACACTTAACACTAGAATTTGAAGCCATGGCCCACAAGACTCTCCATGAGTTCTCTGCTCCTACTATGGCTAACATCCATACTAGACCAATAGTCAATGTTGGAGATAACGGATTCAAGCTCAAGCCAGCCCTCATCAACATTGTGCAAGCAAGCCAGTTTTGTGCAAAGGCACATGAAGATGTGAGTGCACATCTCCAACAGTTCTTGGAGATCTATAGCACTTTCACCATGAAAGGAGTGACCCAAGACACCATACTACTTCGCCTCTTGCCATTCTCACTCTTGGGGAAGGGAAAACAATGGTTCTACGCCAACAAAGATAGAAACAATACATGGGATAACTGCTCCACTGCCTTCCTAGCAAGTTCTTTTCCCATGGGCAAGGCCAATGCCCTCCATAGGAGAATTTCAAGTTTTTAGCAATAACATGATGAATCTGTCCCTGAGGCATGGAAACATTTTCAAGATTATATTGCAGAATGTCCTCTTCATGGGATGGAGAATTGGCTACTCTTATAGACTTTCTACCATGGGTTGACCAACAGTACTTGTGAGATTATGGATGCTGCTGTGGGAGGTGCTTTCCTATCACTCACAATCCCAGCTACAACAGCTCTCATGGAGAAGATGGCCTCCAACCAAGGTTGGGATGAAGAACATCTTTAGACCCGCAAGAAAGATGGAGTATGCATCAACTCAAGGAGGTAGACATGTTGTCTGCCAAAATGGACCTGCTAATGAAGAAGCTCGAAGACCGAGCCAATGACAAGCAAGAAGTTATGCACATTCATGATTCCCGCATGACATGTGAAGAGTGTGGACACACTGGACA
Source organism: Miscanthus floridulus (assembly GCF_019320115.1). NCBI lineage: Eukaryota > Viridiplantae > Streptophyta > Magnoliopsida > Poales > Poaceae > Miscanthus > Miscanthus floridulus. Next base: position 98,657,382 of record NC_089580.1, on the reverse strand, counting down.
TGCAGGGAACAACTGCCATGAAATTCATGAGGATGTGAACTTTGTCAATAACAACTACTTTCGTCCTCAACAGAATCAAGGATGGAATCAGCAACAGAGGCCAAACTACAAAGGTAACTACCAAGGTAACCCTTAAGGTAACAATTATAATAACTTCAATCAACCACCCTAGAGAGAATTAATTGCTAGTCAATCCAAACTTATGGAGGGATTATGTAGAAAGGTAGCTACCAATGATAAAATTCTAGAAAACATAAATAATAGAATGGATAGCTTTGCTTCTACCATTAAGAACCAACATAGCTTTAATAAAATGATAGAATCATAAATAGCTCAGCTAGTGGTTGCTATTCCTCCATCTGATAAAGGTAAGATTTCAGGTCAACCAAAAGGCCTAGAAACTACAAATCTTGTGGATATTCACAATGCAGCTTACTACTACATGGATCAATCGATGAGAAGGTGGATAGATTATTCCCTACCCGACAAGAAGGGCGACCTAGGGAGACCTATCATCCCCATTGCCATTGGACCCCACATTTTCTAGGAAGCTATCTATGACTTTAGAGCAAGTGTCAACATCATGCCTAAGGTAATTCATGAGAAGATTTTAGGGGATCCTTTGTTGTACACAAATATGCATTTATAGCTTGCAGATCAGTCACTCTGCCACAACAAGGGAGTTCTTGAAGATGCCATCATACGAGTGGGACAATCATATGTCCCCGTAGATTTTGTGGTTCTGGAAAAAGGTGGAGATGAAATGGCACCCATCATCCAAGGCCGACCATTCCTAAGCACCGCGAAGGCCATCATCTACGTGGACAATGCCAAGATCTGCTTCACAATCAAGGATAAAAAGGAGAAGTTTTCTTTCAAGAATCATGTGACAAAACTGCCCAATTTATACAAGATCAAGTATGGCTGTCCCTGTTTAACACGTTGATGCGCGCATACTTTCACTTATATAAAACCGGTAGTCCGCCGAGTGTCATGTAGGACCTCAGTAAATCAACATCATAACCAAGATTGCATGATTAAGCAAATACATATCACATACACAAAGTTGTAGTGGAAATAATATTACAAATGGGTTCACAAATAATAGTACAAGTTTGGGTTTCAAAACCGATTAAGGGAAACAACATAGCTTTCAAATGATTACATTCATATAAGTTCCAAATACATTGCTAGCATAAGTGACATCCTCTGATAGAAGCATATAGATGAGAAATAAATATAGAGTCATCGAGCCCACTGGTGGTTAGCCACCATCTTCCTCAGGCCAAGAATTTCACTTGCAACATGATGGGATAAACCCTGAGCACTCGAATGTACTCAGCTACACTTACCCATCATAAACTAGAAATAAAGTGACACCAAGGATTATGCAAGGCTTTATAAGTGGAGCTAGCTTGACAACATTTTTCATAAAAAGGCACTAATTTAGCTATACATTTTATAATTCGGTCATCAAGTTAATTATAGCTATTCAACTCTAGATTAGCAACTAACCTATGCCAAACAAGTGGTATAGCACTTAGTAGCATAACAATAGTAACCATAACTGGTGTAAGATTTTCATATTCATCCAAACCATCATATTCCATATTCCAATTACTACAATGTTGGTAGTAGCCAAGTTTCTCACTGTCTAGGAGAAACAGCGATTCGAATCAATTTCATCCAGCTAGGAATTTATTTCTAACACAAACCCAAACATACCTGTGCTAAGGTAGTCTTAGGTCACCTTTGGTACAACTTAGGTCCACATTTTGTGAGTTCGATCAGTGCTGCACAATTAGGGATGACCAGCTACCAGGACGTTCAGGCCTGGCCTACCCTTGGGCTCATGTCTGGCTCCCCGCACATCCTTACTACCATCCAGAGTGCGCACTCTTAGAGAATGGGGCCTTGCCTAAGTTGAGCTACTCGGCTTCGTGGTCGAAATGAGTTATCCGGCTAGCTAAGTGAGATGCATGCATTTAATCTTGTCAGAAGCGCCCAACAACTGTACGGTCCTTAATCGGCATAGACGGATTCCCATGAGTTAACCTACACATAGACTCTACCTAGCCTCCATTTACATTACCCCATGGTTCTTTTCCACGATAGCAAATATAGCCAACCATGCTTCGGTATCCACCTATATCTCACAGGTGATAGGAAATCGCCTGACTTCTACCGGTCTAAGCATGGCTAAGCATGTATTTGATCCTAGACCTACACATGGTTAAAGGTATATTTCTGGACAAGGTAGTTCTATGCATCAAGTGGTTCCAATCAACTCTTTAACCTAATGCGTCAAACATAAAGGACTCAAGTGATATTTATAAAAACATAGGAGGCTTAGAATGCTCTGGGGCTTGCCTAGGATCCGACACAAGTTAGTTTAGTTAGCTCACACCGTCTTGATGATATCTCTGGTCCTAGCACTTGCTTAGTCCTTCCATCTTCGGGATAGGTCATAATACACCATCTTTGGGTTAGGCTCCAACATCAGGTCCTTCATGTCATGCATCTAGCGTACCTAGATGAGATGCAACAATGCAAGTGCATGAATGCGAAGAATGACAATATGAGATGCCTCACATAAAAGTATTCAAGATGAGCACAAGGTTACACTAAACACATATAAGCACTCCACATTACTTAATTATGGATCACACAACCTATCATGCTAAAATAGCAAGGAAGGCAGCACCAAGCATAACACAAGTTTCACAAGGTTTTTGGTATATTAACTTAGCACCATCACAGGCATGGTCCACACTTAGCAACACACAAAGCAAAGCAAGGTGAAGCAAATAATTTTAGGTATAAACACAGATTCTGAACCGCAGCACCATGGTCACTTGTTTTAACCATACCAAAAGCTAATTCAACAAATAACAAGGTCAAAATACATCATGAAGCAGAGTTTATACAACTAAGGACAGAAAACTGATAGTAACTTCAGAAATGCATATCTCAAGTTATATTCATCCAACAAGAATGATCCTTAAACTTATAGAAATCTTATTAAGTTATCTATAACTTTTTTATTATCATCTTAAGATGATTCTATAGCTAACAAGGTTAAACAACATCAAGAAGGCATCTCTGTCCAGATGTGGACAGAATCTGCCATTCCACTTTGAACAACAATAACTAAAGTTCCAGACCACTAGAAGCAGTGATCTTAGACATTTTAGGAATCTTAGGAACATAACTACAACTCTCCTATTATCACCAATACATGATTCCATGTTTAAATAAGCCAAACAATACAATCATTTAGATCTATTCAGAGCACATGCAAAAGCTGATAGCAAATTTGTAAAATCTATATCTCCTAAATCATCAGGCCTAAAATCATGAAATTTAAAAAAATGAAAGATAAGGAATTTATCTACAACTTTGGTATTCAACACATTCACATAAAACATCATTTGCATCACGAAGTTATCATCACAACAGAAAATGCACATGCAGCCATTTCATAATATAACAATTTGATGTTTCACTTGTTTTACTAACAAAGAGCATACACACATGATCCATTCAAGAACTTCAACCACCACTAACATACTTAACAACACTTTATTGAACACCAATCACTCAAAGCATCACCAAATAGAATTACAAGCTTTTATCTACAGTTATGCTTTTATTAATCCTTTCTCCTAATAAACATATATATAATTTTAGTGATATATGAGAACAACTAGTTTAGGGCTGAGATTTTTATGAGTGGCAGATGTTATCAAAACATGGTGTTTACACCAAAATTTGGGAAAAAGAGCGTGGGAACTCGTAGGCTTCCAAGATTATGCCAATCAAGGAGTCTACAGAGTAAAGATTGATACTTACTGGATCGAATGTGACACTAGATCGATTCTCTCCGAATGACATCAGCAAATAACGATGATAGGGTATGATTGGCGCCAAGAAGATACATATCAGACTCTACAAAAGGGGAAAGATTAGAGTCCAAGTTATCTTAAAATAGGAATATTTCCTTCATACCAAAGAATTGTATTGAGTCATACTCGAGTAGGATTCGTTTTAGGCTCCGAGTATAAATACCAAACCCCGGCTATTGTAGAGAACAATCAATCAATCAAATACAAGTCAATTACTTTTTTCAGCTCTGGCCACCCCTTAGGAGTAGGAGTAGAGTAGATCTTGGCAAGTTCTTTAGTGAGTATGGCTACATCGATCTGGTCGACCTCCACTGCTTGTCTATAAGTACCATTATGGTTTATACCTCTGTTCATATGGCTGCATCGATCCGGTCGACCCCGACTGTGACTCTGGTATAGGCTAGTTATCGACTCTTGTCTAATTCAAGTATGGCCTGTGTGATTCTGCCTCACACCCCACTGCTTGAATTAGATCAAGGTCAAGTTATCGGCTCTACCTCAGTATGGCAGCCTTTGGTAGATTCAATAAGTTACCGATATTGCTTATTGCTTTCATCGTTTATCTAATTACAACAATATCACTCTACCCGATTGAGATTGATCTAGATCGGCCTTATATCTTATTTAACCCATCGTTTGCTAATCTAAAGTTGATCTAATCTACACCTTAAACGTTGAGCTATGTTTTATCGGCTGTTTTACATCAATCTTAATCGTGCATAGCGTGTGGTTAAGGCATATTTGATCTTGAGTAGATCTATTGGTTAGCGAGAACCGTTTCATGGCCCATTATCATGGCCTGTGGGATTCTACCTCTCACCCCACTGTTCGCACCATAGAGTGGGGATCGTTAGTTGGTAGATCTATTCCTGAGAAGGCATGACCTTAACTGTGCGCTATGCCTAAATTGGCTATTTAGCCAATATTGAGCGCTTTCGCGAATAGTTCACATTACGAGATCATTGAAGTAGAGATAAGTTGAAAGATATGTTAGCCTCATGATCTTGTTATTGTATTACGGCCTGCATGATTTTGCCTCATGCCCCACTGATATTAGTAATGAGTTAGGGTCGTCGAGTCTATTGTTGTTTGTATGGCCTGCATGATTCTGCCTCATGCCCCACTGGTCATGGCGATGGATGAGATCTAACATGTTCACTAGATTTATCTTTATTAAATGGTTAAGTGGTGTTGAATTGTCTCTTTATACAAAAGGGAGTTCAGTTACTTGTAATCATTGGCTCAGCATAAATCGATCATCATTGATATCTTATTGCCATTGATTAATATTTGCTTAAATAATATTTATCCTGAATGATAACTGATTCTTCTTATACGACCCCATGAGCTTTAATCGATTTATTCTTATGAATACGCTAGAATCGACTATTTAGTCGATCTCCTCTCATATCGGCTCTCAGAGCCGCACATTCAAGACTATCTAGCAACACCGGCATGTTTTGCCCTTAATTACTGATGAGCTTTGTCTCCTTGTCAATTGCAGGGTCAAATTAACTAGCACGTCTTGAGAGGATTGTGCAGGATCGACCACCCTTATGCTGAAGCTAAGTGGATCTACTCCTAGAGTTTGACAAGTTCACCGGTCAAGACAGTACCAGCACAATAGAACATATTAGTTGGTATCTTACACAATTAGGTGAAGCGTTAGTTGAGGATGCCCATCGAGTTCGTTTCTTCTCCTTATCCCTATTAGGGCTAGCCTTCACTTAGTTTTTGTCACTACCTGTCAACTCCATTGCTAATTGGGCTGACCTAAAAAAGAAGTTTCATACATATTTTTACACTAGGATTGGAGAAAAGAAGATAACCGATTTAACAACCATGAGATAGAGGACTAATGAATCAGGCATTGAGTTTCTTCAGAGATTCCGGGAGACTAGGAACTTGTGCTTCCCATTAAACTTGGCCGATGATCAGCTAGCTGCTTTAGCTGTCCAAGGAATATTGCCAATGTGGAAAGAAAAGCTGCTAGGACAAGAATTTGACAACTTGGGTCAATTGGCTCAACGAGTAGCAGCGCTCAATAGCCAATTCTAGAGTGTGCACAGAGATATCCGATTCTAGAAGAGTACCACCATAGTCGAAGCTTATGATCCATACTCAGCAGATGATGGCTATGAAGATGAAGAAGAGGAGGTTGCTATAGCTGAATGGAATTGGGGCAAGAAGATAGTAATGGTGCGAAATCCTTGGGGAAGAGGAGTCGAGGAGAGCTATGACTTTGATGTCACAAAATCGGACAAGCTCTTTGACTTCTTACATGAGAAGGGCCAGATCAAATTACCGGACAATTATGTTATGTTGCCCCCTGAACAGTTAAAGAATAAGAAGTTCTGCAAGTTCCATAATGCTACTTCTCATTCCACCAATAAATGTAGAATTTTCTGGCAGCATATACAGAGGGCTATTCAGCAAGGGAGGCTCAAGTTTGATACACCTCAGAAGTTGAAGGTGGATGATAATCCTTTCCTAGGAGATCAAAATATGGTTGATGTTGGGCTATTCAAGGGAAAAACTAAGGTCCTAACATCGGCCAAATCGAGAGAAACAGGAACAATTGATCCCAAGATGCAAATATCGGCTGATGAATATAGAGAGATTAGAAAACGTCGTAATCAGTAGAGGAGCCAATATAAATAGGGGGAAACGTCAAAGGATGGAGCAACAAAGCCACAAGTCACATCTCTGATCCTATTAAACAAGTGGCAGCGGCAGAAGGAAAAAGATTATCAGCGATGATTAGAGGATCAAGAATACCAGCGTCAACTAGAAGAAGAGAGGTATGAAAGGAAGCAAGACAAATCGCACTAGAATTATCCTTTCTTTAGATACTGCTAGAACAAAGGTTTGAAATTGCCTACCAGACATGACTATCTAGAATGCAGCAATCAATATTAGGAGTTTAGGCAATCTCAAGTCAACCGCCGGTCTATCCATGCCTAGGATGCATATCATCATAATAACATGGATTAGCACTTAAAAAATAAAAGTATTCATGATCGGTTGGAAAAAAGAGTTGTTGGCCAAGACTGGGCTAATCATGAAAAGGAAGCAACTAGAGGGAACATGTTTGGTAGGAAGGCCAATGGTGCCCTAGAGGTTTAACAAGAAGCCAGAAGAGAAGAGTGCAATGCCTAAGGAATAAGGAGATAGAGCAGGCTCAACCATCCAGTAAAACTCAAGTGTGGCGTACCAAGCAAACAGCTGATAAGAAGCAGCCATCGGCTGATATCCAAATGGTTTTTCTGTTGCCATTAGAATTCAGAGCTCCAGCAGATTAGGAAGTTTACTCAGACTTCGATGAATTAAAGTATGAAGAGATGATTGCCAAGTTAACGGTTACCCACCAAGTGATATTTGATAAGCTAGTCAAACATTGGCACTTGAAGGCTTTATACATGAAAGGTTTTGTTGATGGGAAGCCGATGAACAAAATATTAGTGGACGGAGGTGCTTCTGTCAATCTTATGCCTTACACTACTTTTTGTAAGCTTAGCAAGGGACTAGGAGATTTGCTTGAGACCGACATGATGCTTAGAGACTTCAGAGGGAATATATCTAAGACCTAAGGGGCAATAAATGTCGAGTTGACAATCGAGAGTAAAACTCTACTCACCATGTTCTTTGTCATTGATGGAAAAGGCTCATACAGTTTACTCCTTGGTCATGACTAAATTCACGCAAACTATTGGTGCCATCAACCATGCATCAATGTTTGATTCAATGGCATGAGGATGATGTCGAGGTGGTTCACGCTGATGAGTCTGTGAGCATCGCAACAGCTGATCTAGTGTTTTGGGAATTAGGAGACTTCAAATGCCTTTCTGGAAAAAAACATAGGAAGGAGGCTTCATTAGGATTAATAATGAAGGCCAACAGCCGGTTCAAGCAATCGGCTCTGAAAGTTTGTTTTAATCAATAATCGTGGCATCGCATCAGCCATTGAGTTAAGGAAAAATAAACATTGAGTCTTGGAAATGGGTTTAGGCCGACGTATGTGAATGCTAAATTAAATTGTAAGTGCAATTTAGAGTTAATGGATTTCTTAAGAGAAGTTCTATTTCACTTAATAGGATGATTGACTTGGATTGATTGTTCGTTTGATCTTTGGAATGAAAAATGCATGAAGAGATGTTATCCTGACATCTGAATTTGATAGCTGATTTGTTCTCAGCTCCAATAGCCGATACCAGGAGGGTATCGCTTCTGGTTCAAAAGGTAAAAATCTTCAAAGATAATAAAAGCTGATATGATATTATTGCCTATAGAGCAAAAACAAAAAGCAAAAATAGTCATACGCAAGGATGTCACACTGAAGCACAATCATAAAGGAATAGGACTCTTCATTCATTGGTTCATCCTAAATACAAACTAGTCGAAGACCTTGTTCACCACATCCTGAGCGGGTGTGATGTCCACGATGGCCTCTACCGCTGTGATGAAATCTTCTATCAGATCTTCATGTCCCTTAGGGCCATCGTCAGTCGGGAAGCCACCCTCCATGGTGTGGAGATCATGCCTAGTTTGGACCTGCGCCACAGCCAGTGCCACCGCCACACCATGACGAACACCGTGGAGGGCAATCTCTCGAACACAGGCCGGAATGTCATGGAGACGAGCATTGATAAGGGAGCCACGGGCATTGACGGCGTCAATAGCCACGTTCACCGCTAGTTGGAGAGACTCCAACTGCATCGTTAGGGCTAATGATCACAGAAAAGGGGGAGCTATCAAGATAAAGGCAGTGAGAAATCAGAATGGAAACATCTCTAAAGATTGTCTTACCTATTACCGTAGTGTCGGACTTGGTCAGCCATGCTCGGACAGCGCTGGCCTCCTCCTCAGCCATATGAAGAGCGGCCTAAGAAGCCTCGAGGCAGATCTCGAGCTGGCCATTTTCTCGAGTCACCTCGGAGTAGCAGTTCTGAGCCACCCTCCACTCCTAGAGGAAACATCGAGCATCATCGCCGTCGTACGAATCAGAGGAATCCAATGATGAAGATGGCATAGAGGACATGGCATCAGAAGGTTCACCAACCCTAGGAAGGGGACAAAGCCTATCATTCACAACAAACCTAGAAACAAGAGTTCACCCCTATGAATAGAAAGTTATAGATCATTGCCATGCGCAGAAGGCACCAATCTCACCTCATGCGTCGGAGGCACTGGCTTACTGGCATGTTCTCCTATAGAGTTTCCTCTGTCGCGCGCTTGCCGTGGTTGTCCTCACCAGCCATGAAATTGTTTGGATCTATTGGAAGGGGAGAAAACCGCTATAGGGTTATGAAGCTAGGGAAGTGCAAAGGAATAGGAGCGGTTGCGAGTGTAGATGTGTTCAAGGCCGGAGCCCTCGGCTGGTATTTGAGGCCATAGAGCGAAGAGATGGACGCCTTAGGGAAATACAAAAGGCAACTGCAATTAATAGAGGCAGAAGCGCCACCTCGCTAATACCGAGAAAGATGCGACGTCAGGTGACTGAAGGCAGAAGATCGAAAGGTTCTCTAAATAAAAGCTGCATTTTCAGATTCAATTAAGATCAAGATCATAAATCTAGAATCAGCTCTTTCCAATCGGCTCTTTGGCCAAAGAAAGAAATACAACAAGATATGTATGTTGACCTACAAATTACACGTTCAGAACATCTTGAATGATTTTTAGTATTGCAAGCCAGACAACATTAGCCTCTGCAATCTTGCGCTCACATTCTTTAGCTATTCTAGGGGCATTCTCAAGGCTGCTATGGATAGTTCTACTTTCTTTCACTTTGGCCAACAGTTCTTGTTTCTTCTATTTGATGGCATCAGGTATTTGAGCCAGAGTAGACTTGCGATGATCAATGACGGCCTTCATGTTTTCTAGCTCCCTCTCTAGCTCTACACGTTTGGCTTCCAATTGGGACAACTCTAGATCGGTCCCGAGGGAAGAGTTCTTCAGAGCATCAATTAACTGTGTCAGTTCTTTGACCTCTTGCATGTTGAAGTCCCTTTTAGCCAGCAAAGCTTCATGGTTGGACAAGTTCCTCTGAATTGTTTTTTCCTTCAAAGCCTAATCTTCAAAAATAGGTAGATATGATAAGACCCTAGAGAGAGCTGGGGATGAATCACCCTGAATAGCCAAGAAAACTCGCTGCATTGATTCAGTATCTTGGACCAAATCGACTATGTTCTTCTTGAATACTGGTAGTATATCTTTTAGTCGATTTCTGGTCTCCTCTATCAATGATTCAGCAGAGGAAGTGGCTGATGATCTGATTTCATCCTCATCAAAATACTCCTCAAGATTGAAAGAACAACTCTATGCCGGAAGATCGAGTGCCTATATATAGGGGAAATCTTGATTAAAAGGTTTGAATCAGTTTGTCGCAAAATGGATGGTGAAAAGATAGAGTACCTTCTCTGTAGTAGCCTCTATCAGAAGAGGGGGAGCAGCTGGTGATGCACCAATAACATCTGGTTGAATCAGCTCTAGATTTCCAGTGTTGGTATCTGCAATGGCAAGGGGAGATTTTTATTCGTGTTTATTGCAGTGGAATAGGCCGAGCACATGATTTCCTTACCATCAGGTGTATGCTGAATTGGGGAATCGGCAGTATGAGTATCAACAACGGGACTATTCCTAGCGTCAACGGGATCATTGTTAATAGGAGAACTACTAGGCCCTTGCTCTTGCATGGGTATTTCCTCAGAATATGTCAAGTGTGACAAATGATTAAATAAAGGTTGGAAAACCAGGTAAATCAAAAAGTTAACAGAAAATCAAGGATAAAACTCACATTTTCTGCCATTGAGAAAGCATTGGGTGCCTCTACTGAAATTGGCTTCTCCTGGGATGAAGGTTCGGTTGGTGGTGGATCAAGTGCCTAAGATAACTGTCCTACGCCCAAAGCAAACTGTGACGTGATGCTCGATAACTATGAAGAAATTGGGATCAAACAATTGAACATTAGTTTGAGGAGAGTGTGAATCGTTCACCTGAGTAGCTAATGGTCTTATCCTATGGAGTCTTTTTCCAGTAGTGGCTTTCTTGAGTTGCCCCTAGAATCACTTTGTGCTTTGGAGATTGATGTGTCATGATCATGGGAGCAGCATGGGTTCTCATCAACTTCTTCAAACAAGGTGCGGTTGATCCCATCCTTGAAATTGGGCATGACGACTGGTAATCTATTGGACGCCCTCTCCTATCCTGGCTTGGAGGCTCAAATTCAATATCCTAGAAGGGTCGGTTAGGGTAGTTGGCAAGAAGATTCGCTAAGTAATTTCTCCAAAAAGAGAATGAAGGGATTACCTCACTATCAGAAGCAAATTTCCTATCTAGAGCTATGCATAGAGGGTAGATCGGCCCACAGAAGAGATGGGAATGTCATTCTTGCCACCAGGATTCAAAGAGATTAGAAGAAAAGCTAGCCCTGACCCAGTCATGCAAGGAAAAGGAAGGAAGATCTGATCCTTATTGGAAGACTCTGGAAGCTTCTAGCACATCACTGATATCTTCCCTCGGCTTCAGGGTGTTCTTGGAGAACAGACAAGGGGGAGTTGACCGAGGCTGAACTGACAGGCCACAAATGAAGGGTTGTAAAATTCATAGGTTGGAGGATTGTCTGGGATGGAGGAGCCTTTAATCATTTTACCACAACCATGATGAAATTTAGCTGGAAGAACACAGGGCTTAATAAAAGAATTAAAGATCGCAGCCGCTATTTTGTCCGAACAGCCGGATTCAAATCAGAATCTAAAAGGAAAAGTCAGTTCATCCCCCACATTATAAGGTAGCTAGGATAGGACGGCCGCATCAAACCCTCTGTAATATTTTTTGAAGAGATGGCCAGCATCAAAGTTGATTATTATGGCTGATGCAGCCTCACCATAGTTCGAACACCATCGAGTTCTTCCTTCTTTGCCTCTATATTCCTCACTAAAATTAGAGGAAGGAAAGCTCAAGTCTTTAAGGTCAGGCTTTACAGTCTTGTGCATGTCCAAATTGAGCCACAATTGTATCAGCCACCAAGGACCGTTGATAGTCTGCATTGATTCATTCTTCAGTAGTTGGGCAGCCACCTAGTGTATCAGATGATAAGCAGCTCCTAGCAGATATTTTCCAAGAGGGATTTTCTTGCCTAATGCTAGGTGCTCCACCATGAGTTTGTGATTATAGGTTGGACCACAAGATGACCCGTAGAAAATGAATCTTTCCAACCACATGTTCAGAAAGGCCACGTACTCCCTTTCACTAATGACTGCTCCATCTTCAATATGATTCAAAATGTAACTTGCCCATCCAGTATAGTCTGCTATCTTGGCCAATCTCTTGGAACTGGCACTCCAATACTCATAAGGTTGCACCAATCCAATAATCCTAAGGCCGGTCAACATGTATACGTCAGCCAGAGTGATGGTCATTGGGTGGTGACCAAAAATGAAAGCATTCAGAGCATTAGACCAGAAATAAGAAGCAAAAATCAAGAGTGAATCATTCCTCTCCATTTTAGACAATGAAAGTGTTAAGCATTGGTTTAGGTCATAAAGCTCCCAGTCTCTGCCTTTCTTCATGGATACCCTACAGAACCAATCTCTCCATCCCTTAGGTGCGTTAGGCCAGTTTCTGAAAGAAGTTTTATTCTAGGAGGATGAATCCACTACAAACTGTTTAAAGGGGATCTAATTGGTTTCTTCACGGATAAAATCGGATGGGTCAGAATCACCCATAGGCCCAAGAAAGTAAGCATTAGGGACGATAGCTGATGGAATCAAGATCTCATTCCTCATTTCCTAGAAATCAGGTAAAATAAATTCAAAAAGAAAGAAGATATGGGGTGGCGGTCGATACTCAGAAAATGGAAACTTGGGGATATACCTCAATGATGTGGTCGACGGTCACCATCATGGTTAAAAATTAGTTTGGATTTGGCAAGGATCGCTTGGACAATGGCTCAACTAGAACAGATGATCTGCTAGGGTTTGAGGCCTTGGTGATGACGACGTCGGCTGTTTGAAGTTGGCTTAAGAAGAAAGGAGAAAGCGAACAGGCCGAGTAAGTTGTAAGATATACTGTTGGGATGTTATATAGAACTCGGGCCGGGGAGTCAGGAGTCGCGCGTATATCTCGGATGGTGCAGTTGCGGCGTGGTAAACCAGTGAACTAGAATTTTAGGATAAAATCATTTTATCCCAAAATTAGGGGGTATGTGTTTACACCAAAATTTGGGAAAAAGAGTGTGGGAACTCGTAGGCTTCTAGGATTATGCCAATCAAGGAGTCTATAGAGTAAAGATTGATACCTGCTAGATCAAATGAGACACTAGATTGATTCTCTCTGAATGACGTCAGCAGATAACAATGATAGGGTATGATTGGCACCAAGAAGATACATATCGGACTCTACAAAAGGAGAAAGATTAGAGTCCAAGTTATCTTAAAATAGGAATATTTCCTTCATACCAAAGAATTGTATTGAGTCATAGTCAAGTAGGATTCATTTTAGGCTCTAGGTATAAATACCAAACCCCGGCTATTGTAGAGAACAATTAATCAATCAATCAAATACAAGTCAATTACTTTTTTTGGCTCTGTCCACCCCTTAGGAGTAGGAGTAGAGTAGATCTCAGCGAATTCTTCAGCGAGTATGGCTACATCGATCCAGTTGATCTCCACTGCTTATCTGTAAGTACCGTCATGGTTTATACCTCTGTTCATATGGTTGCATCGATCCGGTCGACCCCCACTGCGACTCTAGTCTAGGCTAGTTATCGACTATTGTCTAATTCAAGTATGGCCTATGTGATTCTGCCTCACACCCCACTACTTGAGTGAGATCAAGGTCAAGTTATTGGCTCTACCTCAGTATGGAAGCCTTTGGTAGATTTATTAAGTTACCGATATCATTTATTGCTTTCATTATTTATCTAATTACAGCAATATCACTCTGCCTGATTGAGATTGATCTGGATCGGCCTTATATCTTATTTAATCCATCGTTTGCTAATCTAAAGTTGATCTAATCTACACCTTAAATGATGAGCTATGTTTTATCGGCCGTTTTACATCAATCTTAATCGTGCATAGCATGCGGTTAAGGCATGTTCGATCTTGAGTAGATCTATTGGTTAGCGAGAACCGTTTCATGGCCCGTTATCATGGCCTGTGGGATTCTGCCTCTCACCCCACTGTTAGCACCATGGAGTGAGGATCGTTAGTTAGTAGATCTATTCCTAAGAAGGCATGACCTTAACTATGCGCTATGCCTGAATTGGCTATTTAGCCAATATCGAGCGCTTTCACGAACAGTTCACATTACGAGATCATTGAAGTAGAGATAAGTCAAAAGATATGTTAGCCCCATGATCTTATTATTGTGTTACGACATGTATGATTCTGCCTCATGCCCCACTGATATTAGTAATGAGTTAGGGTCGTCGAGTCTATTGTTGTTTCTATGGCCTGCATGATTTTGTCTCATGCCCCACTGGTCATGGTGATGGATGAGATCTAACATGTTCACTAGATTTATCTTTATTAAATGGTTAAGTGGTGTTGAATTGTCTCTTTATACAAAAGGGAGTTCGGTTACTTGTAATCATTGGCTCTGCATAAACCGATCATCATTGATATATTATTGCCATTGATTAATATTTGGTTAAATAATATTTATCCAGAATGATAACTGATTCTTCTTATACGACCCCATGAGCTTTAATTGATTTATTCTTATGAATACACTGGAATAGACTATTTAGTCGATCTCCTCTCATATCGGCTCTCAGAGCTGCACATTTGGGACTATCTAGCAACACCGACACGTTCTACCCTTAATTATTGATGTGCTTTCTCTCCTTGTCAATTGCAAGGTCAAATTGACTGTCACATCTCGAGAGGATTGCACAGGATCGACCACCCTTGCGCTGAAGCTAGGCGGATCTGCTCCTTCGAGCAGACCCTTCCGACTTACTGCATGTGTCCTTGGCATGGAGATGAAAATTCTGTGTCGACACATGGCTACTGCATGAATTTCATATGCTTAGGTTTTATAATTTAATTGCTATAAAAATGACAAATCTTAATTATTAATAAACATGTGAGAACAAGATAATTCTAAAGACCATTATTTTCTATAAACATATAGCCATATTAGGGTTCCTTAGGTCCCAATATTACCATGCGAGGGCAAAGGAACCACATTTCACATTTTTGCATATATAAATTATTTATAAACCATTTATCAAGCATTAATCAAGTTAAATTGATAACTCAGCCATAAATGCACCAAAAATTATGGAGTTTTAACTAGATCTCACACATGCCATAAGTATACTAGCATAAAGTTTTTTGTTCGTTTGGAGTAGTACAATAGTAGATATGACGATAGCAAGCAAAGCAAGCTAGAATTAACCATTAATCATGATTAAATCAAAACATCATACAAACATTGATCAAACAATAGGTTTAATATTTTTCTTAGCCAACACCAAACAAAACAAGACTCACAAAACTAGAATCACATTTTTAGGACATTCCTACCTCAAGATATACATCAGACAAACTTAAAAGGATTTCTAAAAGCACTTTATAAGAATAAATAAAAACGTCAGAAACTTTCTACTAACACATATCATATGATGACTCTACTATGTATATCTACTCACAAGGATTCCAAAAAGTCCTCATTTGCTATTTTATGATTTTTCTACGATTTATTATGATTTTCCAAAATTTTGGCCATAAAAGAAAAAACAAACTTGCACCGAGGACCCTGAACTTCCACGAAAATAAATTCTAGCGAAACAGTCCTTCTAGCCACTATTCACATGAGTCACAACTCTATAGAAAATCCCTTCCCTTTCTTCAAATTTGAGTGCAATGTCCTTCGCCTTCTCTTCTTCATGGGACAAAGCAGGGGACAGCTTGGCAGCGGCGGTGAATGGCGGGGAAGTGCTAGGGGGGCGGCACGCACTCGTGAGTAGCCTTGGCCTGGCCTAAGATGGTCTACAGCCCCACATCACGAGCAGCAGCAGCTCTAAGCCACCGGGTCCGGCGATGGTGAGGAAAATGGTGGCGGCGACAGCTGGGGATGGCAACGTTGGCTGGGGAAGGTGTAGCACAGTGGCCAACTCGACCAGAGGAGGGAGGAGGAAGGACCGGTGGTGGAGGAGGTGCTCTACCACAGTGGCCATGGTGGGTGTGCCCGCATTAATGGGTAGAGCGAGGGTGAGGGAACCGAGTGTGAGAGATAGAGTGAGAGAAAGAGAATGAGAGAGAGCGAGTGAGAGGAGGGCACCAGGTCTCTGTTTTCTTGAGCAGGGGAGTGAGGTGGCACACATGCAAGGGCATGAGGGAGCCACACGCCCAATAAGCACCTATGCATGGTTGGACGATGGCGCTGCTCCTGAAGCTTTTTCAAATTGGTTAAAAAACTGACTGAATCCCTAAATTTCTCCCCTCTAACTCCCAATTTCATATTGTAGCGGATCAAACTTTCTTACTATGAGTTGTAGAGCTACATGTGGTGAACAACTTTACTTAAAGGATCCAAGTGAGATTCGAATTGGTTTGAGAGATCCAGAGCTCTGAAGATGAGTAAACAAAACTGAAAACAAGTTCTAAACATTCAGACCAAAGTGCGGTTTTCAGAGCCAACATTTCATTTTGGGATTAAAGTTTCAAGGTGCAAACATGATCCAAACTTGATGAGACTTATTTTGTTATTTCCTTCACAAAGGGTACTCCAACTCTTATTAAGGAACTAAATTGTGTTACCATACAATTTTTGTAGGAGAAAATGTCGTAAACATGTTAACTCACTGCTGCTGATCGGGGATTTAGAAATATTTCAGAGGGGCCAAAACAGCACCGCATTCAAAATTAAGACCACTGTTTGAGCCACTTAGTAGTTGAATTAGGTCTTGGTCCAAAAATAAAGTTTGTTGTACTCCACTCAAACTTCAAGTTTTATTTAAGGTCCAATTCCATGCAAGCAATCTAGACAGTTGGTCAACATAGGTCAAAACCATATCATGAAAAGGACAATTTTAGCTATTCCCACACTTAGAAGCATTTTCTTGACATTTGCTCAACATGAACCCTTCATGACTTTTGTTATAGAATTCAATTAGAGTCATTTGGGTGAGGTAGCAAGGTTTGGTCGACATCCCATGTTCCCATTCACCTAATGAAGCGATTCAAGAAAGATTATAACTTATCATTTCATGGGACTTCTTGATTCCAAACTTCATAAAACTTTTCCACTGGTCAAGATAGATGCATGTTGATGAAATGTACATGAAATAAGCATGTTTAACATTAGTCATGCCTAATCTAAACCAGGGTCCACATGTAAGCAACGATGTGTTGTCCAAGTTCAAGTTGGGACTCAATTTCATAGATTGGTCCTCAACACCTTCATCATTGCTTCAAAACTATGAACTAGAGATCATAATCATTGCTTGCCATATCCTACTTAAGTCCAATTTCACTGCTTAACTCATGACTAACACCCGGGGTGTTACATCCCTTCCCCCTTATGAGAATCTTGCCCTAAGATTCGATGCGAAAGACTTTTAAGGGAAGAGAAGCATGTCATCCATTTTCGATCATTAGTGATAGCATTAGGTGACTTAACTTTGGGGTATTAGAGAGGCTAATTTGGTCTAGACAACTTTATGATATTTGCTCTTCGTAGTAAATTTTTGTTTGAACAATTTCTTTCATTGACTTCTATGAGTAGTGTTACCTTGGGAGGAATTCAAGACAGCACAACACTTCATTCTAGGAATATGGAGAGTATTATGGAGCATAAACTAACTACCCATAATATCTATTTTCCTAGTGAATATAGCATGGACCATGTGAACTTTGCAATAGTCTATAGGCTTCTGAAAGCTACTCATTACACTTGTTCCATGTTCATTTACAAAGTTTAAAAAGTCATCCTCTACCAAAGTAGCTTGAGTACAACCTTCCATAAGGGATGAGATCATAGATGGGGTAAGCATCGTCTGAGGCTATGAGAAACCGTGTAACCAATAGACAATGTCTATGCCGGTCATAACTGTTCAATCACTCAGATGCCAAATGATGGACAACTACATAATGTTCCATGTGTGTAGTTCTCTTTCTCTAATGATAACACTGTATTATTTGAGTCCATTGAGTGAGCAGCAAATGTGATAGCTAACTCTATTGACTCAGTGTTTGCGATGATCAATACTTAAGGGAATCCTCATATCCAAGCGCAACAGTTATCTAGGTTGAATGTGATGCCACCTCTAGGTTAAAACACATGGAAGGTACCAAAGGACAAGTACACCTTGGAATTCCTTGAGAAAGAAGGAGGATGGCGAGGTCTAGAGGACAACAAAGGTTGCATGTATTCACTAACTAGAGAAGTAGTACTCCACCAAGATTGAGTAAAATTTTCCTTCATGGTGCTGTTGCACAGTAAGTTGGGTTGACTTGCACTATAGCAAAACTAGCCTTGTTGGACTACTTTTGTCATTGAGGCTTCCTTTCTAATGTCAATCAACAACTCAAAATCATAATCTGAAATATGTTGTTTGACACTTTTAAAATTGTGTTTGACTCATAATGGCACAAATTGACTTGTAGAACACCTTGACTGCTCAACATTGTTAATATGAGAGCACAAAAGAAAGGCACAAAGGGGTGCAAAGTGTCTTCTCTAGGGCATCTAAAGGATTATCTAACGGCAAAACATTAACCATGTTGCAAACCTTGGCATCAATTACAAACACAACCTTCTAATATGAGGGATGATAGCAGTAAATAGAGAAATCACATATTCTATGCACCTTGGTTTTCATTTTGTAACACCCCAGGTGTTTGGCTTCCACATTTGCACTTGCATTTCATGAACATGAGCATCATTCATCCATTCATGAGCTTATATTGCCTGAAACATGTTTTTGAAACATTGCAACATATTGTTATATTTCATGTGTGTTTGTTTTATGAAATGAATAGTGTGCAACACTCAAGTGCAACATGTGCAACTCACTTTAGTGAAACATGGTTAGTTAGTACTATGCAACAAAATCATGAAACATGTGAAACATGGCTTTGAAACAAAGGCAGCATTTCACTTGTTCTTCCTTGTTTCAATGCTTGTGATACCTGATTTTGGTGTGACCAATGTGTGGTGTGGCTAATTATTCTCCTAAGAGCCTTAGTTATACTTAGAATGTCATTAGGAACAATGTTCATGTTGATCATGTTGCCTAATTAGGTTCCCAAGTCATGGTTTGACCATTATGGACCCCTAGAGCTCCTGAGTTTGACTGTTTAGAAAGTGTAGCTTAGAATGTTTGCATGTCTGAGCAACCTAAAGCAAAGTTGTAGAAAATTTTATAAGGAACAAACTTGGTTTAGAAGCCAAGTCATGAAAATGTGCACAACATGCTCAAAAAGGTCCCACAAGTCAGTTTTGGGGTTGTATTCAACACTTAGAAATTTTCTAAGTGTGAAGACTGGATTTTAGTTTCATATACCCAACTTGTTCATGTTGTAGCTCCCAAACCAAGCCGAACTAGCTTGAGCTCCAATTGGCAAAGTTGAAGATCTCAATTAGTACTCCAACTTTGTCAACTATGCCATGAGTTGAATCATCATGGTTTAGGAGTTATGTAGCGTTGAAAATCGCCTATCAGTCGGTTCACTTGGTAACTGAATCGGATTTTCAGACTCACTACAGTGATCGACCAGCAGCAGAGCCTTGTGGCCGCATGGACGCCACGTGCCTGGCTGGCCGGCGTGAAGAGGAGGACGACTGCTGCCTCTCTGCTCACCGCACGAGCTCTGCCTCCCACTCGCTCTCTCTCGCAATGCTGCTGCTCGCCATTGTCGACGCCACTAGCGTTGCCATCGTAGCTCACCGTCGACGCCGTGTTGTTGGCCAATCTGTCTTGGCCATCACCACATCTTCTTCCACTCCACCTCCTGAACCTCTCGCTCTACTCCCTTGAACCGTGGGTAAGGCACATTTCGATTTCTGCCGTTGGAGACTTCACCGGAGCATGCCATGCTTGTGGTTCACATGGCCATGGCACTCCACCGCACCATGAGCTGCCTCTTCCTCTGGTCCGGCACCATGCTAGCCTGCTGCTGCTCTAGTAGGAATAGCTCTAGATGCTACTGAGCGTGTGCCTGGGAACACCCTGGTGCACCTCACCATGTCCGCCATGGCCGCGAGCACGAGCTCATCATGGCCGGCCGCCTTGAACCTTTCCTACCTCTTATACCGCGCATGAGGACCCTTATGAGCCATAGTATCTACCTCGAAGACATAGTCCTCGAATTTGTCGCCATTGAGCTAGAACAGCCATGCCGCCGTGATGCTCGGGGCGCCGCCGTCTGACCGTGCATGCGGCCAAGCTCACCGGTGCTACCATAGCCGCCCTTACCTTAGGTTATCTCTATGTTAGATCTCTAGGTAACTCTAGCGCCTTTTGGTGGGTGACACCATGGTCGGAGTTGGCCAGCGTGCTGTTGGGTGTCCTCGCTGTCTGCCATGGTCGCCGCCGTCCATGTTCGCCCCATACATCCCTCAACGCGGTTGAGCTCGGGGATGGCGACGGTGGTGACGCAACCGACTGAGCCCTCCGCACCAACGAGGAAAAGCTCACCGAAGCACTGCGGCAGTCCCTCCCCTGTTTCTGTCTCACTGCCATGCGGGCCCTGCTGACGTGTGGACCCCACGTGACGGTGACTCTGTATTCAAAAGCTAGTTTAAATTTTTAGATTTGGATGCTGTTTTGTAAAATTTGTATCTCTAGTTTTGTAGATCCAAATTGGGTGGTTCTAATTT